>NC_136793.1:7617679-7645179 GCF_951216825.1 Electrona antarctica
AGAAGGGAGAAGAGTCTAGGACGTGTGGAGCGTGGTCCAGGGTGTTTTAGAGAAGGGAGAAGAGTCTAGGACGCGTGGAGCGTTGTCCAGGGTGTTTTAGACTAGAAGGGAGAAGAGTCTAGGACACGTGGAGCGTTGTCCGGGGTGTTTTAGAGAAGGGAGAAGAGTCTAGGACACGTGGCGCATTGTCCAGGGTGTTTTAGAGAAGGGAGAAGAGTCTAGGACGTGTGGAGCGTTGTCCAGGGTGTTTTAGACTAGAAGGGAGAAGAGTCTAGGACACGTGGAGCGTTGTCTCAGCGTTTTTAGTTAAGGTTCTTCCAGCTTCCCTGCGAGGGAATGAGCCTTTCATAACAAACAGGGAACACTGACACACTGACTGTACCTCTGTCTGTCTGTCTGTCTGTCTGTCTGTCTGTCTGTCTGTCTGTCTGTCTGTCTGTCTGTCTGTCTGTCTGTCTGTCTGTCTGTCTGTCTGTCTGTCTGTCTGTCTGTCTGTCTGTCTGTCTGTCTGTCTGTCTGTCTGTCTGTCTGTCTGTCTGTCTGTCTGTCCAGCTCTCCTCTCTGAAGAAGCTGATCCATCTGGACGTGGCAGAGAACCTCCTGGTGTCCATCCCCATCTGCGCTCTGAGGATGACCTCCATGCAGCTGCTGGACATGAGCAACAACGCCCTGACCGACCTGCCCGAAGACATGGACAGGTGTGACCTTATGACCTATGACCTCACTGACCTGCCCGAAGACATGGACATGTAACCTTATGACCTATGACCTACGACCTCACTGACCTCCCTGAGGACATGGACATGCAGGGATAATGGCTAAGGGGTGGCGCAAGATATAGCCTTCATGTATAAACTTGTGTGTGTGTGCGTTTGTGTGCGTTTGTGTGCGTGCGTGCGCGTGCGTGCGCGTGCGTGCGCGTGCGTGCGTGCGTGGGTGTGTGCGTGCGCTCTACCTCTATTTCCCAGGCTGGAGTGTCTCACCACCCTGTTCGTCCATAAGAACCGCCTGTCTTACCTCCCTCACTGTCTGACCAACATCACCACCCTCAGCATGATAGTGGTCAGCGGAGATGACGTGAGGGGCTTATCTACCAGGCTACCCTGCTACCCTGCCATCAAGTACTGAACACCAACCCCCTAAATTTACAATTTAGGCATTTAGCAGACGCTCTTAATCAAGAGCGACTTAGATTAGGCAAGAACAAAAAAGCATGGCAATACATCACATACTGTACATAAAAAGTAGTTAACATGTGTAATCTAAGAACGTAACACGAGGGCCACTATAGTTCCACACTCACTCCAGAGGGCCACGATAGTTCCACACTCACTCCAGAGGGCCACTATAGTTCCACACTCACTCCAGAGGGCCACGATAGTTCCACACTCACTCCAGAGGGCCACTATAGTTCCACACTCACTCCAGAGGGCCACGATAGTTCCACACTCACTCCAGAGGGCCACTATAGTTCCACACTCACTCCAGAGGGCCACGATAGTTCCACACTCACTCCAGAGGGCCACTATAGTTCCACACTCACTCCAGAGGGCCACGATAGTTCCACACTCACTCCAGAGGGCCACTATAGTTCCACACTCACTCCAAAGGGGCCACATTGCATATTACTGTATCAAAATATCTTGAATTAGGTCTGATATTTTTAAAATTCAGATTTATTTATTTTTTGTTATTTTTGAATTGGAATCATTTCAATTGCAATTAGTTATAGGTTACTTATTTTAAACTTTATGACCTTAAATGCAAATACATTGAAAAATACAATTCTATAGTCATTCAGCTATAGGATATTAACCTGAGGGCCACATTAAGTGAAGGTGGGGGCCGCATGTGGCCCCCGGGCCGCCAGTTGCCCATGTATGATCTAATCAACATGACCAGCTATAAGCTTGGCTTTGCTGGTCATCCAGCCAGCCGGCTGGCTGGATGACCAGCAAAGACCAGCAGAATCCAGCCTAGACCAGCTAACCAAATACACTGACAAACCAGCATGTTCAGCCTGGTATACCATCTAAACCAGCTAAGACCAGCTAAGACCAGCTAAAACCAGCTAAGACCAGATAAGACCAGCAACCATCATAAGCTGTTTTTTGCTGTTCTTTTTGTCAGCAGGGATTTTCTCTCATTTTATAATTTAAACTCTGGCTGCCGCATTTTGAACAAGATTGAATATATGTTTTCAATGTGTTTCCATGGAAACAATGTTGTTTTCTCTGGTTGTGCACACACACACACACACACACACACACACACATACACACGCATGCACGCGCACACACACACACACACACACACACACACACACACACGCAGGTTCATCAGGCTGTACGACAACCCGCCGAGTGAGGAAGAGAGGAAGAGGAGGCAGGAAGAGGAGAGGAAGAAGAACAGACACAAGAGGAAAGAGGAGGAGGAGGAGGAGAGGGAGGACGGCAGAGACAAAGAGTTCATCCAGGCTTACGTCAGCTCCCTGAGAGACAGAGGTGAGACTTATAGGCTACTAAACTAGAACTGCACTCTGTCGAGTGCCTACTTGCGCTTTGCGCACTAGTAGGCCATAAATGGCCTACTATAGTGCGCAAGCAGAGCGCGCAAGTACTGTCGACCGCTACAAACTTTCAAATCTCAGCCTCTCTGTAAAACATTGGAATTAAATACTAAAGTCGGGTTATAACTGGCCGTCAATGGTGACGTAATTACGATATGTTTCAATATTGGTTAGCTAACAGGTAACGTATGTATGTATGTATAGTGTATGTAAGTTGTAAGTTGAAAAGTAGTATATTGTGGTCACTTGGGCTTTTTGATGCGTATGCCGTGGTATTGATTTTGAGTGTGACGTAATGAAGATATGTATCAATGCCGGGATATAACTGGCTTTCGATGGTGACGTAATAAAGGTAGGTTTCAGATTACATACATGTATACATAGAGACATTACCTTTAATCCTCCCGACACTGAAACATATTTTATTACGTCACCATCGAGAGCCAGTTATACCCCGGCATTGATACATATCTGCATTACGTCACTCTCCAAATCAGTATATGTACCACGGCATACGCATCGAAGCCCCGGATAAACCACATTACTTGCGCACTCTGCTTTCCTGAAAAATCTATGTTTCTATGTCAGCGGTGCTCAACCTTTTTGTGTGTGTGTGCGTGTGTGCACGCACGTGCGTGCGTGCCATTGCTTGTCTTCCAGATACAGTCCCCTACTCCACCACCAAGGTGTCGATCTCCTGTCAGCTGTGATGAAGACGAGGATGATGTAGATTATATTAATTATGATGACGACGATGATGATGATGATGAAAGCTGTGTGACGTCTGTTACAATAGGTTAGGTAACCTGAAGAGACATGACATGAGCATGTTTACACTGGGGGAGAAACCCTTCCACTGTAACCCAGTGTGACAACACTGCGGGAGAAACCCTTCCACTGTAACCAGTGTTAGACATGACATGTTCACACTGGAGAGAAACCCCTCCACTGTAACCAGTTTGACAACACTGGGGGAGAAACCCTTCCACTGTGACCAGTCAGTGTGAGAAGGCTTTCACTCAGCTATAGCTCATCTGAAGACGCATCAGCGTGTTTGTTCACACCGTGAGGAAATCCTTACCACTGTGTGACAAAAAATTAGGTAGGTGATGTAATGGTGATGTAAAACAAATGGTGTCAAAACAAAAATATCTTTATTGTTAAGTAAGGGATAATATCTGGCTAGGTGGTCATTGTCGGGAGATAATTCACCGACAGGGAGTTTAACCACCGAGGCGAAGCTGATGTGGTTACACTCCCTGAAGGTGAATTATACACATTACATGGCTAACTAACATAAATTAATACATTGACCCAAAACACAACAAAAAACATAAGTTCGCGCTGGCTGCGCCTGCAGCTGCAGGGCTGGAACACTGTCGGAAAACAAGGAAGTGAGTTGATCAAATAGAATCCATTTTCAGGTCCTGCTTCGTCTATTTCTCGCTCAAATGTTTTAAAAAAATGTTTTAAGAGCAATGTTTAGCTGTAAATTACATTGTGTGTCACTAGTGTGTGTGTGTTTACATGGCTGTCATGTTGGAAACAGCAGTAAATCAAGAGGGGCGCAGCCGCGCAGCTGGTGCTCAGAGGTTTGATTAGGCAGCGGTCAGTTATACAGCGGAGCGGTCATTATCGACACATAATTCACCGCTGAATTAAGCGATTGACCAATCAGAATCAAGCATTCAACCAAGCCATGTAATAATGGCATTTAATGTTTGTGTTAGGGACAAGATGACGTACATTTTCCCTTCATTGTCAATGGCGTTTCTAAAACACACTGAACTAAACACAAACATTAAACCTTTATATATGAGGGGCTCAACATGTGTGCAAACACAGCAGCAAGATTTGTGAGCTGCTGTGATAGGAGAAGGATATCACATGGAACACAACCACCCTAAAGACTAATCATTGTGTGTATTCCTGCACATCTGCATTGAGTGATCTTGGTACATAGAAATTGATTTATTGAATTTCAAATGTACAATTGCTTTGGCAATGTAAACGTATGTTTTCTCACGCCAATAAAGCCCTTTGAATTGAATTGAATTGTGTGGACAGATTCCAGTATCACAACAGGAACCACATAACAGCATAATTGTTTTAACTAAAGTGTAAGACTAAATGGACTGAGGTATACTAGACCTGTACGTGCCCGGCGCCCGTCGGTCACCGGCCTACAGTACTTGGGAACGATGCAACTTGGGAACCTAATAATACCCATTGTCATAGCACCCGTTTTACCTATCTGTCTGTGTCCCTTTTGTGCCCTTACTGTATATGGAGATCTCTGTAGTATGCAATAACTGTCTGTCTGTGTCTAGTCCTGCGTTACCAGACTGTTGCCTCCGTGATTTCCAAACGCTTCATCATACAGTCTGGGCCAACGGAAGAGGTCTCATGAGTATCCGGATACAGCGGAAGTGGAGCCTCCTCGCCACTTCCGTTTCGTCTTTACAGTCGCGCATATTTATCCTAATATAAATAGAAAACATCTAAGGCTATAGCTTGTTGCTTAGCAGAAAAGGAAATAAAAATATATATTTTCGTGAACGGAAATGGCAGCTTCCGTTACTCAGCTCATGGGGCTATAGTCCCAGACTCTATATAGCATTCGGAGATTGTGGAATAGTTGTCTGGTAACGCGAGACTAGTCTGTGTCTCTGTTCCTGTCTGTCTGCCTGTGTCTGAAGAATGCAAACTGACTGAAAAGCGGACTGGTTAAGTAATCAATTGGCAGGTGTGGGGTTGCCATGGCAATCAATTGGCTGAGGCAGAGGCTGGAAATTGCACAGGTGAGAGGAGTTGGCTTCATTAGGCCCACTGGCACACCTTTTGTGGTGTTTCTGGACAACGGTGTATGCCACAGACTCGAGACCGGGCACTGCACTCCCTGTGGGGGTGTGGAACGCATGTGTCGAATTTGAAGTCGGTTTATCGAGTTACGTGCATTACAACAGTGCACGCACACACACACACGCACACACACACACACACGCACGCACACACGCGCACCAGGCACGTGCAGAGGGGGGGGGGGCTAGGGGGGCTTGAGCACCTGCCCTTTTGCAGAAAGTGCCCTTTCTCCAAAAAAAATAAAAAAAATAAAGTTTTTTGTGTGGGGGACCAATAAGAGCTTGTGTGGAAGGCCAATACGGGCTTGTGTGGGGGACCAATAAGGGCTTGTGTGGGGGGCAAATAAGGGCTTATGTGGGAGGCCAATAAGGGCTTGTGTGGGGGGCAAATAAGGGCTTATGTGGGAGGCCAATAAGGGCTTGTGTGGGGGGCAAATAAGCCACTCGGTGGCGTAGCGCGCCACTCGGTGGCGTAGCGCGCCACCGAGTGGCGCGCTACGCCACCGAGTGGCGCGCTACGCCACCGAGTTTGTAGATCTGCTATTTTTCAATAGCTAAAATATAACATAATGCTTTAAAACACCAAAAGTGGTTCCCGCCCAGAATGGTACAGTACTGTGTTGGCCCGGGATCCCACAGGGCTCTTTACTCGGTCTGCTACTTGTTTCCCTCCGTACGGAAATATTTGTGAGTGACGGTGCTATTTTTTTCAGAATATTCACTCCAGAATAAGAATTCATATGTATGGAAACGGATGAGTACGCACACACACCACACGCGCACACACACACACACACACACACACACACACACACACACACACACACACACACACACACACACACAGCGTCCGCACACTCTCTCTCACTCGGTAGACTGATGTAGTATGCTTGGCTGACCTTTGAATGCTTTTTGACCACCCGCCATCAACTCTCCCTCATGTGAAATTAGCGCCGTTTAATGAGAATTAGAACGGCCCATTTGATCCGGCACCGGCCCGGTCTGGGGAACGACACGCTGGACCAGATAATGGATCTTTAATGGCTTCTATCGGTACCGAGACGACTCGCCCCTTTTCCAACTCGCCCTCGCGAAAAGTGAAGACGGCTCGCCACAGAATTTCAAAAAGTGAAGACGGCTCGCCACAGATTTTCGAAAAGTGATGACGGCTCGCCCCGAGCCGTGGAGAGCCCGCCCCCATAGTGTGGACAGCTCGCCCCACAGCGTGGATATCTCGCCCCAACGCACGGATATCTCGCCCCGTGTTTATTTCATGTTTATTTTACCTTATTTATCATATTAGAACATTGTTTGTCAAAGGAGAACATTTAGAACCAGTTAGAACCCGTTCGTTTGTTGTTGGTCAAATTAAAATTATGCATGGGTAATGAATGGCTTACTCCCCTCCATTGTTCTGGAAATTCCATTCCAAGTACAGTACTTGAAATTATATGCACTCATGTTTACATAATGTTATCCAGTAACATTCGTTTTTGCATGTCATGGTATGGAGTTGCTTATTTCATTGTTTAGCTGGGGACCTGGAGCCTGTGAAATCTTTCACAGACTTACAGTGCCACCGGTTACGCACCGCCATTCCGAACCACCGCCATTCCGAAGGTTCACTTCCATATATCGGAATGGCGATGTTTCCCCATGGAAGAATTCGCCCCGCCATTCCGAAAGTTAAATCTCCGGAGCGCACAGAGCTCACCTGGTGAGCCTCACCATGTGCATGTGCGCAAGTTAATCTCTCTCTCTCTCTCTCTCTCTCATATTCCCCTGAGTGACCTACTGCCGCCACCGCGCAATCAATCAATCAATCACTCCGCACCGATTTCAGTAACAACCCCTCTCACCCCTCTCTCTCTCTCTCTCTCTCTCTCCCCCTCCCTCCGTATCTCTCTCTCTCTCCCTCTGTGTCTCTCTCTCTCTCCCTCTAATAATAATAATAATAATAATAATAATAATAATAATAATAATAATAATAATAATAATAATAATAATAATAATATAGTCCTCACCTTGGACATTGGCCTATAGCAGCCGTGCGTCATTTCTTGAAAGCGAACAGCACTGCTTTCTTTTTTGTCTCCAATTAATTCTGGGCCTTTGGAGAGAGCTATAGTTTTAACCCAGAATTTACCCAAATCTCAAGCGCAATAGTTCAAAGTTCTCTCTAATTTCACAACGCATCACAGCACGACAACTTGTGAACTAGGAGATTAGATATATTCGAAGAAACTAGCATTTAGGAACCACTGGAAAAAATAACAAGCATCCGTGCGCAACTTGGAGCTCTCCAAATAGCCACATTCAGAAGGCTGTCTGTGATTCTAATTACTCCGTAACCACCAGAAGTATGATGAAACTTTCATCTCATTAATCATTGGCATGCAGGAATTGACATAGCGTTATTTAGGCTATAATGATCAACTTGTGCATGATAATTTTATGTATCAAATATTATATTAACTCAAGGAAAAGGTAATGTTACAGCTTTGAATAGAAATGTCGGAACTGGTGTAGAATGGAAAATAAGACCTGCCTGTTGCTCACTGCGCAATTGGAAAGAAAACCAGCATGAGCATGGGGTGTTTATGCTAATCTGTCCATAATAGTCCACATGCCCATAATTGAAGTCTTCAGAAGGAATCCATGAGATGAGATCGCACAGCTGTCCAGTCTGGTCTGGACTAATATCAAACCAAAACGAGGCTATGTGCGTAAATACTGCACTTAATAATAACAGCGCAGCAGCAATAAATAAATTATTAACGTGCATGAGAACGCACTATATGCCATTGGTAGCACAATGCAAATCCTCAAAGAAAATGCGTCTTCCTAATGGATACATTTGGAATGGATATTTCACAATATGATAACGGAAGCAATATGCAGGGGTTTCGCCGTTCACCGAGGAACAAGAGGCGTGCAGAAGAGGGTGCTTTAAACATAGTCATGGTAGATGCAGCCAAACCAGAGTCTGTGCGCTTCTTTGGGGCGCTATACTACAGCTACACAATAGCCTATTCAGCTCTTAAGTTCAGTACAAAAGTAGCCTACTCTCAGTCCCATTCAAAGGGTGGACACATATCCAAATTAACCCATGGCCTATACCTTCAGAACGATTTGCACAGTGGTGGAAAAGTTTTGCTTAAGTTAAAGTATCAATTTTGCAATGAAGAAATAAGTCCGGTAATCAACATTTGAGAAAGGCCTTTACTGTTCCTTGCATGTTCCTTGCAATGACATGACATCAGCAGTTACACATCGGTATAAAAAAACAAAACAAAAACAGTTTGCAAATGTAAAAAATGCAAAATAGGCATTAAATAGGCCTAATTTTACTGCAGTAAAGTGGACATGTAGTGGAGTAGAAATAAAAGTAGGCCCATATTAAAACAGAAAATTATCCACTAGAGGAAAAAAAACTCAAAATCAAAGCACGTGAGGTCGGCGGAAAAAAGCTGGGGCGAGATGGAATTAGCTTACAGTAGGTTATGACTTGTTATGAATTAAATAAAACCTGAGTGAGTGAGTGAGTGAGTGAGTGAGTGAGTGAGTGAGTGAGTGTTGCGGGACTGTGCGCTCCAGCCAGGTGGAGCTCTACGGATTGGGCATACAGCCAGCTGGTGATGCTGTGCGTCTCTGGTCGTTCTGCTGGTTCGTTCTATACTATAGGGTTATTTGTTCAAGGCCCATTCCCGAGTCAATGGGCACTCATCAGACACGTTGGGTTTACCGTTTATGGACGCACGCGTATTGGGCTCCGAATGAGCGGCCATTGATAGGGCTCATTAAATAACAGCTCCGTGGGGCCGAATGAGCGGCCATTGATTGACATGAAAATAGACAATTCACCGTGGGGCAGAATGAGGGGCCATTCACAGACTAGCGTATACCACCCTTTCGGAATGGCGGTGTTTCGGAATGGCGGGGTTTATGCCCCCCTTTCGGAATGGCGGTGTTTCGGAATGGCGGTGTTTCGGAATGGGGGGCTGTCCCCGCCACCAACAGGTGGACTCAAATCATGAAGGCAATTTATGTGGAATCTTTCACAGACTTTCATACTAGTCTACTACTAGCCATATGCACTCATGTTTATGTTGCATGTCATGGTAGGCCTACCTGCAATTTTGTTGTTGTACTAATATACATAATAATAATAATAATAACAACATGTATTATTTATTTCAGCAGGTGGCACTAAAGTTCTTGTTGCTTCCCACTTACATAGAATTGCCTGCCTGTTATTGTATGCTGTGTGTGTGTCAAGTTCTTGTTGCTTCCCACTTACATAAAATTGCCTGCCAGACACCTTTGATGTCAAAGTACATGTACAAATATAGTACAGGTAAAAATCTCTCTCTCTCTCTCTGTTTAAAAGTAGGCTACTATTGTGAATCAGTGGACCATGACAGCTTAAACACAACTCTTCTTTACTTTCAAAACTCAGAGTCAATAATAAGGCAAAGCAACATCATCACACATCATGTTGTATGTCAAGACTGAAGTAGTCGATCCCAGATAATCCCCCCAATCATCACAAACAACACAGGAATATGCAAGAGCGCAGCACAATCAAACAGCTGTCAGTGAGACATAACAGCTACATGTAAAAAATCTCTCTCTCTCGTTGTTGGGGCGACTTCTCCGGACTTTTGGGCGAATTCTCCGGACTTTTGGGGGCGAATTCTCCGCGCGTTGGGGCGACCGCTCTTCCCGTTGGGGCGACCGCTCTTCGCCGCTTTGGGCGAGTTGGAAAAGGGGCGAACCGTCTCGTATTCCTTCTATCAACACCACGGCCGTAAATGGGTCAGTTAACCCATTTTGGACTGAGGTTGATTAAAAAAAGGCTTCTAAATCCCAACGGTTTTCTGAAAAATCCATGTTTGTGTCAGTGGTGCTCAACCTTTTTCATGTCAAGGACCCCCAGAATTATCTCTATTGGGCCACGGACCCCCATCTCAAAATATGTAGTTCCAGGGACCCCCCAGAAGCAAATATTTTAGTTAAAAATGTTCGCTCTGAAATATAGATTCAAAGATTTGCGCCACATTTTTACGACTTTTCAAAAATATCAGACCTACTACTTGTAGGTCTGATATTTTTCAGTAGCTAAAGTAGAACAGAATGCTTAAAACACCAAAAGGGGTTCCCGCCCAAAATGGGTTAAGGGGGACTTTATGAGCGCGAGCGATATGACCCAAAAGAAGCACCTTTTGTCTCATCTGAATGAGCGTACTGTACAGAGTACTGTACTCTATACTGTATTCATATGTTTTTTAATAGGGATGCACGATTAATCAGTTGTCATCGATATGAAAATATTAGTCTTAGCTGATGTTTGATCTTGTAATATTTACGTTTTAAAGGGGAAGCAAAAAGTATTTCAAAAGGGCCAACAGGTTGGAATTCTTAAAGAAAAATAAAAAAATACTTCATTCAAGTAGTTTGAACTAATATCTCGTTATGGGATATGGGCCAAAATGCCAATTCTGTATTTAAGTCCGACGTCATTTTGTAGTGCTACGTTACGTCCGGGTCCAAGTGGCACCAGCTCCCGTCCGCATCTCATTGTAAATAGAATATCTAAACGCGTGATTTTTTTTTAAATGACGTTATTTTCAGAAAGGAAGCCATTGAGGGTTAAAATGGGTCTTAATGCTTCCAACTCGAGTAGAATTATTAATGTTTTGTACAAGTGTCCATGACAAAGAAAGTATTAGATGTGGAGACAATGAAGACTATTATTATCATTATTATTGAAGGTGGTAACAGTCCATTTGCTCAGTACAATATTTCGGGGGCATATTTAGAATGTGTGCAGGCTTGAGTATGTTGAATCTAGTTTGCATTAATGAGGATTTAGTTGACACAATGAAATAAAATGGCGATAGTATCCAGTGTGGGGCAGACGGCCTGTCACAGCCAGATTTGGGAGAGCAGCAGCTTTGTTGTTGCAAGGAAAGCGGTAAAATGAGACTTTCGTGGTTGTTTTCGTCTCAGATTTAGTCTGACGGAGCGTCACAGTATAACTCTATGGGGACACAAAAGCGACACAAATTAGGACCCGGAAGTATCTCTGGAGGGGGCGCTCACGTCACGGCTAAACTACTGAAGTATCTCTGGAAGGGGAGCTCACGTCACGGCTAAAATACTGAAGTATCTCTGGAGGGGGCGCTCACGTCACGGCTAAAATACTGATGTATCTCAGGAGGGGGCGCTCACGTCACGGCTAAAATACTGAAGTATCTCTGGAGGGGGCGCTCACGTCACGGCTAAAATACTGAAGTATCTCTGGAGGGGGCGCTCACGTCACGGCTAAAATACTGAAGTATCTCTGGAGGGGGCACTCACGTCACGGCTAAAATACTGAAGTATCTCTGGAGGGGGCGCTCACGTCACGGCTAAAATACTGAAGTATCTCTGGAGGGGTTGCTCACGTCACGGCTAAAATACTGAAGTATCTCTGGAGGGGGCGCTCACGTCACAGCTAAAATACTGAAGTATCTCTGAAGGGGGCGCTCACGTCACGGCTAAAATACTGAAGTATCTCTAGAGGCGGCGCTCGCGTCACGGCTAAAATACTGAATATCCATATAGTGTTAAAGCTGTCTTTGGCATTCACGGCTCCCTGTATATAGAAGCGAAAGCTCTCCTGAGCAGCTTGTGTCTCCGCAGGATTCTCCTGGCTAACATTGAAAAAGATGATGAGGATGATGTTGAGGCCGCCACCTTCATTTGTGTGTGTGTGTGTGTGTGTGTGTGTGTGTGTGTGTGTGTGTGTGTGTGTGTGTGTGTGTGAGTGTGAGTGTGTGTGTGTGTGTGTGTGTGTGTGTGTGTGTGTGTGCGTGCGTGCGTTTGTGTGTGTTTGCGTGCGTGCGTGGTTGGGGGGGGTGTCTATTCTGCGAATTCACGCAGTTGCGGAGGAAGCGATAACGAGCTCCGTTCCTGCCGTCTCCCTATCCCTAAATACCCACCTAAACCTACTCACCCTCCGACCGTCACCACCCGACGCAATCTCAAGTCCCTAAACCCCTCCTCCCTCTCATCCTCTATTCTCTCCTCTCTACCCTCCCTGGAGTCCTTCCTCTCTCTCTCACCCGACTCCGCAACCACATCCTTCCTCTCCTCTATCTCATCTGCATTTGACCAACACTGCCCTCTCTCGACCAGGCCAGCTCGCTCATCCCCACCGGCCCCCTGGTTATCTGAAACCCTCAGATCTGAACGAACACCTCTCAGGGCAGCTGAAAGGAAGTGGCACAAGACAAAGCTACCAGATTATCTCTCCCACTTTCACTCACTCCTCTCTGCCTTCTCCCTCTCACTAACCACTGCTAAAACCTCCTTCTACCACACCAAAATCCAATCCTGCACTTCTAACCCAAGGAAACTCTTCTCCACCTTCTCCTCCCTCCTTAAACCCCCTCCCCCCACTCAACCCTCATCCCTCACCGCGGAGGCCTTTGCCACCTACTTCGAAAAGAAGGTTGATGATATCAGTAGCTCCTTTACCCCCCTCCCCCATAAAGAAGCACTCGACTCAACCAATGCTAACCATAACATACCATGCATGTCCTCCTTCTCTCCTCTATCCCCAGACGAGGTCCTGAAACTAGTCACATCCACTAGACCTACCACCTGTCCTCTCGACCCCGCCCCTTCTCCAATCTTCCAGACCATCGCACCTGACCTGCTCCCCTTCATCACCTCCATTATCAACACCTCATTAACCTCAGGCTGTGTCCCATCTGCCTTCAAGTCAGCCAGGGTATCACCACTCCTCAAAAAACCAACTCTTGACCCCTCAGATGTCAAGAACTACAGACCGGTATCACTCCTTTCCTTTCTTTCCAAAACCCTTGAACGTGTTGTCTCTAACCAGCTTTCTCTCCATCTCTCACAGAACAACCTGCTGGATCCCAACCAGTCAGGATTCAAGAAGGCACACTCCACGGAAACTGCACTCCTCGCAGTCACAGAAGCACTACATGCTGCCCAGGCTGCTTCCCACTCTGCAGTCCTGATTCTCCTAGACCTATCGGCGGCATTTGACACAGTGAACCACCAGCTGCTCCTAGACACCCTAGCTGATCTAGGCATCGGCGGGACGGCGCTGAAGTGGTTCTCCTCCTACCTCTCTGACCGGACTTACCAGGTTTCTTGGAAAGGTTTGCTATCATTCCCCCGCACCCTCCAAACTGGGGTCCCACAGGGATCTGTACTTGGTCCCCTCCTCTTCTCACTGTACACTAAATCCCTCGGCACCATCATCTCTGCTCACAATATATCCTATCACTGCTATGCCGATGACACACAACTGTTTCTATCCTTCCCCCCCTCTGCCACCCAGGTAGAAGAACGCATCACTGCATGCCTGGCTGACATCTCACAGTGGATGTCTTCCAACCACCTCAAGCTGAACCCAGACAAGACTGAGCTTCTGTTCTTCCCAGCTAAGTCCTGCCCTATGCGGGAGCTAACTATCTCCGTAGACAACGCCCTGGTAAAGTCTGTCCCGACAGCCAGGAACCTTGGTGTTGTCCTGGACAGTCAGCTCTCGTTCAAAACACACATCACAGCTGTCACTAGATCCTGTAGGTTTACACTCTACAACATACGACGAATTAGACCGTTCCTCACCCAGGAGTCAGCCCAGCTCCTAATCCAGACAACAGTCTTGTCAAAACTTGACTATTGTAACTCCCTCCTTACTGGCCTACCGGCATGTGCACTTAAGCCCCTCCAACTGATCCAAAATGCCGCAGCCCGCTTGGTCTTCAACCAGCCAAAATTCTCACACGTCACCCCCCTTCTCCGCTCCCTCCATTGGCTCCCGGTCGCTGCCCGCACAGAATACAAAACTCTGATGCTGGCATTCAAAGCAACCAAAGGCATGGCCCCCCCATATCTCACAAGTATGATCGTACCCTACAAACCCTCCCGCGCACTCAGATCAGCCAACGCAGGGAAGCTGGAGGTACCTTCACTAAAAACGCCGGGACAACGCTCCACACGTCCCAAACTCTTCTCCCTTCTGGCTCCAAAACTATGGAATGCACTTCCCATCACAGTCAGAACTGCAGCCTCACTCCCAATCTTCCGCCGTAGTCTGAAAACCCACCTCTTCAGACTCCACCATGGCCCGTAGCACTTGCCCTAGCCTAGCCCCTTAGATAGCACATTATGTAGACTTAGATAGTATTTTAAACAGACTTATAGCTTGTTACGTAGACAGCTCTAGAATTGCACTTTATGTAGTCATAGCACTTTATAGTACACATGTATAATATATTATATAGTATAGTATGTATAGTTTACATAGATACTCCACTGTTACGTTCTTAGTCTACGCATGATTCATGATAACTACTTTGTATATATGTGATGTATGCCATGCTTTTGTTATTGCTTAATGTAAGTCGCTCTGGATTAAGAGCGTCTGCTAAATGCCTAAATTGTAAATTGTACACACACGCACACGCACACGCACACACCACCTGCAAATAGTGTTCCTTTATGTATTTGTAAGTCAGAGAACCAGGGGGAGCTTTGGGTCCAATTAGGATGTGTTTGTAGTTGTTTAAAGCAGTGATTCTTACACATCTCCATGTCAAGGACCTCCACATTCATGTATTTGTCCAACTAAGGACCCAACATTTAAAAATGTTTTGTGCCAGAAGGAACAACATTGATTGATTGATTGATTGAAAAATGTATTAACAGTTTGCAGAATTACAGTACATTTCAAGCACAAACTCAATACAAAGGCTGTTAACTGTGAGTGGACGACCCAATTAAGCATTACACTTGTTTACAACAGGGTCCACCATGTTCAATTCATCAAAACATTTAGAGACGTACAAATAGACACTTCTATATAGACAAAGAACAGAACAGGAATTAATCATAATGGAGGTAAAAAGGGAAAAGAAACATATACAGTGAGGGGAAAAGGGGGTTGTTGTTAAAATGTTTCAAAGAATATTCCACATTTTTGTCACATTTATTTTTTTCCATGATTGTTTTGAAACTAGCAGATCTACAAGCTCACAACGCGTCGCATTGCGAGCTTGTAGATCTGCTAGTTTATGTTTATGTTTATGTTACTGTAGCGTCCCAGTGGAACACTAGTACTGTGTTATGGTTAGGACTGTGCTACTGTGTGTGTTCCTTTAAGGACCAGCCCGGGGGAAGTACTTCCGGGGTCAGGGCGGAAGCACGTTTAGTCGTTTACTAGTTTGGTGGTGTTGTTGTGCTCTGAGCCGTTGGGTTACGCTAGCATTTTGTTAGGCTATTCGTAGCTATCCAGCCATCACTATTGTGTGCCTTGTAACTCGTTATTTGGAATAAAAGCAACTTAAAGAAAGAAGGTTGTCATGTCGTTCGATGGGGAGAACCCCACCGGTCATTACATTACATTAAGTCGGTTCTTCGGTGCCACTGAAATGTTGTGACGACCCGAAATCATCTCGGCTCTCCAGCGGTGTTTCCTCCTTCATTCAGCCCAGCTAAGAGTTCCATTTGTCGGCGTTGAAGCCAAGGAAACAGCGGTAGTTTGGAAGAGAGTCTGTTTGGTGTAAATGTCTCCTAAAGGAGGTAAAACGAGTCCAATGGAGTCTGTACGGCTGAAGATACATGAACACATGACGTCAGTGGTGGGAGAGGACATATTGTGCGTTTTGGACAAACACACAACAAGCGGTGATGTTTGTCGGCTCAGAGTGTTTGTGTTGGAGCGCCTCAGTGTGGCCGCAGAGTGGATGTGTAGCCTCGTCCAGAGAGAGATGGAGACACTAGAAACTCTGCTGGAGAAACACAACAAACTGCTGGACATTGACTTTGATATGGACATCGATCTACACACTGCAGGTATGTGTGTTACACACACAACACCAAACTACACTGCAGGTATGTGTGTTACACACACAACACCAAACTACACACTGCAGGTATGTGTGTTACACACACGACACCAAACTACACTGCAGGTATGTGTGTTACACACACGACACCAAACTACACACTAAGGTTGGGCGATATGCCAATGTTTTTCAATCGCCCATCGTCTGTCCAAAAATCGCCGATGGACGATATATTCGTGTCATATAAGTATAACAGCTCACTGCGGGTCGCAAAAAAGCCTGATCTACAAGCTCTCAAGGCGCCGCGTCCTGCCTGTTTTTGCAGCGCCGTTCGCTACGCGCTGAGAGCTTGTAGATCTGTCTATTTTTGCAGCGCAGCCACCCAGGGTAACAAAATAAGAAATAAGTTATAGGTGGAGATGAATTGAAGTTGGAACGGACAAGCAGCTGCAAGCTAACATCACAACCACCAATCCACCATGTCTGGGGACAGTGTTGTTAGCCGCAGCAACATGTAGCCTGCCCTTGTAACTTCTCCTCCTCCCCGGAGAAGTTTTGCCTCCCCGCACCGTCGGGGGCTCGGACGGCTCGGAGCGCCGGCCCCCATCATGGGGGCAGCAGCCCGCACTCCCGCAGTAGCATGGGCTGCTGATCCACAACACAAGCTCTCAAGGCGTCGCGTCCTGCCTGTTTTTGCAGCGCCGTTCGCGACGCGTTGAGAGCTAGTAGATCTGTCTGTTTTTTGCAGCGCGGGTGTCAGGGTAACAAATTAAGAAATAAATTACAGGCGGAGATGAAGTAAAGTTGAACAGACGAGCAGCATGCTAAGCTAAGCTATCATCACCACCATGGCTGGTAGTGTTAGCATAGCATGTTGCAATGCTAACTCTCTCACTCGCTCCTTTTCCTTTTCTTTATTTTTTTATTTCCCCCCCCCCCCCGACTTCACGGCCATGCATTGAAGCACGTCGGGTGATGAGACATGAGACATCAGTGTGCCTGTATATTATTTAACTGGGTCCGGACTGGAGTGACAGTGTAAACAAAACACAGCAACATGTAGCCTGCTCCACAGTAACGTCTCCTCCCCGCCCAGACAGTCGGAGCGTCAGACCCCGGTGCTGCTGCTTGGGCAGGAGCATACAAGGGGAGGAGGGCTTTCTACCGGCGGCTGCTGGCCCAAATTAATTCGCATTTTGCTCACACTTGTACAGGCTACGTTTTGCAAAAAATTTAATAAAATCGCCCTGAAAAATCGCCTAATAAAAATAATCGGCGATAGACTCATCCAAATCGCGATTGACGATAGATTCGTATCGTCACCCAACCCTACTACACACTGCAGGTATGTGTGTTACACACACAACACCAAACTACACACTGCAGGTATGTGTGTTACACACACAACACCAAACTACACACTGCAGGTATGTGTGTTACACACACATACGGCACATTAATGACAACACCCTCTGGTGTAATATTGCTTAATTCAGCCATTGCTCACGCCTGCTGTCAGCTGGTAATGTGTCAAAATCAAATGACTGACAGCTGTCACAGTTTGGTACAGACTCGGATCACCCTGCCGCAGCCATGTTTAAAATGCACACGTGTGTATGTGGAAGCTCCGCCCACAGCTGAGGTTGTCATATTTAAAAAAATCACACCTGTGTGAAGTGAGGGGCGCTAATATATTAACCCATTTAGGCCTGACGTTTGCTCTGAAAGAATATATATTCAAAGATTTGTGCCGCATTTTTACGATTTTTCAAAAATAGCAGACCTACAAGTTCATAGCGCGCCACCAAAAGGGGTTCCCGCCCAAAATGGGTTAAGGTCTAACTCATGTTGATTAGGTGATGTAATGGTGATGTAAAACAAACGGTGACAAAACAAACATTAAATTCTCTTTATTGTTAATGGCATTTAATGTTTGAACTAAAAACAAACATTAAACCTGTATATAGGAGGTGCTAGCGCCCCTCAAAAATATATATAATGAGGGCCGGGGGAGGTGCCTTGGGGCGTTCGATAATTATACGTCAAACTATCAGTGTTTATTTAATTGGCCCGTTTGACTGTCAAGGGTTCAGCCTCCAGGAAGAAACCCTAAATACAAAGGGAATACACCATTGCACATACAAACCACACCAGGGGGTCTAATGAAGTACTGTCACCTCATAGACACATGAAAACTGGAAAGATTTAAAATATTGTGGCACTGCATCTTTAAAGTATTTATTGTATTCCTTCATTCCAGTCCAGTGTGAGGAGTCCAGTCTGCAGTTGAAGATCAGTTCTCCAGCCACGACTGGTTCTATTGAACAGGAACCTGAAGACCACCTTAAACAGGAACCTGAAGACCACCTTAAACAGGAACCTGAAGACCACCTTAAACAGGAACCTGAAGACCACATGGATCTCAGTAAGTTTAAAGCACTCTGTCTTTATTTATTGTATTGGTGAAAGTGGGTCGGTACTGAGGGTGTAAAGATGTCTTTATTTATTGTATTGGTGAAAGTGTGACGGTACTGAGGGTGTAAAGATGAACTGATATGAATCGGTTATTGACTACATGGATGCATTGATCTAAATGTATTCTGAATGGGACGATGGTTTGGTTGTAAATGTATTAATGCGTTCACTGAAGCTTTGCAGTTAATTCTACTTCAGTATTAACTATCCGCCCTGAGTCTGGGAGGTCGCGGTTCAATCCCCGGCCGGGTCATACCAAAGACTATAAAAATGGGACCCAGTGCCTCCCCTGCTTTAGCCTGGCTAATAAGCCAGACCGAATCAGCCGTTGGCAAAAAACGGCGGATTACGGTCTGGAGAGGCTCAATTGTACGCACATTTCCTACACCAGAGAACTGGTGTGGCCAATCGGGACACGGTATGCAATATGGGCGGGCTTTGGTACAGTGACATTCAATGCTTGAGACCTTTGACTGACAGTACCTCTAACCAATTGCGTCAAAGAGAAAATGTTTGAACCCACCCCCTGGGAAACAAGATCCATACACAGCATCTCCAGACTCAAATACCACACGACAGTGTGATTTGAGTCTGGCTTATTAGCCAGGCTACCCCTGCTTGACCCTCAGCATCAAGGGTTGGATTAGGGGGTCAGTCCCTGCGACATACTAGAGTCATGTCCAGGAGGTGTACATCAAGCTGCCTCACACTACAGAAACAGGAGATGAGCTCCTGCCCTATGGGCCTCATGGCTTGGCAAGGCTTACATACTATTAAGTTTCACTACTACTATTACTTTCTAAATAATAATGACCATAGACATATATAAAGATGGTTCACCAGTTGGCCATCTTGATACAGTGAACTTCTTTGGTATGTTCTATGGTGAAATCTTGACACATTTACAAACGGGTTGGTTTATTAAAAACGCCATCAACGTGGCTATGATTCAGGATGCTTATCTGCTTAGTTCCTTTTTATATGAAAGTCCATTATAAGTATGCAGTATCATCTGACATTTATAACAAACCAAACTGTTTGAAAATCACTTGAAAATTGAGCAAGTTATGGTTATTAAAAAAGTACATGCACCACAGACACAATGCTATGAGTGGGCGAGCTACCTGTAGCAAGATGGCCACCATATGGCGACGTCACTCTCCATTGGCCAGCAGCGGGGCGTTTCATCTAGCCTTACTATAACGTCACTCTCCATTGGCCAGCAGTGGGGGTGTGTCATCTATCCTTTCTCATATATATCTATGATAATGACTACCTCTCATTCAGCTGGTCTCACATCTTCTATGAGAGCGCTGCAATGTAAACAAACAACGGCCACACTATTTACAGCACAGAACGCAGTCAGCGCACCGTCACATTTCAATGTTGGAACATGTGGACAAAGAGTAATCTGTTGATACTTCTTCCAGCCACTACTCTGCACTGAGGTACAAGATTCAAACCTTTTATAGAGTCTCTTTGTATTATTTTTCCTAGACTTTCTGCACGTCCCTGTGTGTAAAGAGGAGGTTCCACCTGAAGAGGAGAGGAGCTCCAGTCAGGTCCAGGAGGAACCACAACCTCCACACATTAAAGATGAACAGGAGGAGCTACTTCAAAGACCAGAAGAGGCTGGTGGGTCAACGTTGACATTACTAGCAGTGAAAAGTGAAGATAATGAAAACAGAGAGACAGAGCCTGTAGCCGGCACCTCAACTAAACACATGAAAACACAAGCTGATGTAGAGGACTGTGGAACATCACAACCAACTAGTGATGAGCAGCTCCTCTCTTCACACTGTGTAGAGGACTGTGGAACATCACAACCAACTAGTGATGAGCAGCTCCTCTCTTCACACTGTGTAGAGGACTGTGGAACATCACAACCAACTAGTGATGAGCAGCTCCTCTCTTCACACTGTTCTGAATCTGACACTGAAGACAGTGATGAGTGGGAGGAGCCTAGGGGAGATCAGTCAGCTTTAAACACACTGAAATCACAAAACACACAACATGTGGGAGGAGCCAAGCTGTCCCAGGACCTGGAATCATCCACACAACCTGACTCCATGAGGAGTCACACAGGAGGACAGCGCAAGCTGTCCCAGGACCTGGAATCATCCAAACAACCTGACTCCATGAGGAGTCACACAGGAGGACAGCGCAAGCTGTCCCAGGACCTGGAATCATCCAAACAACCTGACTCCATGAGGAGTCACACAGGAGGACAGCGCAAGCTGTCCCAGGACCTGGAATCATCCAAACAACCTGACTCCATGAGGAGTCACACAGGAGGACAGCGCAAGCTGTCCCAGGACCTGGAATCATCCAAACAACCTGACTCCATGAGGAGTCACACAGGAGGACAGCGCAAGCTGTCCCAGGACCTGGAATCATCCAAACAACCTGACTCCATGAGGAGTCACACAGGAGGACAGCGCAAGCTGTCCCAGGACCTGGAATCATCCAAACAACCTGACTCCATGAGGAGTCACACAGGGAAGAAAGGTTTTAGCTGTACAGAGTGTGGCAAAGTGTTTAATCTAAACGGAAATCTAAACACACACATGAGGATTCATACAGGGAAGAAACATAGTTGTACAGAGTGTGGCACAATGTTTAATCACAAGAGAAATCTAACAACGCACATGAGGATTCATACAGGGAAGAAACGTTTTAGCTGCACAGAGTGTGGCAAAATGTTTAATCACAAGCGTGATCTAAATAGACACACAATGATTCACACAGGGAAGAAACCATTTAGCTGTACAGAGTGTGGCAAAGTGTTTAATCAAAAGGGAGATCTAAACAAACACATGATGATTCATACAGGGAAGAAACCTTTTAGCTGTACAGAGTGTAGCAAAAAGTTTAATCTAAAGGGACATCTAAAAGTACACATGAGGACTCATACAGGCGAAAAACCCTATATGTGTACAGTATGTGGTAAAGGCTGTGTTACTACAGGTGATCTACAAAGACACATGAGGACTCATACAGGTGAAAAGCCCTTTTCGTGTACAGTATGTGGTAAAGGCTGTACTGCGACGGGTAGTCTAAAAACACACATGATGACTCATACAGGTGAAAAGCCGTTCTCTTGTACATTATGTGGTAAAGGCTTTACTCAGATGGGTAGTGTAAAAACACACATGATGACTCATACAGGTGAAAAGCCGTTTTCTTGTACATTATGTGGTAAAGGCTTTACTCAGATGGGTAGTGTAAAAACACACATGATGACTCATACAGGTGAAAAGCCGTTTTCTTGTAAATTATGTGGTAAAGGCTTTACTGAGACAGGTCATCTAAAAACACACATGAGGACTCATACAGGTGAAAAACCCTATTCTTGTACAGTATGTGGTAAAGGCTGTATTGGTACCAGTGATCTAAAAAGACACATGAGGACTCATACAGGTGAAAAACCCTTTACTTGTACAGTATGTGGTAAAGGCTTTACTCAGACGGGTGTTCTAAAAACACACATGATGACTCATACAGGCGAAAAGCCATTTCCTTGTACAGTATGCGGTAAAGGCTGTATTACTACAAGTTATCTAAAAATACACATGAGGACTCATACAGGTGAAAAACCCTTTACTTGTACAGTATGTGGTAAAGGCTTTACTGAGACGGGTGTTCTAAAAACACACATGAGGACTCATACAGGTGAAAAACCCTATACTTGTACAGTATGTGGTAAAGGCTTTACTCGGACGGGTAGTGTAAAAACACACATGAGGACTCATACAGGTGAAAAGCCATTTCCTTGTAAATTATGTGGTAAAGGCTTTACTGAGACAGGTCATCTAAAAAAACACATGAGGACTCATACAGGTGAAAAACCCTATACTTGTACAGTATGTGGTAAAGGCTGTATTTGTACCAGTGATCTAAAAAAACACATGAGGACTCATACAGGTGAAAAACCCTTTACTTGTTCAGTATGTGGTAAAGGCTTTACTCAGACGGGTGATCTAAAAAAGCACATGATGACTCATACAGGCGAAAAGCCGTTTTCTTGTAAATGATGTGGTAAAGGCTTTACTGAGACAGGTCATCTAAAAAAGCACATGATGACTCATACAGGCGAAAAGCCATTTCCTTGTACAGTATGCGGTAAAGGCTTTACTCGGACGGGTAGTGTAAAAACACACATGAGGACTCATACAAGCCTTTAGTTTAAGACATATGATCAGTCAGTCTAATCCAGGATGACAATGATTCAAAAGCAGAGGAATTACATAATCTGACAACATCAACATGACTGAATAAAACACACATTAATAGTTTATTGTGATGTATTTTTGTTTTATCTTGTGTATAGATCTTATTTTCTATTCAACATGATGGAATTTCATGTTTATTTTCTCTTGCATTATTCCCTCCAGCTTACTGGTTACTGGTAGTACAATATGAGTCTTAGTGTGTGTCCACATTGGTCAGGATTTAACAAGTCATATTCATGCTATATGTAAATGAGTACGTGAGGGCTAGGTGGCAAAGAAAAATGACATACCAAAAATCTCAATAGTTCCAAAAAATGTTCAAATGTAATGTTCAAAATAATGTTCAGAAAAAAATTCTTTCACAAAAAAAATGTAGCTTCAAAAATGAAAATAACAAACTTACATTGCTTAAATTCAAGCACCCAGTCTGGACATTTCAGGTCCCAACACTGTCCTAGGAACAGAGCTCATGGTGCCCCAACACTGTCCTAGGACAGAGCTCATGGTGCCCCAACACTGTCCTAGGGCAGAGCTCATGGTGCCCCAACACTGTCCTAGGGCAGAGCTCATGGTGCCCCAACACTGTCCTAGGACAGAGCTCATGGTGCCCCTTCTCTCTCCATGTCTGACACTAGAATGACTACCTCCACTCAGACCTCTGTCTAGTGGAATGACTACCTCCACTCAGACCTAGACCTCTATCTAGTAGAATGACTACCTCCACTCAGACCTAGACCTCTATCTAGTGGAATGACTACCTCCACTCAGACCTAGACCTCTGTCTAGTGGAATGACTACCTCCACTCAGACCTAGACCTCTGTCTAGTAGAATGACTACCTCCACTCAGACCTCTGTCTAGTGGAATGACTACCTCCACTCAGACCTAGACCTCTGTCTAGTAGAATGACTACCTCCACTCAGACCTAGACCTCTGTCTAGTGGAATGACTACCTCCACTCAGACCTAGACCTCTGTCTAGTGGAATGACTACCTCCACTCAGACCCCCCAGAGGGGGTCCCCGGGGGGCCAACAAGGTTGAGAACCCCTGATCTAGTGGCCACACACACAGTATTCACCTACATATCTAGTGAACATGAAACAAAGAAAACATTTAAATAACCTTTAGAGAATCTTTGTCAATACAGGAGCAGTGGATTCAGTGGTGACTATTTTCTGAACCTCTGACCAGGAAATGAGGATGGTGTGAGTATTGTGTGTTTGACAATAATAATGATGATACTTAAACTGTTTGACTTGTAAAGGAATAAAGGTTTGTTTGACCAACCAATTGTATCTGTGTCATTATGTGAAATGGAATGAATGACTATATGGATATCAAACTGTAGGACTAGTCAAGATCAACTGATTGCTAACTTAGCCATGGTTAGCATGGTTAGCAAACAGTGCTTGATAATAATGACCTTTTAGCCTGACAGAAAGCACAGAGAATAATAACAGGTCATGGAGAATATATTGTAATCCTGACATATGGGAATGTGGAGTATGAAATGAGAATATGGTAAACAGAAAATGAATATCTCCGCTGTCGGGAGGAAACCTCTTAACTCCAAAATCTTCATTTTTCAGGAAATGGAAAAACAAATTTTACATTTTTCAGAAATGAAAGAAAACCATATATTTCTGAAACAAACCAATACTGCCTCATCAAAGTTGGTATTGTGACTTTGTATATTATCAGATACTTGCACGTGTCATTATATTATCCCCACTTTACCCGAATACAGCTCAAATGGAGTTAGGTGGTTTTCTCTGTCAAGATAGTTCATATCAATGACAGAAAAACCTCTTAACTCCACTGACAATGGATCTCCAAATTTGATTATCACACACACACACAGACATGGATGCTTTCCATTGGTTCAATATGTAACAACACAGACATAAAGGGTGTTCAGTAGCATCGATTTATGAAGAAAAACCTCAAAAATGGAGTTATGAGGTTTCCTCCCGACAGCAACGATATGAAATACAATTGAACATGTGTGGCTCAAGAGGAAAAGTGAGAAAGCAGTCTGTCTTTATCACACAATAATTATTATGTTCATTGATATGCAGTAAATAATGGTGCAGTTAGAGTGTGTTGTTTAGATTGTGTGTGTGTGTGTGTGTGTGTGTGTGTGTGTGTGTGTGTGTGTGTGTGTGTGTGTGTGTGTGTGTGTGTGTGTGTGTGTGTGTGTGTGTGTATACAAAAGGAAATAATACTTTTATTTTTTTTAACTAATTCCCAAAACACTCACATAGACAAACTCATATGCTCACACTCATGTATTGCTTTTATTCTTATGGAAATAAGCTGTTGTCTTAGCCATGTGGGCACACAGATGTGCCCTTTAGTGGGCTTTGAGCCCCTGCCCCCTCAGTGCTCTCTGCACGGCCCTGACGCGCACACATGTACACGCGCTCGCACGCAGACAGACAGAGACGTGGCACATTTATAGTTAGACTAGACCTGTAGGTGCCCGTCGGCCACCGGCCTACTTGAGAACGATGCAACTTGGGAACCTAATAATACCTGTTGTCAACTTGTCCCACATGGAGATCTCTGTATCTGTCTGTCTGCCTGTGTCTGAAGAGTGCAAACTGACTGTGAAAAGTGGAGTGGTTAAGTAATCAATTGGCAGGTGTGGGGTTGCAATGAGGCTGGAAATTGCACTGGTGATAGGGATTTGTCTCATTAGGCCCACTGGCAGAGCCTGACCCCTTTTGGGGTGGTTTTGTGGCCGTGGGTCCGACCGACTCGACATCGGGCACTGCACTCCCGGCGGGGGTGTGGAACATGTAGGCCCATGTCGAATTTGAAGTCGGTGGGGCAAACTGTTCTCGAGTTACGTGCATTTCAACCGTACACACGCGCACACAGAGACACACACACACACAAAGAGAGAGGTGGCGCATTTATAGTTATCCGTGCAGGAATGAATGCAGTCCACTAGGGAGCACTGTCACACAGGATGAACAACACACAGAATAGAGCCGATATGAGCTGTGAACACAACAGTAAATAGAAAGCAGGATTTCTACAGGTTGGATTGATTGATTTGATTTAACAGTTTGCAGAATTACAGTACAAAAACTGTTAACTGTGAGTGGACGACACCATAAAGCATTACACTTGTTTACAATAGGATTATAGGACCCACCATTTTCAATTCATCAAAACATTTAGAGACATACGAATATACACTTATATATAGTCAAAACAGGAAATCATCATAGAGGAGGTAAAAAGGGAAAAGTACATTTTGGTGGCATAGGAGCGAAATTAATTTAGTCCCTTGTTTGTGAGAATCTGGGTTGTACATGGTTTGTTGCACTCCCTCTGGTGTTGTGGGTGTGGACTTCATTGACATTAAGGAAGCATCTAGACAGGTACATGGGTATCTTGGTGGTGTATCGAATCTTGTGGACCAGACCCATTGCAAGATGCTGTACTCTGTCGTCGACCCTAAGCCATTCCAGCCTGTCAAAGTGGGCTGGGGTGAGATGGGTTTGGGGTGGTGAGGCCCAGTATAGTTAACCTGACTCCGCCACTTGATGCCAGCAGCAGCTAGAAGCTAGAAGCTGCTGCTAGAAGCTGCTAGAAGCTGCTGCTGATTGGCCAGGCCGTTTTGTGGCCGGGCATCAAGTCTGCCTGAGAGTTCCCAGATGGGAGCAGGAGGGGGGAACCCAGTGTACTCTCTGCTGCCCCATCTGGCGGAGTCAGGTTACAGTATAGTAGCCTGACCAGTTTGTTTTGGGAAGTCTGGAGCCTTGTTTTAAGGGCATTTGAGGTGCTGTAGCAGGCTACCAAGAGAGGTGCATGCATAGTCGAAGAAACCTTGTACGAGGGCTCCTGTTCTTCAAGGTGTTACACATGCACACACACACACACACACACACACACGCACACACACACACACACACACACACACACACACACACACACACACACCAGAGGTAGGCCTATACTGCTGTGGGTTTGTTGTTGAAATGCTCGGCAGCAGGCCTACCTCTGGTGTGTTTGAAAATAGCCGATCTATGTGAGCTTGTAGATCTGTTATTTTCAAATGGCTGATAGGGTTGATGTACCTAAGTACTGTACTTGAGTAAATGTACTTAGTTACTTTCCACCAGTGTGACAGAGAGTGACATTTTGACAGAGTGTAATTATAGAGCTGTTGGAAACACAATCAACACTGTTTACATTTACTATTAATCCCTGGCATGTGCGCGCATGTGTGTGCAGTGTGTGTGTGTGTGTGTGTGTGTGTGTGTGTGTGTGTGTGTGCGCGAGTGTGGCCATTCCTTTGAGGTCACAGAGGTCATTTTTACCGAGGTGGATGAAGTCGCGAAATAATTGCCTAAAAATAACTTCGCTGCGGCAAAGACATCGGACCACGGCTAGATAATTGACTCGCTCGTCTGTGTGCGTGCGTGCGTGCGTGCGTGCGTGCGTGCGTGCGTGCGTGCGTGCGTTTACATTTTGT
>NC_136793.1:7652679-7692679 GCF_951216825.1 Electrona antarctica
ACCACATTTGACTGAGGGGCTGCCAGATCGTGCAACCTCCAGCTTTTCACCAGAGGAGAAAAACTGAAATTATTATTAATTTTTAATCCAAAATGAGTTAATAGCACTGCAGGCAGACTCTTCACATACTAGAGCATGTCGGAAATAATTGTCAGAGCTGAAATCGACATGTAAATATGAAATAAATGCTTAAACATGTAGCTAGGTGTAATGTTAGAGACCACAGAAGTGAACCTTTCAGGCCTGTTTTCTCAACTCGCTGTTTCTCTGCAAGTATACGGTAAAGTATACGTTAAAGGACTGGAGTATACGGTAGTATGCTGTCTGTGAGTCTGTCCACAGTTAATGTCGCTAACCAACCATTGGTCCAGATCAGCCGCGAACTTCCATCCATCCATCTTCAACAGCTTATCCGTAGTCTGGGTCGCGTTCACACTAGAGGAGACAGGAGACATGTGTCCCCGTTCACACTAGAGGAGACAGGAGACATATGCTTTCCTCCGAGGTGCAAAGTCTGGTGACACAAGGTTTGGTAGATTTACTGAGTTTACGTTTAGGAATAAGGTTGGGTTTAGACATGCATAGTTTTACTGAGGTTATGTTTAGGAATAAGGTTGGGTTTAGACATGCATAGTTTTACTGAGGTTATGTTTAGGAATAAGGTTGGGTTTAGACATGCGTAGTTTTACTGAGGTTATCTTTAGGAATAAGGTTGGGTTTAGACATGCATAGTTTTACTGAGGTTATGTTTAGGAATAAGGTTGGGTTTAGACATGCGTAGTTTTACTGAGGTTATGTTTAGGAATAAGGTTGGGTTTAGACATGCGTAGTTTTACTGAGGTGATGTTTAGGAATAAGGTTGGGTTTAGACATGCATAGTTTTACTGAGGTTATGTTTAGGAATAAGGTTGGGTTTAGACATGCGTAGTTTTACTGAGGTTATGTTTAGGAATAAGGTTGGGTTTAGACATGCGTAGTTTTACTGAGGTTATGTTTAGGAATAAGGTTGGGTTTAGACATGCGTAGTTTTACTGAGGTTATGTTTAGGAATAAGGTTGGGTTTAGACATGCGTAGTTTTACTGGGGTTATGTTTAGGAATAAGGTTGGGTTTAGACATGCGTAGTTTTACTGAGGTTATGTTTAGGAATAAGGTTGGGTTTAGACATGCATAGTTTTACTGAGGTTATGTTTAGGAATAAGGTTGGGTTTAGACATGCGGAGTTTTACTGAGGTTATGTTTAGGAATAAGGTTGGGTTTAGACATGCGTAGTTTTACTGAGGTTATGTTTAGGAATAAGGTTGGGTTTAGACATGCGGAGTTTTACTGAGGTTATGTTTAGGAATAAGGTTTATTTACATTTATAATAATTATTAAAATAATAATAATAAATTAATAATTTACATTCGGTGGATATCTTTCACAATAATACATAATACATGTTCTAGACATTCTAATGATCACACAAATATATGTATTACATGCATTTTAGTTACTTTTATCAGGTTTAAAGGTTAAAGGTCATAGGTCAATTTAGATTAAAAATTGTCCAGAGATTTTGAAGTTGTGTAAATTTGTGCCTCGGGGTATTTATATGCAAATATCATGACCAATGGCATTGCAAGACTAAACAATGAACATCAATGATGATGTTTAGGTGAAAAAAGTAATTAATTCAAATAAAAATGTTACCGAGAAGCATCGTAGGGTCTTACAGGGTTAAAGGTGCAAGGAAAGTTTGACATTTTTGCCTGCCATAGGATGTTAATGGTAGGGTCACAAGAAACCCCTATAAAAAATGGCCCAATACCAACAGCCGGTCAGCCAGTGGATTCATGAATGTATGTAGACAATATTTTAGGCCAATAAAAAATACTATACCAAATTTCCCACCCGTCCACCTCGACTGCCGGACTATTAGTTGGCGAAGACAAGATTAAAGATAGTAGTTAGTTTGAGTAGCAAGTTCAACACACCAGAAATCAGAATTTCCTACTAACAGTAACACTAACTAAGGCTATGTTACTAAAATACTTTTAGTTTTACTGTATGATTGATTACTAAAAGTTTCTAGTCGCTAAATCTAGTCACTTCTGAGGTTACGTTTAGAGACCACTCTGAGTTCATGACTGGTACACATAGCAATGGAGCTGTGCGTGTGCGTGTGCGTGTGCGTGTGCGTGCGCGTGTGTGCGTGTGCGTGTGCGCGTGTGCGTGTGTGTGTGCGTGCGTGTGCGTTTGTGCGTGTGTGTGTGTGTGTGGCGGAGACGCTGTAACTTATACCCATAGATATACTGTATGCTGAGTGACATGGCCTACAGTATATTATTATACCATGAAAACACATGCCATGATTTTGTAAGTGTAACTCTACTGCACCTTTACTATTTGTGTCCTTGTATGCATCTCCTTTGTGTGTGTGTGTGTGTGTGTGTGTGTGTGTGTGTGTGTGTGTGTGTGTGTGTGTGTGTGTGTGTGTGCGTGCGTGCGTGCGTGCGTGCGTGCGTGCGTGCGTGCGTGCGTGCGTGTGTGCATGTGTGTGTGTCAGCTGTCAGTGTGCATGCTGTCTGTTCCTTCCTGTGTGTTTCATTTGTTCATGCAGTCGATAATCCTCGTGACCTTTTAACAAGCACACACGCACTCTCACTCTCACACACATGTGCACACACACACACACACACACACACACGCACTCTCACTCTCACACACATGTGCACACACACACACACACACGCACGCACGCATGCGCACGACGCACACACAGGCCAAATTACACGCGGGCCAAATAACATAAAATGTTTGGGGTCCTTGACATGAAGTAGTTTGAGAACCAGTGAACCACTGACATAGATGATATCATGATCATGATTTAGACATTGAAACATTATATGTTACGATAACTGAATTTTGTAGAATCGTCCTCAGGTCTAAATTGGTCTAGACTGAGATCATAGTAATCATATTATTTTGTTAAACCTGTACCTGGTGCAGTTATCACATTAAGTAAACAATAAAAACTGTACCTTCTCTGTGGCGATCCTACAACCTTCTGCTAGCTTCTTCTTACTGTTGATTGATTTTTTTTGTCTCCTCCGGCCACCCCCTCCTCGTATTAGAAGGACAATATCAGTCAACAGAAAAAACAGTGTTTTCAATAAATATTATGGTTAACATGGAGGTTGAAGTTACAATGGATTTGTATAGGAATGGGGCGGGGCAGCTAAAATTAATATCAAATCTATGAGTCGAGCAACTTAAAAACTGTCTGGGTTGTTCACATATAAGACTGCGTAGACGAAAACCAAAAGTTTTTTTTTTAAAGTGAAATAGTAATAAGTAAAACATTTGAGTAACATTTGTTCCCCCTGCATTTGGTCCTCCTGCAGGTTGAGAGACGAGTGGACCGTCCGGCTGGAGAACCGAACCAAGCACCTGAAGACCCTCAACATCAAGTCCAACCCGGCTGTCCAAGCATGAGGCCACCGTCGTGTAACATCTGACCACCATCTGACCACCATCTGACCACCTGAAGACCCTCAACATCAAGTCCAACCTGGCTGTCCAAGCATGAGCAACGCTAGTGTCACCACTCTCTTACTATCTGGGTCTGAGAGGCTGAATGTCATCAAATGGTGGTCCGTGGCTCAAATGGGTCTGAGAGGCTGAATGTCACCAAATGGTGGTCCGTGGCTCAAATGGGTCTGAGATAGGGGTGTAACGATATAGTAACTGCATCGAAAAATCGATTTTAATTTAAAAAATCGAAGTATATCGAAATGAAAACAGCAATATTGACTATGTATCGTATCGTTTTGCAATGCAAATAATCGGTATTGAATCGTTTTGCTTTGCAAATAATCGATTGTATCACATTTTTGTACGTGTTATTTAGACATTTAAAAAAAAAGGAGTTTAATTACTTAGTTTAAAATAATGTCAATGTATTTTAAATAGTTACTGTATCGATTTCAAATAATTGAATCGGATCGTATCGCCATAATGAACCAATATCGTCCATGTATCGAGTGGTGTCACGACCCTTGGGTCTTCTTCATATATCTTAATGTTGTGTATAGGAATGTACTGTATAAACCCTCATTGTCTATGAATAGGCCTTTAGGCGAGTGAGTGAGTGAGTGAGTGAGTGAGTGAGTGAGTGAGTGAGTGAGTGAGTGAGTGAGTGAGTGAGCGAGCGAGCGAGCGAGTGAGTGATGTCATGTAGGTATACTGTATGATGTAACCATGATGTGTCATAGTGGATGATGTCATGTAGGTACTGTATGATGTCACCATAACATGTCATCTCTTGGACAGTTCCCGTGTGTTTTTACTGCTTAAATAAAGTTTAAATAAAAAAATCACACCCGTGTGAACTGAGTGGTGTAAGGTCTTATATAGACTGATCAACTGTGGTCTGACATAATGTCTGACGTAATGAAATCACACCCCTGTGAACTGGGTGACCATAGCAACCATGCTCATTTTGCATGCACAGACAGACAGACAGACACGTAAACTAACAAATTTAGTTGTAGGAGTGGTTTACACCACTCAAAAATAAAATTTGAGAATTATGTGACGCCTGGGAGATGATTGGTTGCAGCTTATTATACCAGGAAGTGTATACGAGGGAGGTGATTGGTTGCAGCCTATTATACCAGGAAGTGTATACGAGGGAGGTGATTGGTTGCAGCCTATACCAAGGTATATGAAATGGAGGTAAGGTCACCAACGTCATTTTCGCTATACGCAATTCCAGACGGCAGATTCGTCGGGAGCCAAACTGCACCCGGAAGTTCGGCAGAATGCACTGGAGTCAATGAGAGCTCAGTGACCAGCTCATGAACAAACACTATTTCTGAATGACTGAGACCTTTTGTAAAGTAATCGCTTCTGGCAAATAACAGAAGACATACAACACATATTGTCTGCTGTGTTGCTTTTCGATACGTACATTTTATAGAGGTATCTAAAGAGCAAAAAGTACGTTTCTGAACGTGCCAAGTATCGCGAGACTGTCCACCGTTTCCTGTCTGGCAGACAAATCTCGCGAAAACGATAGCTGCTGCTGTTTAAATCCTCAAATAAAATGGGCCTACTGTGCACTCTGTGCACATCGAAAAGCAAGTGATTAGAAAACAAACTGTGATATGTCTTATTTTATATGCTTGCACTGATTATATAACACAGGTCTCATTGGTTCATAAATAATGTTTGTTATGAGCTGGTTGAGCTTGCTCCATTCACTGCTTTGTATTCATGTAACTTCCGCGAGATTTGGCTCCCATGAAAGTGTCATGGCGCAGCACAGTCACGTGACCATGACACTTCCTTCTCTAAGCTTCCTTGGCCTACACCAATGACTATTAAAAGGGGACAGGAAGCAAAGACCATACGGTGGACTCCATGTTGCTCCCTGGAAGGAAAGAAACATGCGCAACTGAGACCAAGGAAGCTGAACGCGGCATATAGCCCATTGCGCGGGCTTCGCTTCCTGTCCTCTTTTAATAGTCCTTGGCCTACACCTAGGAAAAATAAAGAGGAAGGTGCACGGAGGTGTGGCTCGGTCTCCTGCGGGAGGTTTGCACATGTGCAGTGTAAACAGGAACTGCGATGATGGAGTGTTCCAGCAGAGGTGCTAGATCATAGAAAGCCCATAACTTGTGACGTAAATAATGAGATCCAGAACAGTTGAGAATTAAAAAGCAGTCACTTCCCTTTTCAAATGTTTTATATCATCCACAGCACTTGAATGAACAGTTTCCTTTTGTCATTTCACAAAAATAAAAGTTTTAACACAATCAAAGCGAGCATCAAAAGAACATGGAAAATCCACAAAAGAAAAATATACAAAAACATTAACATTTAGTAAATGTACTTGTCCTTTATCTTTCAGTCTGTCATACACAACATTTTTTCCACAGTTGTGAAATTGATATACTTTTTAAAATAAAAACAAAATCAACATTGTACTATTCTCTTTTTTTTATATCCTTTTTATTATTTCAGTTCAGGGTCAGCAACTCTCATGCGCCTCTATAGCACCTCTGCTGGAACAAAAGGATCTGGGTTTCCGAGGCTAGGGGTAGAGTGACTGGATGGAAACCGCAAGGTTGCCAGTTTGAACCCCCAGAGTTAGTGTCAAAGTGTCCTTGAGCAAGACACTGAACCCCTAATTGCCAATGTGCAGGTTGGTGCCTTGCATGGTTTACTCCAACATGTGTGTGTGCAGAGGCGGAACGACCCGGTACCGGGCCGGGGGGGTGACCGCACGATCGGCGAACCTGACTCCCCTGGGGGGATACATGTTTAACGTATATTCCAAAGTGTGTACACATTCTTTAAGTCAAAGATGCGCAGCATCATGGCTTTCATATGGTAATATAAACTTTGGCTAAAAGCAATCCACCACCACCATCACTTTTAATCAATCTTTACAATCTGTCAGTCCCTCCCGGCTGGAAAAACAACTGTCTGTCATGGAAGTAGGCTACAGTGGAAACAGACTTCCTCTTCAAAATAAGAGCTATACTTGTTGTACTGATTAGTCAACACTAGTTTTATTTCTTAAGTGAACTTACAGGATGTGTAGATAAAGGACCCTGAGAGATAATGCTGGGTGGGTATGACTGGGTGGGTATCTGTCATGAGTGACTGTGTAACGCTGTGTGGTCTTCGATCGATCATCGATCATCTGACAGCCCCGGGCCCCCTGGAGTCACGGGCCCCCTGGAGTCACGGGCCCCCTGGAGTCACGGGCCCCCTGGAGTCACGGGCCCCCTGGAGTCACGGGCCCCCTGGAGTCACGGGCCCCGGGCCCCCTGGAGTCACGGGTGAATGCATGGGGGTTTCGCACATGCAATGTATGTAAAGCGCCTTGGATTAAAGGCGTTATATAAATGCACCATTTATCATGTACCATACCATGCTCCCAGAATAGCTATATGCTGGGGTGGGGTTCAAGTGCTTATCGGCCTATAGGGGCCTATTCACCGCAAATCTCCTTCGGGCAAAAATAGCCGATCTACAAGCTCACGACGCGGGGACGCTAAGCTCAGGGAGGTAAAAGCAAATGTCAAACCTCTTGGTTATCCCTAGAATGGGATGGCTAGATAACACAACCCCCCATGTGGGGCGGGGCGAGGCCGCTGTGTTCTGGGACGTGATGACAGCCAACTCTAAAAACTACTTGGGAATGTCACAGCTGTCTGTCTGTCTGTCTGTCTGCCTGCCTGCCTGCCTGCCTGCCTGCCTGCCTGCCTGCCTGCCTGCCTGCCTGCCTGCCTGCCTGCCTGCCTGTCTGTCTGTCTGCCTGCCTGTCTGTCTGTCTGTCTGTCTGTCTGTCCCCCAGAGGTATCACTGCACGCACGCACACTTTGTCACGTTTCTATCTTGATTCATTGTTGTCAGGTTCGATTGATTGATTGATTGATTGATTGATTGATTGAAACTTGTATTTCACAGTATGTAGAATGCAGGGTACATTTCATTATTTCACAGTATGTAGAATGGGTACATTTCATTATTTCATAGTATGTAGAATGGGAACATTGCACACTCACTCACGCACGCACGCACGCACGCACGCACGCACGCACGCACGCACGCATACACACACACACACACACACACACACACACACACACACACACACACACACACACACACACACACACACACACACACACACACACACACACATTGCGTAAGAAGGCAATGTATGCATACTGTACAATATGTGGAGATATTAGGAGGGGGGAGGGCCCGGGGTAATAGGCCATGAACCTTATACCGGAGTACTTAGCAAGTACTGTTGTGTGAAATGTGGAGGCATTTGAGCGTGCGTGTGTTGTGTGATGCTGTGAGGAGCTATAGGTGCATGGCTGCAGGGACGAATAGTTTTCATAATCCTCATGGGGGCCCGTGCCGCCCCCCCATAACGTGTCACAGTTTAAAACAGTGGGACGGCGGAAGGTTTCAACGGCAGGCTGGCAGCCAGGGTGTTCTTGGCAGCCAGGGTGTTCTCACTGAAATAACGTAAAAAAGTTATCTAAATGCATAAATCTAAATAAAAATGCTATTCACTGGAGTGCATGGACTTTATAAAGTGGACACTGGACAAAAGACGGCTCCGCGAGGCAACTGTTGTGACATATGCACGCGTTCAGGGAGATGTCTTCTACCACACCCCACTCTCCGCTAAGCGGGAGAGGTGTAAAATTCCGAGCAGCAGACCTTCTACTGCTGTCAAATGTAAAAAAGTGCCGTTTCCAGACCCAGCGTGGACACTGGACAAAAGACGGCTCCGCGAGGCAACTGTTGTGACATACGCACGCGTTCAGGGAGATGTCCTCTACCACACCCCACTCTCCACTAAGCGGGAGAGGTGTAAAAGTCCGAGCAGCAGACCTTCTACTGCTGTCAAATGTAAAAAAGTGCCGTTTCCAGACCCAGAGTGGACACTGGACAAAAGACGGCTCCGCGAGGCAACTGTTGTGACATACGTACGCGTTCAGGGAGATGTCCTCTACCACACCCCACTCTCCACTAAGCGGGAGAGGTGTGAAATTCCGAGCAGCAGACCTTCTACTGCTGTCAAATGTAAAAAAGTGCCGTTTCCAGACCCAGAGTGGACACTGGACAAAAGACCGCTCCGCGAGGCAACTGTTGTGGCATACGCACATGTTCAGGGAGATGTCCTCTACCACACCCCACACTACGCTAAGCGGGAGAGGTGTAAAATTCCGAGAAGCAGACCTTCTACTGGTGTCAAAGGTTAAAAAAAAAGTGTCGTTTCCAGACCCAGAGTGGACACCTCTCCCGCTTAGCGGAGAGTGGGGTGTGGTAGAGGACATCTCCATGAACGTGTGCGTATGTCACAACAGTTGCCTCACGGAGCCGTCTTTTGTCCAGTGTCCACTCTGGGTCTGGAAACGGCACTTTTTTTTAAACATTTGACAGCAGTAGAAGGTCTGCTGCTCGGAATTTTACACCTCCCGCTTAGCAAAGTGTGGGGTGTGGTAGAGGACATCTCCATGAACGTGTGCGTATGTCACAACAGTTGCCTCACGGAGCCGTCTTTTGTCCAGTGTCCACTTTATAAAGTCCATGCACTCCAGTGAATAGCATTTATCCATTTAGATAACTTTTTTACGTTATTTAATTACTTATTTTTACACAAACATAATGTGTGTCTTATAGCATCATATAGCATCATTTAAATGCTTAATTTGTAGTTTTAATGTGCAAATGAATCTTTTTTTAGAGGATACTCTTATTTTTGAAGAGATCGTCCACCGGAAGTCTTATATTTGCTAGCTTAGAATTGCCAAAAAAACAGTGCCACTAGTGGCTGCACTGTTGCACTCAGTGTTGCCATGTCCGCTTATTATAAGCGACGTTGGGCTTGTTTATCCTGTAAAGTTGCTTCTAAATAATTGGGGCTTGTTTCTAAAGAAGTGTAGTTGCTTATTGTCTCCACCAGGCCGAAGGCATGGGGAGAGAGTATGTTTTGCACTCCGTCCGTGTGTCCGTCCTTCCGTCCGTCCTTCCGTCCGTCTGTGAACAGCTAATCTCCGGCACCGTTAACCCGGTCGATGCCAAACTTTGCACACACACTCCCTGGATGCCAACGATGAACCTCTGCCCCGCATTTTCCAGAACGGCCTGTTATAGCGCCACCATGAGGCAGCTTTTCACATTTTTTACCTAAAACTGCACCGATCTGCGTGAAACGTTGCATGCACACTCCCTAGAGGCCAAGGACAAACCTTTGACCTGCATTTTCCGCATCTGCCTTTTATAGCGCCACCAGGAGGCCGACTTTTGTAAAACACATCTTTTGATATTACTCCTCCAGATTCTGTCCAAAAATCTCACAAATCGTTACACAGTATCTCTATGGTCATGTGCTCAAGTCTGATCTGTCCGATATTTCATATTCCATCCTAATTGGCTATAATTGGCTTTTACAGTTTGCAAGATTGCCCCGTTTTGAACAAAAGCCTCAAATCAGGAACGCAGCATGCAATTAACGTGAAATCTTTCACACATTTTCTTACTAGGCTGAGGAATATATCCCACCCTTTTCACATTGGCCTGTTATAGCGCCACCAACAGGTTGATTTTTGCAAAACACATTTTTGGAACAAAATGCCTCAAATCATCCAATTGCCATCAAAGGCAAACATGTTTATATTACTCCTAAACATTTTGCCAACATCTCACAGTCCTATCCTCCTGGTGGAGACCTGTGCCCAGAAGGGCACTTTTTCTAGTTTAGGCTTGTTTCCTAATGTTGTTTTAAACCAGTGCTTCTCACACATTTCTACAAGGACCCCCACTCACCTATTTGTGAGTGGGGAAAGGACCCTACATCTGAAGACATTTTGTGCCAGGGACCCTCCCCAATACCACATTTGTGTCGTTAAAAATGTTTCAGAAATATTCCACATTTGTCCCTTTTTTCCCTCCAATATATTTGTTTTGTTGATGAAAATAGCAGATCTACAAGCTCACACCGCGTCACATGGTGACGCGCTGTGGTCTTGTAGATCTGCCATTTTCAATAGCCTAGCTTTTTTTAACAATAAAAATTGGGGGTCCCAGAGATATAGAAATTCCATTAAATGGGGGTCCGTAGCCCTAATGCATGTCAAACTGGGGGTCCTTTTTAATTAAACGGGTTGAGAATCACTGCTAGAGCCGTGTCAATCTTCTCTTATGGGGGTCCCTGGAATAATGTTTTCAAATGGGCGTCCGCGGGCTAATAATTAGTGTCAATTTGGGGGTCCTTGACATGAAAAAGTTTGGGAACCAACCACAACCATTTTTGTTTGATGAATTGAAAATGGTGGGCCCTTTTGTAAACAAGTGTAATACAGTACTTTATGGTGTCGTGCACTCACAGTTAACAGTTTTTTTTGCATTGAGTTGTACTGTAATTCTGCAAACTGTTAATAAATCAATCAATCAATCAATCAAAAACTGGCCTAGTAAAGTCCCACTTGCTTCTTCTGGGCTTGTTTTCATAGACCTGCTGCTGGTTGCTTGTTTCTCTCACACAACCTGGCAACAGTGACAACAAGTATGGCTGCCTCCTGGTAGAGACATCCGTCTGTCTGTGTGGAAACATAACATTTATACTGTTAAACACCATAAGAAACATCCTGCAGAACACAACCACATCCACACAGTTATATTAATATTAATTATGGCTCATTTAACCACCAACCCCGCCGACAAGGAGAGGTATGTATTTATTTATAATCTTTAAAATACTACAGCCTGCTAGCCTCGGTGTGGCTAAGCTAACGTGCTCGTCATCACTTTAATATAGATGCTTTTTACTGTATTTAGGCTATTACTGACACGATAATTAATAACTATCGATATGTGATCAGGTATATTGATACCAGGTGACTGTCTGTCGATACGTTAGATCGATGTGGTTTCCAGCAGAGAGTTTAAAGTTTAAACAAAGCCAGTTTTCGTTTGGACTCACGTCGTTGTGTAGGGTAGTTTAAATGGAACTAACATCAACATAGCCTTTAAGACAGTGGTTCACAAACTTTTCCATGTCAAGGACCCCCAAATTGACACTCATTATTAGCCCGCGGACCACCGTTTGGAGAAGATATGCCAGGGTAGCCCCATAAGAGAAGAGTTTTACAGCTCTGGCAGAGATTTTCACCGATTTTCATTTCAAGGACCCCCAGTTTGACATGAATTAGGCTACGGACCCGCATTTAATGGAATTTCTATCTCTGAGACCCCAATGTATATTGTAAAATCAATGTTAATTTAACTTGAGAGTGTACAAATGGAACCAAATGGACCCATTACTCAGAGTTACAGACCCATAAGGGTCCATTTTTGGTTCCTAATTTATCATTTATATGGGGACCCCCTGGAACTCTCTCAAGGACCCCTAGGGGTCCCCGGACCCCACTTTGGGAACCACTGGTCTACTTAGACTCTCGTAGATGTATTTATCGATTCTGTGACATCTTCACTACGCCAGAATCGATGAATGCATCTACGAGAGTCTAAATCTTAGGCTAACATCAACAGATTGTTTAATAAAAAGCATCATTCTAACTTCTGGGTTACAACAAAACAACGAATACTTCAGGATTCATGTATTCATCCTTCATGTGAACGTGTTTATATATTTTTTACACAGCTCATCTATATAGGCCTGTTCCATTATCAGTTTTCTCAGTAGAAATGGGTAACGGTTGCTGTCGTGTGGGGGATTGATTGATTGATTGATTGATTGATTGCATTTTTTTATTTCAGTTTGTAGAATACGTAGTACATTTCAAACGAAAGCACAAGTCAATACCAAAACTGCTCCATTTTCAATTAATCAGAAAGGCTACTAAGGGATAATTATACTGTATGTATGTCCAGCATACAAGTTAATATCTACCTAATTAATCTATCAGACTGTCTAGTCGGCTAATGTACTGTAATTATATAATTATGCCCCAGACCAGTGGTTTTATCAACCCTTTTCACATCAAGGTCCATTATTTATTCAGCATTTTGAGCCACGAACCACCATTTGATGACATTTAGCCTCTCAGACCCAAATCTAAATACATTTTGTTGTCGTGTGAAGGTCCATAAGGGTCTATTTTACACTCTCAAGACTTAAAGATCCATATGCTTACCAACTCTCTAGCCGCAATTCGCAACACTAGATTTGTTTTTGTAATGGGATGAATCTAGAGTTGCAATACCCTCCAATGCCTCCTTTGACTCATTCAAATTGCATTTCCGATCTGCTTGTATTAAACGACGTTAAACGTGTGTGTGTGTGTGTGTGTGTGTGTGTGTGTGTGTGCCCGTGTGTGCGTGCGTGTGTGTGTGTGTGTGTGTGTGCGTGTGTGTGTGTGCGTGCGTGTGCGTGCGTGCGTGTGTGTGTGTGTGTGTGTGTGTGTGTGTGTGTGTGTGTGTGTGTGTGTGTGTGTGTGTGTGTGTGTGTGTGTGTGTGTGTGTGTGTGTGTGTGTGTGTGTGTGTGTGTGTGTGTGTGTGCCCGTGCGTGTGTGTGTGTAGGTTCATCTGCATCTATCCGGTGTACATCAACAGCAAGAAGAAGCTAGCAGAAGGTCGTAGGATCGCCACAGAGAAGGTACAGTTTTTATTGTTTACTTAATGCGATAACTGCACCAGGTACAGGTTTACCAAAATAATATGATTACTATGATCTCAGTCTAGACCAATTTAGACCTGAGGACGATTCTATAAAATGTCTTCTAAATCAAGACAGTTTTCTGAAAAAACTGTTTCTATGTCAGTGATTCTCAAAATATATTTCATGTCAACTGTCAAGGACCCCAATTGTTAAATGTTATGTAATTTGGCCGCTGACCCCCATCTGAAAATATGTTCTTCCAGGGACCCCCCAGAAGCAAAGATTTTAGTTAAAAACCTTCGCTCTGAAAGAATATATATCCAATGATTTGTGCCACATTTTCAAGATTTTTCAAAAATTGCAGATATACAAGCTCGTAGCGTGGCACTCGGTGCTGACAGCTGATTGTACCAAAGATCAACTTCACTTTGAACTATGCTGTAAACGGGAGAACATATTAACGACGGGCTCGAAATCTACTCTATAATCGAGCAAAATTTGACGATGGTGACGATCCTAGCTGTAGCTGTGGCGATGCTGTGGTCTGTGATAACGTTGGGATGTGTGTGTGTCCACTCACTCATTCAGGCGGTGGAGAATCCATCATGTTTTAACGTGTGTGTGTGTGTGTGTGTGTGTGTGTGTGTGTGTGTGTGTGTGTGTGTGTGTGTGTGTGTGTGTGCGTGTGCGCGCACTCATCCAGGGGGTGGAGAATCCATCGGTTGCGGAGATCAGAGATGTGCTGACCGCGGCTGGCCTGAACGTCTATGTCGAGGTATGCATAACAGATTTACTTGAACGTCATCATTAGGGTGACCAGATGTCCCTCTTTGCGTGGGACAGTCCCTCATTTCCAAGACTTTTCAGGCGTCCCACAAATTGAGACCGTGTCCCATATTGTGACTGGCAGGCAATTGCATCAGTGTTCAAATGCCCTAATAGTTAGTCCCCTAATACTTGGCCTTCTGTTGTAAAGCTCTCTCATTGTCTCTTCCTGCAAGATGTGTTTTTAAGCCTGTTAAAATAGCATAAAAATAGAAATAAAGCATGATTTTAAAACAAAATGTGAGACACCAGAGGAGTTTATAATGATAGCAAATAGGCCTATGGTCGAATATGACATCAAGGCATTTAATAGCAACTCAAGTAGTAAGTTGCTAACCCGGTACTCCAGTATCGCTTGTGTGGTATGGGGGGACGGGGTCTCCCCATCCCACTTGTCCCACATAAGCGATACTTCTGTCCCTCAAATGAACATGTTGGATCTGGTCACCCTAGTCATCATTCAGGGCATGGAAGCGACAGCAGTACTGCCTAATCACAGTAATGCCATATGGTCAAACCAGTGTGAAGTTATCACTGTCAGTAGACCAACACCATGCAGATAACATGGCTGCCCTAAATCATCACTGTGTTTTATCATGTCCAGAGTCTCAACACAACCGTCTATTACGATATTTTACAGCACATGGTGGTATGTTAACAAACTTTATGGAGATGCTGATCTTCCTTTTCCAGCAGCACTTGGCACCTACCTCACGGAGCCAAAACTACTAGTAACTGGTGTACTGACCATGGTATTACTGTGTTAAAACTACTAGTAACTGGTATACTGACCATGGTATTACTGTGTTAAAACTACTAGTAACTGGTGTACTGACCATGGTATTACTGTGATAAAACTACTAGTAACTGGTGTACTGACCATGGTATTACTGTGTTAAAACTACTAGTAACTGGTGTACTGACCATGGTATTACTGTGATAAAACTACTAGTAACTGGTGTACTGACCATGGTATTATGTGCTTAACTGACCAGCCAACTGGCCTGACCTGAACCCCACAGAGAATCTAGGTGGTATTGTCAAGAGGAAGGTGTGAGACATGAGACTGAACAATACAAATTAATTTACGGCTGTTATCAAAGCAAACCTGGGCTTCCATCAGTGCCACAGGCTGATCACCTCCATGCCATGCCCCATTGATGCAATCATTTGTTCAAAAGTAGCCCAGACCAAGTATTAACTGCATTCATTAATATACTTTTCAGATGGTCAACATTTCTGGATTAAAAAAAAATATATATATTTTTAGTGGTCCTGTGAAATATTCTGAGATAGAATGTTTTTTATTAAATAAATAAATACAGATACAAAAATAAATAAAATAAAAGGTTTTAAATACTTCACGTTATGTCATGTGCAATGAATTGAGAATATATGAAAGTTTCACTTCTTGAATTATACTTCGGAAGAAAATGAACTTTTGCAGTGCACGATATTCATTTTTTTTGAGAAGGAGTTGTATAATATATAACATGTACTCGTTGCTCAACAAAACAATATATGTGTGCGTGTGCGCGTGCGTGCGTGTGTGTGTGTGTGCGCGTGTGTGTGTGCGCGTGTGTGTGTGTGTGTGTGTGTGTGTGTGTGTGTGTGTGTGTGTGTGTGTGTGTGTGTGTGTGTGTGTGTGTGTGTGTGTGTGTGTGTGTGTGTGTGTGTGTGTGTGTGTGTGTGTGTGTGTGTGTGTGTGTGTGTGTGTGTGTGTGTGTGTGTGTGTGTGTGTGTGTGTCCAGAACAAGATGCATCCTCGGGAGTGGAACAGAGATGTCCAGTTCAAGGGCAGGGTCAGAGTTCAACTGAAGCAGGAAGACGGCAGCCTCTGTCTGGACAAGTTCTCCACTCGTAAGTCAGTGAGGTCAGAGGTCATATAGGACAGTGGTCCCCAAACTGTTTCACGTCAAGGACCCCCAAAATGATACTCATTAGCCCACAGACCCCCATTAGAAAATATTTATTTGATTTATTTATTTAGCACAGTATAAAACAATACAGAGAAATAGGAAATACGTAGAATGAAAATAAAGGAAAGTTCTAGGAGGAGGCAGGAAGTCCAAAGGGCTTATACGAGGCCTGGGACCTTATAATATATGCCAGGGACCCCCACAAGAGAAGATTTGTACGGCTCTAGCAGTGATTCTCAACCCGTTTCAACCCCGCACCGCACTCGGTGCCGCACTACGAGCTTGTAGGTCTGCTATTTTTGAAAAATCGTGAAAATGTGGCGCAAATCTTTATATATATTCTTTCAGAGAGAATGTTTTTTAACTCAAATCTTTGCTTCTGGGGAGTCCCTGGAACAACATATTTTCAGATGGGAGGGGCGGCGGCCAATTTCATATATTTTTGGGGGTCCTTGACATGAAACGGTTTGAGCACCATTGACATAGAACCATAGGGTTTTTCAGAAAACTGCCAGAAGACATTTGTAGAATCGTCCTCAGGTCTAAATGGGTTAAAGTTCTCTGTCGCCACGACTGATTTCACTCATTTGGATTCCATAGAAGCCATGCAGTGTGTCTTCTGTGAAAGCATGCTATGCGCACCGAAAATAGCAGATCTACAAGCTCACAACACGTCGCAGCGCGACGTGTTGTGAGCTTGCAGATCGGCTATTTTCGGCCATTAGTTATTTTAAGACGAAAGCGTATTTGAAGTGATCAAACTAGCAATAGTATAGAAGCACCTTCCAGAAACATGACTAAGAAATGTCATGAAAGAACAGCCTGGAAACCAGTGTTAAACTGACATCCAATTTGAGGACATTTAACTAAACAATGGCTACTGGAAAAGGTTCCCCTATAAAGGGTCATCTTAGAGGGATGGACAGGGACGTACTTGTTGTGTTGTGTGTGTAATGTATATGTACTGTTATGTATTTTAAAGTAGTGTTCCGTTCAGTGTGACAGGACCTCAGTGGAAATAAGTCTTTGGACTTTACTGTGAAATCCTTGAATCGCTGATTATAATGTTGTATTATGATTGCTTTTCTAAATAATTCAAATCAAATCAAAAAGCAAAGAGGTTAATTCCTCAAATCTGTGATGTCTTTGTTTCCCACCTGGTCGGTTTATATAGGTTTAGGTAAAATGTTCAGTCTTGAGATTTTATTGTTGTGTTGTGATCTCAGGTTGTGTTGTGATGATGTCATGTGATGTGTTGTGATGTCATGTGATGATGTGTTGTGATGTCATCAGGTAACGACATCATGTTCTACGTGGCGGAGATGATCCCCAAGCTGAAGACGAGGACCCAGAAGAGCGGGGGAGGGGAGAGCAGCGCCGCGCAGGGCGAGGGCAAGAAGAGCAAGAAGAAGAAGAAGTAGAAAAAAAACAATTCAATACAAATTAAAACATCTTAGGGGGCGTGTCCACAGAAATAGATTTTTTCCAATTTTATTTATTTTGAATTTTTTTAGCGAAGGAGCGCTTTTGGGACCATGTTTGAGTTTATTGACGCCCCGCTACGTTCAAACTTATCAACCGCTGTTGCTCGAACGACGCTCAGTGGTTTTCAACCTGTGGTCCGGGGACCACCCAGTGGTCCTTGAGGAGGTTCCAGGTGGTCCTCCTGCAGCTAAATGATGCAGAAGTTGGTAACCAAATGAGAACTTTTAACTCTTGAAAGTGTAAAATGAAATGGTTTAATTTTACGCTCTTAAGAGTTACATTATTGTTAAACATCTGCATAATACTTAACACATTTAACTAGTTAGTTACTACTCAACTAGCTAACCAAAATGTTGAACCATTTGTTGAATTCCTTGAAGCGCCCAGAGCGGTCCGCGTCGTTGTGAAGTTAGAGGCGGCCAGACCAGACTGTACCGTAGAGATGTATGGCAGACTAACACTGGCAGCTAAAAAAAATGGCAGTTAAAAGAGAAAGAAAAAAACCTATTTCTATGGACATGGCCCCTTATGGTTATTTTGTTAAACCTCTGCTCAGAACATCACACAACTCTCAGTTTTACTTTTTGTTTTAGTTACGTTCTATTTTTACTTGAACGGAAAGATGATCCATTTTATGTTGAGACTGAATTTCAGGAGCACAGAATGGAACCAAGAATGTCGTCTCTTCTAGAGCCAGTTCGTGCATCTTTTATTTTGGAGTGCCGCTTTTTCCACTTAGTTGGTTCATGAGTAAGTTATTTTCAAAGCTGAGCACCCACTGCCTCAACCGAGGGCCGTTTCCAGAGGAAGTGCACCCGTTTTTCTTTCATTATCTAATCTAGAAGTCCTTTTGGTTAAACATGTGTGCCTGTGATGTGAGTGACTCATATTGGTTGTACAAAAGAGGTGGTTTGGGGAGAAGGAGGAAAAAAAGTATTTGGGTACAACTACACTGTCGCGTCAAGAAAGCGCCTTAAACAGCTGGTTTGCTCTGTTTAAACACCAGGTGGAGACTCCTGCACTAGGCTGCTTTCTTGATGCGTATTTGTGCCTGCGACAGCAGCGTGAAATATGTGGAAAGAAACAAATGTAATGTTGGGAATCTGTTAATAAACTTAATTTTTTTTGACAGAGACTGCCTGTGTAGAGACTTGATATAGAGTGATGGAACCGTTTTAACAACTTTATTACAAACAAGTTTGTGTCAGATCATGTGTTATATATTTCTAAATATTGTGTTATATATTTTTACATATTGTGCCTATGACATGATCAGGGGGAATACTGGACAACTCACCCCGGTGCCTGCCCGTTTTTCCTCCCGGAATTTTCCCCAGTGAGGGGGATAACTTTATAATATGCTATTGGCTGTTTGTATTCTTTTTGGAAAAATATAAAAAGATACTCCTGTGGAAAGGCTATATTATTTTACTTATATTGACCCTATAAACAATTTAGTATTATTTAGTATATGTATATATAATTCAAAGTCCAGCCGTCTGCTGTCCAGCCTCTCCCACCCCTCACTGGGGAAAATTCCGGGAGGAAAACGGAAAAGGGGTGAGTTGTCTTGTTACCATCAGGGGTGCCCAAAAGGTAGATCGCGATCTACCAGTAGGGAGTAGGCCTATACTATACCAGAAAGGGTTTGCAGGTAGATCACATGACATGCCCCTAAATAAGATTTAATTTAAGTATGACATTTGTTTTTGGCCTCACCCTCCACTGTTGGCTCAGTGTCACCATACCGTTTGGAAGCCTCACCCACCCTCCACTGTTGGCTCAGTGTCAGGATATCGTTTGGAAGCTCACCCACCCTCCACTGTTGGCTCAGTGTCACCATACCGTTTGGAAGCCTCACCCACCCTCCACTGTTGGCTCAGTGTCAGGATATCGTTTGGAAGCTCACCCACCCTCCACTGTTGGCTCAGTGTCACCATAGTTTTTTGCAGATCGGCTATTTTCGGCCGTTAGTCTTTTCCCCCCACTTGGTCGGTTTATATACAGTAGGTTTAGAAACATTACATTTTCAGTCTTGAGATTTTATGGTTGTGTTGTGATTAGGGGTGCACTATTATGAAATCATGACCGATATCCAATCTACGATTATTTGCTGGGTCATATCTGCCGATACCGATTCTGACTGATTCCGATATTATACAGAGGACCACAATGGAAACAAGCCCATATAGGCCCTATAGGGGCTTGGCCCAAAGCCTGTTAATAAAGTTTTCAATCTATCAATAAATAGCATAATACTTTTCCAAGTGTCTGTTTTCACAACTGAATGACTACTGAATGAGATGAGTACACAAATTAAATGTAGATTATGATTTGTATTTTTATGGCCGATTTGGCACATTCCGATTATGCTACAGATTAATCGTGCATCCCTAGTTGTGATGTCATGTGATGATGTGTTGTGATGTCATCAGGTAACGACATCATGTTCTACGTGGCGGAGATGATCCCCAAGCTGAAGACGAGGACCCAGAAGAGCGGGGGAGGGGAGAGCAGCGCCGCGCAGGGCGAGGGCAAGAAGAGCAAGAAGAAGAAGAAGTAGAAAAAAAAACACTTCAATACAAATTAAAACATCTTAGGGGGCGTGTCCACAGAAATAGATTTTTTTTAATTTTTTCCAATTTTATTTATTTTTTATTTTTTAGCGAAGGAGCGCTTTTGGGACCATGTTTGAGTTTATTGACGCCCCGCTACGTTCGAACTTATCAACCGTCCGCTCGAACGACGCTCATTGGTTTTCCACCTGTGTTCCGGGGACCACCCAGTGGTCCTTGAGGAGGTTCCAGGTGGTCCTCCTGCAGCTAAATGATGCAGAAGTTGGTAACCAAATGAGAACTTTTAACACTTGAAAACGTAAAATTAAATGGTTTCATTTTACGCTCTTAAGAGTTACATTATTGTTAAACATCTGCATAATACTTAACACATTTAACTAGTTAGTTAGCTAACTACTCAACTAGCTAACCAAAATGTTGAACCATTTGTTGAATTCCTTGAAGCGCCCAGAGCGGTCCGCGTCGTTGTGAAGTTAGAGGCGGCCAGACCAGACTGTACCGTAGAGATGTATGGCAGACTAACACTGGCAGCTAAAAAAAAGAAGAAAAAAAACTTTCCATGGCAGTTAAAAGAGAAAGAAAAAAAACTATTTCTATGGACATGGCCCCTTATGGTTATTTTGTTAAACCTCTGCTCAGAACATCACACAACTCTCAGTTTGACTTTTTGTTTTAGTTATGTTCTATTTTTACTTGAACGGAAAGATGATCCATTTTATGTTGAGACTGAATTTCAGGAGCACAGAATGGAACCAAGAATGTTGTCTCTCTCTAGACTGGCTCGGATGCAATTTCTCATGTTTATTTGCGTTCGCAAATAAACATGAGAAATTGCATGGGAGCCAGTTCGTGCATCTTTTATTTTGGAGTGCCGCTTTTTCCACTTAGTTGGTTCATGAGTAAAGTTATTTTCAAAGCTGAGCACCCACTGCCTCAACCGAGGGCCGTTTTCAGAGGAAGTGCACCGGTTTTTCTTTCATTATCTAATCTAGAAGTCCTTTTGGTTAAACATGTGTGCCTGTGATGTGAGTGACTCATATTGGTTGTACAAGAGAGGTGGTTTGGGGAGAAGGAGGAAAAAAAGTATTTGGGTACAACTACACTGTCACGTCAAGAAAGCGCCTATAGAGCAGGCGTCTCTTCTGGGTTTTAAACAGCTGGTTTGCTCTGTTTAAACACCAGTTTGAGACTCCTGCACTAGGCTGCTTTCTTGATGTGTATTTGTGTGTATTTGTGCCTGCGACAGCAGTGTGAAATATGTGGAAAGAAACAAATGTAATGTTGGGAATCTGTTAATAAACTTAATTTTCTTTGACGGAGACTGCCTGTGGAGAGACTTGATATAGAGTGATGGAACCGTTTTAACAACTTTATTACAAACAAGTTTGTGTCAGATCATGTGTTATATATTTCTAAATATTGTGTTATATATTTTTACATATTGTGCCTATGACATGAACAAAGTATGGATACCAAGTTGAAAGGGTTTAACTTCATTATAATTACACCAGCTAGAGGTTGGCGAAAGGGCCTTTCTGTGTGGAGTTTGCATGTTCTCCCCGTGTCCCCTAGGGTAGGTACCCTCACAAAAAACGTGCAGTAATCCTGGTCTCTAAACTGCCTCCCCCTGGCTAGCCGGGGCGCCTGTTGGAGGGGAAAATAACTGGTTGGAATAACGTGTTCCTTCCACGCGATACGTCCAACCAGGGAAACTCAGATCAGAAGGAGCAACTTGGACACTCATGCATAGAAGGAAGCATGAGTTCAAGCCCGTTGCTCTCCCCAGGTTGGCGGAGGGTGTGTATAGTCCAGGATTACATTAGATAATTGACACGGGTTACAAAATCGTGGGATAAAAATGATTAAAAAATAATTACACCAGCTAGAACGTAATCCAATGAGAGCATTTATGACTTCTGTTCAGATCATAAAGGTTTCTCTCTCCCCGCCCAAGAGTAGACAGTTGTAGAATTCACTTCATATTTGCAGCTAGGCTATATCTTGTGCTACCCCTTACCTCTTATCCAAACACTTATTTGTCGTTGCCTTAAAAAAAAAAAAAAAAAACAATTTTAAAATAGTTTAAATAGCTGATCTACAAGCTCATAGCCTTGGGCCCATGCAGTCTTACTCATCTGACAAGCTCACAACTTGTCAATGTAGATTGGCTAGTTAAACCTTTTAAATCAGTTTATGAATAAGTGTCAGTTGATGGTCATATCACGGGTGTCAACATGCTTCCACATAGATATACATGAGTGATTGATCACTGGATCATTTATTATTAATAGCTCATGATGTCAGTATTAGAAGGATAATTAGATGATTATTAATAATAGCTCACAATATCAGAATTAGAAGGATAATTAGTTCATTATTAATAATAGATCGTGATTTCAGTATTAGAAGGATAATTAGTTCATTATTAATAATAGTTCATGATGTCAGAAGTGAATCACTGCTTCAGAGCGGCTGTCAGTGTTTTAATGGCGGAGAAGGGAGACACCTAGTGGTCACAACGAGAAACACAAACCCCTAATTCCACACTGAGATGTTAGTGGTGGATAAATAGTAGGACTACAGGTTAGATTAGAGGTATTAAAATAAAATAAACATTTTTACTAAGTTATAGTTATACTATACTATACTCTAGTCACTAGAGCATAGTAGGCCTATATATATATATTCTTTAGAGTCTAGATCAGGGGTGCCCAAAAGGTAGATCGCGATCTACCAGTAGGGAGTAGGCCTAGGGTTTGCAGGTAGATCACATGACATGCCCTTAAATAAGATTTAATTTAAGTATGACATTTGTTTTTGGCATCTGCCACTTGAATTAAGGTGACTTGATGATTGGTTGACATCAAAAAGGGCCTGTCAGCTCAAACCCACAATGGAGTAGGCCTATTTTGTTTTAAATGGGCCAGATTAATATTTGTAGCATATTTCGTTGCTGCTTGTATTGTTCTTTTGCTTCTGCAAATAAACAATAATATAATATCGTGGTCATTCATTGTCTGTTCACAAGGTTTGCTCATAGGGGGAGCTGTGGAGAAGAAGCATGTTAGGGTGTTGAACTTGTGTAGCTGGTTCGACTTCGACCAAAATGGGGTCGGTTTGAAATGGAGTCGGAGAAGGAAACATCAGAGGATGAAAGAAGTGATTTTGAGGATCCAAGAGCTTATGGAAATACAAAGAAAAGAAAGAAAAAAGGAGCTTCAGAGAGAGACGAAGATATCGGAAGATATGTGGTCGGGATGAGTTCGGACACACAAACCGACGGGCTTTTTAGTGAGCCTCAAGCGGTGGGAAAGTTTGTGGAGGAAATGGTTGGCAGGGTGAAGGCTGTGAGGATTACTAGGAGTGGTTTGGTGGTGATTGAGTGCAGGAACCGAGACCAAGCAGAGAAAGCAATACAGATTATGTACTTTAATGATCGCTCAGTGAATGTTTTTTACCTGAGAGGAAAGAAAACGAGGGGAGTAATAGTAACTGAATGGAATAGGGGGATGGGTGGGATCACAATGGGTGGACATTAACTTTTTATTTTAGTCGTGTTTTGATATGGCAGTTATAGTTAAAGTTTGATCCATAATTTGGGTCAGAAGGTGGCGGTAATGCTCCAAAATCTGGATGCCAACCGCCGTTAAACAACAAAAACAAGAAGAAGCATGTTAACAATAGTTCCAGGAAGTGAGGTACCAGGAACAGCTATAAAAGTACAGGAAATGAGGCCACGAGGGCTTCCATTTTAGGTATCAAAAAAGAGTGTTTGGTGGTGGTTTGTCAAAGAGACTCTTTTATTAAACCAGAATCAGAAATGGATAAACCACAGAGTAGTGCATGGGGCCGGGAAACTTTGAGATCTGATAAAGAAATGTTTGGTCAAGGAACATTTCTGAGGGTTTTGCTCTGAATCAGTTTAGAGCTTTTGGACAAAGCCAGGGGAACCTGCTGTGGCCTCCTGACTTGAAGGTTGGGTGAGGAATATATACTTTTTTCCCTTTTTGATGACTTTATGGATTACTTGACTTTTGGAAAATAGAAGATAGATTTTGATACTTGACTCATTGGAGTCGAAACTTTTACGTTGCAGGACTTAAAACAATTGAGATTGAACATTTTAATTTGTGCTTTGAAATCTTGATCGTTCAATTGCATTGAATTATTATTTTTGGTTGATCAAAATAGAACATATTAACTCCATTTAACTTCAAAGGCCCCAGTTTTGTGTTTTCTTTTTAGTGTTTGGTTACAGTATGAAGAATTACTGACGCAGGTACAGGACATTTATTTAACATGTAATTCTATGTTGATATATTGCTGATTGATATGCTGTAACCTATTGTGACATTTCCAGAATAGAGATACTAGCATTCAAGAGGGTTAAAAGGTTCACATTTGTGGTAGTGGTGAACGGGCTGCAGTAATGATTGGGCTAGCCCGTCTCCGGACCCCCCGGGTTGAGCTCCTTTGGACCCCTAACCCGTAGGGTCCGGTATCATCGACTTCAAGCGACATGGGATGCAATCTGACGTCCCCGTCTCCGACGGATCTCTGCGCTGTGGATATGACGTGTGTGTGTGTGTGTGTGTGTGTGTGTGTGTGTGTGTGTGTGTGTGTGTGTGTGTGTGTGTGTGTGTGTGTGTGTGTGTGTGTGTGTGTGTGTGTGTGTGTGTGTGTGTGTGTGTGTGTGTGTGTGTGTGTGTGTGTGTGTGTGTGTGTGTGTGTGTGTGTGTGTGTGTGTGTGTGTGTGTGTGTGTGTGTGTGTGTGTGTGTGTGTGTGTGTGTGTGTGTGTGTGTGTGTGTGTGTGTGTGTGTGTGTGTGTGTGTGGTGACAAACCCCTGCAGTGCGGCGGCTCATACTGTACTGTATGTGCCTCTACGGTGCCGGTGCTTTTCAACCAGTGGTCCTTGAGGGGGTTCCAGGTGGTCCTTGAGGGACCGCCGGTGGTCCTTGAGGGGGTTCCAGGTGGTCCTTGAGGGACCGCCGGTGGTCCTTGAGGGACCGCCGGTGGTCCTTGAGGGACCGCCAGGTGGTCCTTGAGGGACCGCCAGGTGGTCCTTGAGGGACCGCCAGGTGGTCCTTGAGGGACCGCCAGGTGGTCCTTGAGGGACCGCCAGGTGGTCCTTGAGGGACCGCCGGTGGTCCTTGAGGGACCGCCGGTGGTCCTTGAGGGGGTTCCAGGTGGTACAGAGAGCTGGTAACCACATGGACCCTCATAGATCTTTAAGTCTTGAGAGCGTAACATGAAACCAAATGGACCAGAGTTATATTATTGTTCAAGATCAGCATATTACTTAATTTTCAAGAAGTCTGCACACAATTAGAGAATTGTGATGTAGAGAGAATGTGGAATAGAGGGTATGCGCGTGACATCATCATCATTCGGGAAAGTTATGCGGGAACAGCTACTGAGTGGCAAAAAACTACTTTCTGGCCTTGACAGCCCATACATCCAAACAGAAAAGTCCTATCTGATTGCATTAAGCAAAGTTAAACTATGTTAAACTCACTTTGCCACTCGATTTGCCATTAATTTTATGCATACGCATACCCTCTATTGTTATTTTGATCAACATTATTAGCATTTTGTCTCTCCTATGGTACCAGATCAATACAGCATGGAATTGTGGGTCTGAGAGGCTACATGTCATGAAATGGTGGTTCGTGGCTCAAATGCCGAATAAATAATGAACCTTCATATGAAAAGGGTCCTAAACCACTGTTCTATGCTGTCCATTCCTCTGTCTGTCTGTCTGTCTGTCTGTCTGTCTGTCTGTCTGTCTGTCTGTCTGTCTGTCTGTCTGTCTGTCTGTCTGTCTGTCTGTCCTCCCCTCTCTTCTCATGTCCTATACTCCTTCTCCTCTTCCTCAGTGTGAAAGCTTCAGTCCGTAAGGTGTATGTCCTCTACTCTGGATTCACGCGTCATTCTCCCACGTCGGTGCCGAAATGTCCACTTCTGAGCTAGGATGGAGAGCCTGAGATATTGCACTTTGAGCTTTGACATGCAATACAATACACTGGTCAACCAGTAATGGTCCTATGCCTGCAGTGTCTGCATTTCTCATTGGAAGAGCAGGGAGACCAACACCAACTACAACCACCACTTTGGATATTATTGTATTAACATAATAACATACAGATAACATTTGATTCACAGTTCACTATAATGTCATGGATCTCACCTTTAATTGAATTCTGAGAGAGTAGCCTATAAATGGAATCAAAGACTCACAGTCTCACACCTTGTGCATTTGGGTTTGGTTGGGTCCAGCTTTTCTCTCATGCCAAAAATATAGCCACTCTACAAGCTCACAACAGATCTGCATCATAAATAACCTAATTTGTGTTTATTTTTTAGAGTGGTTGCCCCTCTGTGTGTGTGCTGCACTTTGTCACATCATGAAAGATGACACCATGCAGTTAGTTAAGGGTTAACTGCTGCTGTTGCGTAATCTCAAAGACGTTTCAAAAGCGAAAGTATAAACCACAGCAGACAACTGAGCTATACGTTCTCAATAACAACTTCAAATCAACGGGATTTTCTATAAACCGAAAGGAATTAGACATTGACAGGTGAGCATAGGCTACATAAAACTTTTCTATACAGAATACAGACCAAAAACACATATTTTCTAACTTGCTGTGGTTCTTATTTTGTGGTTCTACATCATTGTCTCAATGGAGTGTTTCAGTGAGGTGGATTCTCAATATAAAAACTACTAGGCCTCGTGTATATATAGCTTGATCAGGGTTTTGGAAGAAGTATCCTTTAAGAAGTACGTTTTACTCTAAGTTGCACTAAAGTGGTGCATTTAGTCACACTGTGTGTGTGTGTGTGTGTGTGTGTGTGTGTGTGTGTGTGTGTGTGTGTTTAGATCCCCATTAGTCACTGCCTCAGCAGAGACTATTCTGTCTGGGGTCAAATTACAATTAAAAAACGTTTACAATACATTAAAATAAATACAATATTTAGCAACACAAAAAATAGCAAAACGTTTTTAGCAAAAATTTAAATAACAATTAAAGAGCAAATAGCCTACAGTATGCACATTCATGTACATACCAAGGACAACAACAATTATCTTAAATTGCGAAAGTTATGCATTAAAAATATATTCTTAAAGTACATACAAAAATCAATATAATATACCATGATAACCAGAAACTGTACACAAAAATGAATTTAAACCAAAATAAAAGAAAATAGATCAAAAGAAAATAAATGACCAGACATAATTCATGACACACATTAGACGCAATCTAAACCCAATCTCTTTCCTCAACACATCACTTCTCAGTCTTTTCTTAAAACCAACTTTGCTGGTGATTAATATAAAATTTTGTGGAAGTCTATTCCACTAAGTGATTGCCCTATATGCATAACAATTTTTTTCAAAGCATCAGTTTTGGGTTTATGCTGGGTGAAAGCACCTCATACGTAGCTTACCTGGTGCAGTAGTTGTGACTATCACTTGCAAGCAACAACAGCTGAGATGAGATGACAGATAGGTATATGCATGTGTGTGTGTGTGTGTGTGTGTGTGCGTGTGTGTGGGGGGGGTGGCTGGCTGTGTGGGAGAGAGAGTGAGTTTGCGTGTGGCTGTGTGAGAGAGAGAGAGAGAGAGCGAGAGAGTTGTGTGGTTAGGTTGCTGTTCTTTGGTTATTGTTCTTCATGTGAAGTGCATTAAGTATAATGGTATGAAATGTGCTATAGGCCTACACAACTGACTTGACTTTCACCTTTGTTCCCAGTGGGTAGAAATGGCGTCTGCCAGCAGTCTCCTGTCAGAAGATCAGTTCCTGTGTTCTATCTGTCTGGATGTGTTCACCGATCCAATCGCCACTCCATGTGGACACAACTACTGCAAAGCCTGCCTCACACATTACTGGGACACTAATGATGTGTGTCAGTGTCCACTGTGTAACAAAAGGTTCTTTAAAAGACCAGAGATCTTTGTCAATACTTTCATTTCTGAGATGGTTGATCAGTTCAGGAAGTCAAAGCAGATGAAAACAACTTCCAATGCCATCCAGGAAGCTGCTAAACCAGATGAAGTGTCCTGTGACATCTGTTCTGAGAACAAGCTCAAGGCCGTGAAGTCCTGCCTGGTGTGTCTGACCTCCTACTGTGAGACTCACCTAGAGCTTCATCAGAGAGTCACAGCGTTAAAACGACACAAACTCATTGACCCTGTGAAGAACCTGGAAGACTTGATGTGTAAGAAACATGACAGACCTCTGGAGCTGTTCTGTAAGACTGACAACATGTGTGTTTGTCAGTTCTGCACTGAGTCAGACCACAAATTACACCAAATTGTATCTCTGAAAGAGGAATATGATGGAAAGAAGGCTGAGCTGGGAAAGACTGAGGCCGAAGTTCAGCAGATGATCCAGGAGAGACAAGAGAAGATTCAGGAGGTCAAACACTCAGTAGACCTCAGCAAGAAAGATGCAGACAGAGAGATGGCAGACAGTGTGGAGGTCTTCACTGCTCTGGTGAGCTGCATTGAGAGAAGCCAGGCTGAGCTCTTTGATGTGATTGAAGAGAAGCAGAAAACAACACAGAAACAGGCTGAAGGCTTCATTAAAGAGCTGGAAGAGGAAATCACTGAGTTAAAGAAGAGAAGCTCTGAGCTGAAGCAGGTCTCACACACTGAAGACCACCTCCACCTCCTCCGAAACTTCCCATCCATCAATATCCCTCCACCCACCAAGGACTGGACAAAGGTCAATGTCCATCGGTCTTCATATGTGGAGATTGTGAGCACAGCTGTGGCTCAGCTGGAGAAGACACTCAGTCAAGAGATGAAGAAGCTGGGTGATGAGCTGAGGAGGATCCAGCAATATGCAGTGGATGTAACTCTGGACCCTGATACAGCACAGTGCGAACTCATCCTGTCTGAGGATGGAAAACAAGTGAGTTATGGAGATGTAAAGAAGACCCTCCCAGACAACAAAGAGAGATTCTCCAACAGATACGCTGTGTTAGGAAAACAAAGCTTCTCCTCAGGAAGGTTTTACTATGAGATTCAAGTAAAAGGGAAGACTGCCTGGGAATTAGGAGTAGCCAAAGAGTCCGTCACCAGGAAGGGACCAATTCAATTTATCCCGAACAATGGTTACTGGGCAATAGGGTTGAAGAATGGAAATGAGCACTACAGCAATGCTGCTGACCCTCCTGTCCTCTTCACTGTAAGAGAGAAGCTCCATACAGTGGGAGTGTTCGTGGATTATGAGGAGGGTCTGGTCTCCTTTTATGATGTGGAGGCCAGAGTTCTTATCTACTCTTTCACTGGCTGCACCTTCATCTACTCTTTCACTGGCTGCACCTTCACTGAGAAACTCTATCCATACTTCAATCCACATAGCAACCAGACTGGTACAAACTCTGTTCCCCTGACCATCTCTCCTGTCAGCTTTCCATGAAAATATTTAGTGTGATTTAAGTGTGTATATTTAAGGTCTGGTTATATTTTCTCATCAAATTGTCAAATCCATCCAATTGTTAAACTAAATGTAATAACAATTATATTTTAAGAACTTAAATTAACTTAACATCTCTGAATAGAATATGGTTTGCAAATGGCGTTCTGCTTTTGAAGGTTTTAGGTATAAGACTTTACAGTATGTACAGTATAACCAGCACACCACTTATGATGTTGTTTGTATGTATTTTTATTAAATGTTTTTTTATTTAGTTTTAATATGCGTACATTTATAATCCGGCCTTTACGCAGATTTCTAGTTCTGCCTTCCTGGGTAATATTTGTTCAATTTGTGGTAGACTTACACCACAGTTGATTGTGCTTTCTAGCACTAGCAGCAGACAGAGCCATCTCTTCCAGGCCAGGTTTAGTGCAGTGTTGATTTCGTTGACAAACTATCGTCGACTACCTTTTTTCACTGAACAAAAATGACTATGATGACTAAAACTCGGACAAAATGTAATGCCAATATAAACTAGACAAAAATGTTATGGAGGGACTATAGTGGAGAAGAGATCCAGTAGAACTAAGACAAGTAATTTTATCCTTGGTTGTGTGCAGGTGTCATGTTCAGAAAATAGCAGATCTACAAGCTCACAACACGTCGCAGAGAGATGCGTTGTGAGCTTGTAGATCGGCTATTTCCGGCACACAGCTAAGTATAAGTCAGGCATTATGACGCTCATCAAGGCTACATCAACTGCAGATTTTGTCGACTAAAATCTTACATGTAGCCGATTAAAACTAGAAAAGTTTATAAAAACTAAATGGAATTGTATTCTAAATACTATGACTCAAACTAAATCCAAATGTGTTGTCAACAACACAGGTTTAGAGTCTGTATGATGCTTTTTGATGTGAACACAACACTGTTGTCACGCCACATTCTGCTGTATTAGGATTGGAGGATACATTATATGTAGGATTGTTGAATTAATTTACAACACTATGTACTTCACATCTAAATAGATTTACCGGACGGAAACCTATCCTACTTTATTTCTTATTTCTTAGTACATGTCTTTGACTTTGTGATTCCTTACAATATTTCCTCTATGCCACACCACATGGCTATTGGATCCATTTATGAACAATAAATGTTTTTTTATGTGAAATCTTTGTGATTTTTACCGGGCCAACACTTCTGAAATGATAGACCATTATACAAAGTACCGTCCACCACTGCAGAGTCTAGCGATCCGAATCCACCGCATTGTTGTTGTTCATGTGTTGGTTATAATTGCGAATAGTAATCATTCATTATTGCTATAGTATAAAAAGACACATCATAATAATGTATTTCTTTCTTTCTTTATTTTTTTAATAAATTGAAAAACATTGGATACGATTATCTTATTTTGAAGGCAACAACAGCTCAAACACCGGAAGTCTTATTACTGCCAACTGAACGGAGCTGCTTGTTGTTCTTCTTCGCGGGAATTCCGGGAATGACCGGATGGATGCTTTGCTGCTAATGGCTGCCCCCCACAGGTCGGGAGCAGAATGCAGAGGTACAAAAAGATCACAGACAGACAGGTGTTTGTTTGATAAAAACACTTTTATACTTCTAATTGAATTGAAGGTGAAATAAACAAGGCGTAATGTAGACTAACACCTGGAAGCAGCCGACAGTAGAGTTGTGTCAGTTTTGCTGGGGATAGTTTCCTTCCAAATGAGACAGTGGAGTGTTCAGGTGAGTTGAGCTAAAAACATTTAGCTGCTTAGCAGTGTTGATGTCGTCGACTAAAACTAAACGAAAAATGTTCGTCGACTACCTTTTTTTTCACTGACAAAAAATAAATAGAAACTAAATGCTAAGCCATGATGACTACAACTAAGACTAAATGTACTGACAATTTCGTCAACAAATAAAAACTAGACTAAATGTTAGGAAGGGGCTAGTGGACAAGAGTCATGTTACACTTGGTAACATGGCATGCTGAAAATAGCAGATCTACAAGCTCAAAATTAGGCCTTTCGACGGCATCAAGGCAAAATACATTTTAGTCCCAGAGGCGATGCACGACCATTCGGCCTGCGTGCTGAATGGAAAGGTCATGTGTGTCTACGGAACCTTGGGTCCGTGGAACGAGGCATCAAGTTATCAAGACATCGACATGTACACCGGTGTGTACAAGTTGGACACCGGTACCATGCTGTGGTCTTTGATCCACGCCGGAGGCACCGCGCCGCCCATTTCAGTTGGTCACTCGGCCACCGTCATCGGGACAAAGATGTTTGTGTTCGAGGGAAGACCGACCCAGGGGTGTGGACTTGCCGATCAGTTCTACAACCTCGTCAGAGTGTTTGACACGGAGACCGACAGCTGGCTGAGCGGCGGCGGCTCTTCTTCTGCACAGCCTCGTCCAGAAGGACGCTGGGGTCACGCGGCCTTCGCCTACAACGGAGAGCTGTACATCTGTGCTGGAAAAGCCCACCGCTGCTTGGACGACGTGTGGAAGTTCAACCCAGAGACCTTCCGTTGGAAGAAGGTGGAGCCCAAGGGGAGATGTCCGCCTGGGAGAAACAGGATGGGCAGCTTCCTGGTGGGAGAGCGTGCGGTGCTCTTTGGAGGGGGACACGGCACACATCACGCATGTGATGACCTGGTCATCTTAGATCTGAGTCCTGCTCTCAAGGCGTTATGTAAGCTGGCGGTCATTCAGTACGGTCTGGAGCAGTCTGAACTCCCACGCGACATCAGGTGGGAACTGGCAGCCATGACCGACGACATCTCACAAACCACTGGACCAATCGGCAGAGACCTTGTGCACAGTGAGTCAACGGGGATTGGATCGAGCTGAAACCCCACCCACATTTGGAGGTGTACGCCATTGATACGCCCAGAGCCATTGAGAGCTACAGCCCGTAGACTTATTAGTAATAATTATTAAATCCTATTTGAAATGTGCCGTGTGTGTGTGTGTGTGTGTGTGTGTGCGTGTGTGCGTGTGTGCGTGTGTGCGTGCGTGCGTGCGTGCGTGCACGGCTTTTATGAACACCCAAGACAGTTTTTAAGTTGCTCCATTCACTATTTTTTTGATATTTAGACTGAGTGAGCCAAGGTGTAATGGAGGAGAGTAACAGGCCGCTGGAGGTCCCAAGATGACCGCCCTAGAGAGAAATGACATCCACAGTTTGACCCTGCATGGACATCTGATGAAGACATCTCAGGGTAGGACCCCCCTAGCCGCAATTTGCAACTCTAGATTTTTTTATATTGGGATGAATCTAGAGTTGCAATACCCTCCATTGACTCCCCACTCATCCAATTTGCGTTTGCTATCTGCTTGTATTAAACAACGTTAAACAACATTGCAGCTCTAGGCCAAGCTTGAATTATCCTCTTTCAATCTGCCGAGCTTTTGTTTCATAAAAATCCACATAGACATGTTATGAGCTACTTTCTGTCAAGAAATTCTCTGCAGGTGATTATTTTTTCCAAGTGTTGGAGTTTGGAAGCACTCGTCGTAAGTCACTGAACGGCCCAGCGTACCACCTGTTTTGAATTTGCACATAATGCAGGAGGCAGCAGCGCGACCCGTTAATAAAAACGAGTGCTTCCAAACTCCAACACTTAGTCAATTTCTTGACAGAAAGAATAGAACAGAAGCTCATAACTAACAACGTCAATGCAGTAGCGTCAAATCTGTCTTGAGAGAGACACTTGAACGAAAATTTAAGACAATTAGTCGACTAAATCTTTTAGTTGACAGCGATCTTATATGACATGTAGGTCAACTTTAGACTGTACTACTTGTACTGTTAACAATCTTGTTAATGAAGTCAATCAATCAATCATACAGACAGACAGACAGACAGACAGACAGACAGACAGACAGAGAGACATACAGACAGACAGACAGACAGACAGACAGACAGACAGACAGACAGACAGACAGTGATGTGGCCTGATGATGTCAGCTGAGTATTAACCACTTATTTTTTCACCTGTGATAATCTGTTCCTTATAATAATGTTCTCTTCACATTTTGTGAATGAAGACTCATTTTGTAACTTCTTCATTATAATCACAATGTTTTTGTTCATTGCCTGATAGATGGAAATGTGGCTTAATTAAAACTTAATGTTTAGACTAGTCGTGTGGTCCGTTACAAAATAAATTTGTAAACGTTTCAAAAATAATATGCTGAATGAGTGCTTTTCGTGCAAAACTAATGCTTGCAATGGATTCAGAATCATGAAAAACCCTAGTTTGACCCCTACCATGCTACTTAAAGCATAATGAAAATTTGAAAATGTTGCCTTATATTGGATGTTAATGTTACCCCAGCTTATTATGCTAATTATGGAAATTGCCCAACATATGCAAGTTAGCATCCGGCAGTTTCTAAATGCTGGGGACCCATACTCCACATTTCTAACATAAAACGTTAGGGTACTCAAAATGTCCGGGTTCACAATGGGGCTATAAGTTGAGTAGCCCTGTATTTAGAGTTCCAACAAGGCCAAGGTGTGATGTGAAGATGCAAGACCAAACTGAACCACTAGGTGTCACTCTTGTGGCACTGTAGTTCTGTGTGCAGTGTGTGGGCAAGATGTCCTCTTTTTAACCCTAGATAGAACACTAAACACACCCGGACAGTTATATTTTTTTGTGATTTTCATAATGTTTCTGATGTGAGGTGGGTGGGTAGGTCAAATATGGAGTGTTGTGATGTCAGAACAGGCCAGCTCCATATATGGACAATGGGCATGAGGGGCCCCGTCCAGAGCCCGGGCAGAAGCCTTTTGCATTTAAAGGGGCATTCCACTCATTTTCAACATTTTACTATGTCATTAATGTACCTTAGAGCTGTTGTGTGGAAATAATAATAATTACAGTTCTAGGAAATACAAAATGGGGGGACTGGGTATATTAATGACAGTCAAATGTTGAAAATGGGTGGTTTTCCCCTTTAATGATAGATTATTAAATTGACACAAAACCAGGTATTTTCTGGCTTCTGCCCAGCTACAGCCATCTGCCCAGCTGCAGCCATCTGCCCAGCTACAGCCATCTGCCCAGCTGCAGCCGTCTGCCCAGCTACAGCCGTCTGCCCAGCTGCAGCCATCTGCCCAGCTGCAGCCATCTGCCCAGCTACAGCCGTCTGCCCAGCTACAGCCATCTGCCCAGCTACAGCCATCTGCCCAGCTGCATTCGTCTGCCCAGCTACAGCCGTCTGCCCAGCTGCATTCGTCTGCCCAGCTACAGCCGTCTGCCCAGCTGCAGCCATCTGCCCATCTGCAGCCATCTGCCCAGCTACAGCCATCTGCCCAGCTACAGCCATCTGCCCAGCTGCAGCCATCTGCCCAGCTACAGCCATCTGCCCAGCTACAGCCATCTGCCCAGCTACAGCCATCTGCCCAGCTGCAGCCATCTGCCCAGCTACAGCCATCTGCCCAGCTGCAGCCATCTGCCCAGCTACAGCCATCTGCCCAGCTGCAGCCATCTGCCCAGCTGCCCAGCTGCAGCCATCTGCCCAGCTACAGCCATCTGCCCAGCTACAGCCATCTGCCCAGCTGCAGCCATCTGCCCAGCTACAGCCATCTGCCCAGCTGCATTCGTCTGCCCAGCTACAGCCGTCTGCCCAGCTGCATTCGTCTGCCCAGCTACAGCCGTCTGCCCAGCTGCAGCCATCTGCCCATCTGCAGCCATCTGCCCAGCTACAGCCATCTGCCCAGCTACAGCCATCTGCCCAGCTGCAGCCATCTGCCCAGCTACAGCCATCTGCCCAGCTACAGCCATCTGCCCAGCTACAGCCATCTGCCCAGCTGCAGCCATCTGCCCAGCTACAGCCATCTGCCCAGCTGCAGCCATCTGCCCAGCTACAGCCATCTGCCCAGCTGCAGCCATCTGCCCAGCTGCCCAGCTGCAGCCATCTGCCCAGCTACAGCCATCTGCCCAGCTACAGCCATCTGCCCAGCTGCAGCCATCTGCCCAGCTACAGCCATCTGCCCAGCTACAGCCATCTGCCCAGCTACAGCCATCTGCCCAGCTACAGCCATCTGCCCAGCTGCAGCCATCTGCCCAGCTACAGCCATCTGCCCAGCTGCAGCCATCTGCCCAGCTGCCCAGCTGCAGCCATCTGCCCAGCTACAGCCATCTGCCCAGCTACAGCCATCTGCCCAGCTGCAGCCATCTGCCCGGCTACAGCCATCTGCCCAGCTACAGCCATCTGCCCAGCTACAGCCATCTGCCCAGCTACAGCCATCTGCCCAGCTACAGCCATCTGCCCAGCTGCCCAGCTGCAGCCATCTGCCCAGCTGCAGCCATCTGCCCAGCTGCAGCCATCTGCCCAGCTGCAGCCATCTGCCCAGCTGCAGCCATCTGCCCAGCTACAGCCATCTGCCCAGCTACAGCCATCTGCCCAGCTACAGCCATCTGCCCAGCTGCAGCCATCTGCCCAGCTACAGCCATCTGCCCGGCTACAGCCATCTGCCCAGCTGCAGCCATCTGCCCAGCTACAGCCATCTGCCCAGCTACAGCCATCTGCCCAGCTGCAGCCATCTGCCCAGCTGCAGCCATCTGCCCAGCTGCAGCACAGTCGGAAAACAAGGAAGTGAGTGTTGATCAAATAGAATAACTTTTCGGTTACTGCATCGTCTATCAAATGTTTTCACAAACATTGAGAGCAACGTTCAGTTAAAGGACTTTGTGTGTTTGTTTACACGGCTGTCAAGTTGGATTCAATAGGGCTGCAAACTAATGATTATTTTCATAATCAGTTGACAATAATCGATTCGATTTCGATTAATCGTTGTAGCCCTAGTTGGATACTGTGCGTGTGTGTGTGTGCGTGCGTGCGTGCGTGCGTGCGTGCGTGCGTGTGTATGCATCCAGGTTCTTCTGTGTGCATAACAACGTCAATGCAGTAGCGTCAAATCTGTCTTGAGAGAGACACTTGAACGAAAATGTAATACAATTAGTCGACTAAATCTTTTAGTTGACAGCGATCTTATGACATGTAGGTCAACTAGAAGGATGCCTTTCTCTATAGTAACTTTAGACTGTACTACTTGTACTGTTAACAATCTTGTTAATGAAGTCAATCAATCAATCAATCAATCAGACAGACAGACAGACAGACAGACAGACAGACAGACAGACAGACAGACAGGGTGTGAAAGTGAGAGATTTGCGGTGGGTCTCCGTTGCTATGGCAGCTGAATTCTGTGCATTCCACAGGCAGGTAGGTTCTGAAAGTGTGTGTGTGTGTGTGTGTGTGTGTGTGTGTGTGTGTGTGTGTGTGTGTGTGTGTGTGTGTGTGTGTGTGTGTGTGTGTGTGTGTGTGTGTGTGTGTGTGTGTGTGTGTGTGTGTGTGTGTGTGTGTGTGTGTGTGTGTGTGTGTGTGTGTGTGTGTGTGTGTGTGTGTGTGTGTGTGTGTGTGTGTGTGTGACCCCAGACTACTCTGACAGACATGGCTCTGTTCTGCTTTCCACACACACACACACACAGCGTCTATGTTGACTCAGTTGAATTCCTCCACTGGTTTATTTAACATTCTGCGGTTGCAGCAAAGTGTCTGTCCAAGACAAGCCAGGCATGAACTGTGTGTTTAAGTGTGCGTGTGCGTGTGTGTGTGCGTGCGTGCGTGCGTGTGTGTGTGTGTGTGTGCGTGTGCGTTGTGCCTAGCCGTGTAAGCTGGCGTTACAGTACTGCAGATTGCTCGTTAATGCACTTCTCATTAATGAATTAATTGATTAAATGGATGAATGGATTCACTGACACAGTGATTACAGCCCCGTGTCAGTGGCATCAAACGGCTTGAGTTTCAATCACACTATCTGCACGTGAGTGTGTGTCACAGTGCGTGCGTGCGTGCGTGCGTGCGTGCGTGCGTGCGTGCGTGCGTGCGTGCGTGCCTGCGTGCGTGCGTGCGTGCCTGCGTGCGTGCGTGCGTGCTTGGTGGAACCAACAGACTCCTGTTACTGAGTAAACACTCTTAAATTTCAATAATATTAATGTGTCTGAATTCGTCAGAGTCAGTGAGGCTGAGGCAGCTGGAGGCAGTGAGGCAGAGGCAGTGAGGCAGCTGGAGGCAGTGAGGCAGGAGACATATTGTTCGGTAAGGCCTCACTCACACCTAGATGTGTTCTGTGTCTTCTGTGTGTCATGGCCACCTCAATGAATTTCCAATGGGAGTCACATGGTTTGAAGACACAACCTTCCTTGTTGCATGGAGGGGGGAGGGCAGAAGACAGCCATGCAACAAGGTTGTGTCATGAAACCATGTGACTCCCATTGGAAATGCATTGAGGCGGCCATGACACACAGAAGACACAGGACACAAGTGTGTCTTAGGTGTGAGTGAGGCCTAAAGCTGAAAAAGTGGAACATTTGTCCTTTTCAATGTCACATACCTGCCATCTCAATACATCCCACAATGTACTATAATATACTCCATCAGTTTGTGCTAGCATTGTAAATCTCAAGTCAAAGTGGTCGCACGGTATATAGCCTACGTCACGGTTGCATCCCTTGAGGGTTTCAATACCCATATATTTGTTGTATTTCGTTTTATATGCTATGTATTTGTTGAAAATGATCTAAACGGCATCTTGCAAGACTATTATTAATACTCATCTGGAGAATTCACTAGGTAGTTGAAAATGTCAGGATATGTCACTCCTCAAATTGACAACGGTAAAACACACCGACGGAGCTCCGCGGTAGGTAGAACATATTAGTAAGCCTGTGACATGTTCCAAATATAGACATGAAGTCAGTCTGGATCGGGATGTATATTGAGAATTCCACTTTTCAAAGTCGGTGCTCGTAGCCTCGTAAAGGCAGTGACGTCCCGTAAAAGCGACAGGTTCTCTGTCTGCCGTCTCCCCTCTGCTCCGTTAACATTATGGGTAACTCATTCAAGTGGTAAATGAAATGTGAAATACATCCTCTATTGAGAAAACAACAATATATGTTGACAAAGACACTTCATACATTTGGAAACATATTTTTAGTCAAATCAATATAGTCTTCAGTTCATTTCATATTATTTTAAAAGTAGGCTAACTATACAGTTTAATTTCAATGGACCTCTATGGGCTGGCCTGCAGTATCCGTGCCAACGGACCAGAAGTGGGGACGCTGTCTCATTTGGGGGCGTGACATTTGTAGTCCCCGTGTGTCTCTATACAAATTACGTATACTTCCAAACGGCAACACAGCAGGTGAAAAATAAATCACCTGCAAGGAATTTCTTGACAGGAAGTATCTCATAACATGTCTCAGTGGATTTTTATTAACCCATTTTGACCTGGGAACGATTCTACAAATGTCTTCTACATCCTGACAGTTTTCTGAAAAAGCTATGTTTTATGTCAGTCGTTCTTTGATTTTTTTAAAATAGCAGACCTACAAGTTCATAGTGCGCCACTTGGTGGCGCGCTATGAACTTGTAGATCTGCTATTTTTCAATAGCTAAAGCATAACATAATGCTAACACCAAAAAAATGGGTTAAACAAACACTTTGCAGATTGAAAGAGGATAATTCAAGCTTTCTGTACAGCTGCAATGTTGGTGAGTTTGACGCGTTTAAGACAATCAGAGAGGACTTTTCTGTTTGGATGAATGGGCTGTCTATGGGAAGTTGCACCTAGTTAGCACCTTGCTGGCAAGATGGCCGCCGTATGAATGAGGTCAATGGAGGCAAAACCTAACCCTCATACTTCGTTGACTGTCTCATCCTGTTTTAGCTGTACGTCTTCGCCGAAAATAGGAGATCTACAAGCTCATAAAACCCACCGTATATGTATCTCCATGTGTTGTCACCAGCTTGTATAGATCGGCTATATTGCCAAAATATTATGGGCCCAGGCATGCAGCATGTTAATGTTGGTGTTATAACAACACCTGGCTGCATTACTCCCTCTGTGGGCTAGGGGGCACTGTGACACAGCTGTCCGTCCGCTTACAGCCGCTGTCTTTGTCTTCATATGAGAGACTATTGTTGTCTGAGGCTCATTCTGTCTGCTTTCCTCTTTTTGAGGGGCGCACCGATAGTCCATGATTTCACATGGTTTCATATGGTTTCATATGGACAGTCCATGATTTCATATGGTTTCATATGGACAGTACATGGTTTCATATGGACAGTACATGATTTCATATGGTTTCATATGGACAGTACATGGTTTCATATGGACAGTCCATGGTTTCATATGGACAGTCCATGGTTTCATATGGACAGTCCATGGTTTCTTATGGACAGTCCATGGTTTCATATGGTTTCATATGGACAGTCCATGGTTTCATATGGTTTCATATGGACAGTCCATGGTTTCATATGGTTTCATATGGACAGTCCATGGTTTCATATGGACAGTCCATGGTTTCATATGGTTTCATATGGACAGTCCATGGTTTCATATGGTTTCATATGGACAGTCCATGGTTTCATATGGTTTCATATGGACAGTACATGGTTTCATATGGACAGTCCCTGGTTTCATATGGTTTCATATGGACAGTACATGGTTTCATATGGACAGTACATGGTTTCATATGGTTTCATATGGACAGTACATGGTTTCATATGGTTTCATATGGACAGTA
>NC_136793.1:7697679-7700179 GCF_951216825.1 Electrona antarctica
ATATATATATATATATATATATATATATATATATATACAGTATACGGTATTTTCTTTGTTTATGTTAACTGTAAAAAGTGTCCTGTAAGTCCATATATAGGCTGGGCTTCTTCGGAAGCATGACACTTAAAGGTATATTCAGTGATTTCACTTAATTCAAATATCACTTATTTTTTCTTTCTTCTATTCTTTTGGATAATCCTCCCTACTATAAAGTGTGCTGACCATATAAGGAGTTCCTCCCTGTCCCCAGTGAGCCCCTGGGGTCAAAAAACCCTAGTTTCGGTTTGGGCTTTGGGTGGCAAAGCCTTCATCCAATCAGGATGAGAGGGGCCTTCCTCCAATCATGATCGAGTGGGGCGGGCCTTGGTGCACATGCTGTTGGTCTGTTGTACTTCCCCCACTGTAGAGCGTGTGCATGTGCACATCTTGTTACCTGGTGGACCGGGTATTTTTCCAAATCACCCGAATCACTGAATGCTCCTTTAAATAAAGAATCAATTATCTTCATCATCATCATCATCATCAGTTTGTTTGTTTGAAATTCTTTATTTAGGAACACCCCATTGAGATATAGTATCTCGTTGTTTCGAGAGGGTCCTAACTGTACAATCAATACAATACAAAACACCAAAAAAAGGGTATTATACAATATGCAAGCACAACAGCAAAGAGATGGATCATTTGTTCCGTCATATATCACTGTCACTTCCATTGGTCGTTTTTGGCCGCGGACCCCCAGAAATGCTTTGGCAATGTCGCGGGACCCCCGCCCTGCCCCCTCCCGACCCCCAATATAAATTGACTGCTACAATAACCTTAATAATGGAGACAATACACCATAAATAAATACTGAAACCAGATATAATCATTAGGGAAGGTGTATGCATGTACTATGTGTACTATATGTAAACTCTTCATTTCCACTTTCCAGCCATTCAGTTGTTGTTTTTTTTTAATAATTTGGTGACCCCCCAAAATAATTTGACGACCCCCCGAGGGGTCGCGACCCACGGGTTGAGAACCCCTGATATACGGTACTCATATATATATTTCCATGAAGGTTGCAGTGATTGTATTTGGGTCATTCTCCACACGGCAGTTTATATCACAGTCAGTCCGTTTATATCACACAGTCAGTCAAAAACAACACCATTTTACAATTTAATTATTTAGCGCCTGCATGTGCACGTGCTCGCACAAACACACACAGAAAGATAGACATCCTATAACATTGCTGTACCCACAAGCACACAAACGACAAAACCCCTGTGTGTGTGTGTGTGTGTGTGTGTGTGTGTGTGTGTGTGTGTGTGTGTGTGTGTGTGTGTGTGTGTGTGTGTGTGTGTGTGTGTGTGTGTGTGTGTGTGTGTGTGTGTGTGTGTGTGTGTGTGTGTGTGTGTGTGTGTGTGTGCATGCTCCCTATGATAGGTACATTAATAATTCATGGTTTACTGATGAGGAAGCATTTAGCTTCACCTCGCTCTCCTTCTCCTGCCCTCTGTCTCTCTCTGTCTCTCTCCCTTCCCCCCCCTCTCTCTCTACCTCTTTCTCTCTCAACCTCTGTCTCTCTCTCTCCTCCCCACTCTTCCATTCACACACACACATTCACACACCGATGGCGGAGGAAACCATGCAAGGCACCAACCTGCACATCAGGAGCAATTAGGGGTTCAGAGTCTTGCTCAAGGACACTTCGACGCTACCACCATATATACCACGTCCGTCACACCACCATATATGGTTGCCAATCCATCATGCCTCGTGACATCACGTGACATCATGGAGACCCTTACAGTGCGTATTTAGACCTGAGGACGATTCTACAAAATGTCTTCTAAATCCTGACAGTTTTCTGAAAACCCCTATTTCTGTGTTTCTGTGTCAGTCGTTCTCAAACATTTTTATGTGAAGGACCCCCAAAAATATATGCAATTGGCCGCCGACCCCCATCTGAAAATATGTAGTTCCAGTGACCTCCCCAGAAGCAAATATTTGAGTTAAAAGTGTTCGCTCTGAAAGAATATATATTCTAAGATTTGTGCCACATTTTCTCGTTTTCTCAAAAATAGCAGATCTACAAGCTCGTAGCACGGCACTTGGTGCCGCGCTACGAGCTTGTAGATCTAGATTTGCATTATATGGAGCCGGCCTCTGTGGTCTGACCTCATCAAACCCTGTACACTCAAAACACGCTCCATATATGGCTAGTACAGAATTCATTCCATATGTTCTCTTGAGGTGATTTATAAGATCCCCCTATGGGGATTATAATACAAATAAAACCGTTCTTATATGAGGTGATCTAAGATCCCCCTATGGGGATTACAATGCAAATAAAACACAGTTCTTATATGAGGCGATCTAAGATCCCCCTATGGGGATTACAATGCAAATAAAACACAGTTCTTATATATGAGGTGATCTAAGATCTCCCTATGGGGATTACAATGCAAATAAAACACAGTTCTTATATATGAGGTGATCTAAGATCTCCCTA
>NC_136793.1:7705179-7730179 GCF_951216825.1 Electrona antarctica
CACCCGACACCCGTGATATCACTGTTAATATAAGATCCTCTGTCTACATACAGTACACATTACATCTATGCAGAGAGAGGTGGTTGTCTGTCTAGGAGATGTAGAAACAGTTAGCCTGTGTTCCAATACATGTTATGGTGTAGAAACAGCCTGTTTTCCAATACATGTTATGATGTAGAAACAGCCTGTGTTCCAATACATGTTATGATGTAGAAACAGCCTGTGTTCCAATAGGCCTACATGTTATGATGTAGAAACAGCCTGTGTTCCAATAGGCCTACATGTTATGATGTAGAAACAGCCTGTGTTCCAATACATGTTATGATGTAGAAACAGCCTGTGTTCTAATACATGTTGTGATGTAGAAACAGCCTGTGTTCCAATACATGTTATGATGTAGAAACAGCCTGTGTTCTAATACATGTTATGATGTATAGAAACAGCCTGTGTTCTAATACATGTTATGATGTAGAAACAGCCTGTGTTCCAATACATGTTATGATGTAGAAACAGCCTGTGTTCCAATACATGTTATGATGTAGAAACAGCCTGTGTTCCAATACATGTTATGATGTAGAAACAGCCTGTGTTCTAATACATGTTATGATGTAGAAACAGCCTGTGTTCTAATACATGTTATGATGTAGAAACAGCCTGTGTTCCAATAGGCCTACATGTTATGATGTAGAAACAGCCTGTGTTCTAATACATGTTATGATGTAGAAACAGCCTGTGTTCTAATACATGTTATGATGTAGAAACAGCCTGTGTTCTAATAGGCCTACATGTTATGATGTAGAAACAGCCTGTGTTCCAATAGGCCTACATGTTGTGATGTAGAAACAGCCTGTGTTCTAATAGGCCTACATGTTATGATGTAGAAACAGCCTGTGTTCTAATAGGCCTACATGTTATGATGTAGAAACAGCCTGTGTTCCAATAGGCCTACATGTTATGATGTAGAAACAGCCTGTGTTCCAATAGGCCTACATGTTATGATGTAGAAACAGCCTGTGTTCTAATAGGCCTACATGTTATGATGTAGAAACAGCCTGTGTTCCAATAGGCCTACATGTTATGATGTAGAAACAGCCTGTGTTCCAATAGGCCTACATGTTATGATGTAGAAACAGCCTGTGTTCTAATAGGCCTACATGTTGTGATGTAGAAACAGCCTGTGTTCCAATACATGTTATGATGTAGAAACAGCCTGTGTTCTAATACATGTTATGATGTAGAAACAGCCTGTGTTCTAATAGGCCTACATGTTATGATGTAGAAACAGCCTGTGTTCCAATAGATGTTATGATGTAGAAACAGCCTGTGTTCTAATACATGTTATGATGTAGAAACAGCCTGTGTTCCAATAGGCCTACATGTTATGATGTAGAAACAGCCTGTGTTCCAATACATGTTATGATGTAGAAACAGCCTGTGTTCCAATACATGTTATGATGTAGAAACAGCCTGTGTTCCAATAGGCCTACATGTTGTGATGTAGAAACAGCCTGTGTTCTAATAGGCCTACATGTTATGATGTAGAAACAGCCTGTGTTCCAATAGGCCTACATGTTATGATGTAGAAACAGCCTGTGTTCTAATAGGCCTACATGTCATGATGTAGAAACAGCCTGTGTTCCAATAGGCCTACATGTTATGATGTAGAAACAGCCTGTGTTCTAATACATGTTATGATGTAGAAACAGCCTGTGTTCCAATACATGTTATGATGTAGAAACAGCCTGTGTTCTAATACATGTTATGATGTAGAAACAGCCTGTGTTCCAATAGGCCTACATGTTATGATGTAGAAACAGCCTGTGTTCCAATAGGCCTACATGTTATGATGTAGAAACAGCCTGTGTTCTAATAGGCCTACATGTTATGATGTAGAAACAGCCTGTGTTCCAATAGGCCTACATGTTATGATGTAGAAACAGCCTGTGTTCCAATAGGCCTACATGTTGTGATGTAGAAACAGCCTGTGTTCCAATAGGCCTACATGTTATGATGTAGAAACAGCCTGTGTTCCAATACATGTTATGATGTAGAAACAGCCTGTGTTCCAATAGGCCTACATGTTATGATGTAGAAACAGCCTGTGTTCCAATACATGTTATGATGTAGAAACAGCCTGTGTTCCAATAGGCCTACATGTTATGATGTAGAAACAGCCTGTGTTCCAATACATGTTATGATGTAGAAACAGCCTGTGTTCCAATAGGCCTACATGTTATGATGTAGAAACAGCCTGTGTTCTAATAGGCCTACATGTTATGATGTAGAAACAGCCTGTGTTCCAATAGGCCTACATGTTATGATGTAGAAACAGCCTGTGTTCCAATAGGCCTACATGTTATGATGTAGAAACAGCCTGTGTTCCAATAGGCCTACATGTTATGATGTAGAAACAGCCTGTGTTCTAATAGGCCTACATGTTATGATGTAGAAACAGCCTGTGTTCCAATAGGCCTACATGTTATGATGTAGAAACAGCCTGTGTTCTAATAGGCCTACATGTTGTGATGTAGAAACAGCCTGTGTTCCAATAGGCCTACATGTTATGATGTAGTCACCGGCTCATTTTGTTAACAAGCCTTCTAAATCACTAGTAGTTTGAATTAGGGGTGCACGATTATGAAATTATGACCGATATCCGATCTCCGATTATTTGCAGGGTCATATCTGCCGATTCCGATATTATACAGAGGACCACAATGGAAAGCCTGTTAATAAAGTATTCAATCAATCATATGAATATCATATTTGATTTGGCTGTTGTTCCAGACTATAGAGGTACTAAAGACTTTAGAATTATATTGAACTCATTGGTGCATTTTTTTTATTTTAATTTTCCATTTTGTTTTGCTGGTGAAAACTTATTATTTTGAGACCGTTCCGATAGCGATTCTGATTATGCTATCGATTATACCGTGCATCCCTCGTTTTAATATCTTCTAAAGGAGTAGTTTTCAGTCACACTTTCAAGATTCTTTCTAAAATGTGCTGTAGCAACCACAGGTCTGCTCCAGGTCTGCTCAGGGTCTGGATCAACCACAGGTCTGCTCCAGGTCTGCTCAGGGTCTGGATCAACCACAGGTCTGCTCCAGGTCTGCTCATGACATGAGGGGCGCGTAGCGACACAACGCAAGCGTAAGAAAACAAATGCTCAACACAGTCCAGCTCTGGTCAGTCACGGCTGTTCTTCGCTACTCGTGCGTGACTAGGGATGGAGGCTTGGAGCTCAATAACCGATACCCCAAAAAAACGAAACGATAACAAGCTTATTGAGTTCCTGTTATCAATAAGCTTTGGACCTGTTATGGAGCGTATGACGTCCTGTTTAAACAATCAAGACAGAGCGACGCGCTGTGAGCTTGTAGATCGGCTATTTTCAGCAAGTGTAAAAAAAGTCATTACGACGGCATGAAGGATCCGCCAAAATACATTTTAGTCGACTAAATCAACTGTAGATTTAGTCTACAGTTGACACTAAAACATTCCAAGTGACTAAGACTAAATGAAAACTATTCCAGAGACTATGACTAAAACAAAAGTCAAATGTCATGCCAAAAACAACACTGCTTCAGACGCGCCTCCTCAGGAGCCAATTGGCTCAGATCTGTTGGGAGGAAACCTCATAACTCCAAAATGTTCATTTTTCAGGGAATGAAAAATATACATTTTTCAGGAAATAAAGAAAACCTTATATCTATCTATTAATGCGCCGAAAAATGTCTGTCACTCAGTCCTTCTGTCTGTCTGTAGCATACACTTCCTTATATTAACGTAAGTCGCTCTGGATTAAGAGCGTCTGCTAAATGCCTAAATTGTAAATTGTAATTGTAATTAACCTGACTCCGCGAGATGGGGCAGTAGAGAGTACTCTCTACTGCCCCATCTGGCCAACATCATTTGCTGTTCAGAACGGGTAAGGACTAGTTTTTAAAACAAAGCAATACAGCATCATCAAAGTTGGTGTTGTGACTTTATATATTGTCAATTACTTCCATGAGAGGTGGTGGAGTTAGTTGCTTTAGCAGACAGTTTGAGCGTCCAGTGGAGTTAAGAGGTTTTGTCCAAAGCACTTTTTACTACTTTCCATTGGTTCAATATTTTCGAAACAACACACAGACGTAAAGGGTGTTCAATAGCACTGATTTATGCCAAAAAACCCTCAAACATAGAGTTATGAGGTTTCCTCCTGACAGCAACACTACACTAGGGCGGCCATAAAGGCAACCACACTGATACAAACAAACAAAAAGTAATGATATGCAGACAGAGAGGGAAGGGGGAGTAGACAGGATGGTTAGGAGCAGGCAGACATCTCCATATGAAAGGACCTCGGCTCCACTCCACACGCTACACATGCATTTATAATGTGTGTGTGTGCGTGTGCGTGTGTGTGTGTGTGTGTGCGTGCGTGCGTGCGTGCGTGCGTGCGTGCGTGCGTGTGCGTGTGCGTGCGTGCGTGCGTGCGTGCGTGCGTGCGTGCGTGCGTGCGTGCGTGCGTGCGTGCGTGCGTGCGTGCGTGTGCGTGTGCGTGCGTGTGCGTGCGTGCGTGTGCGTGTGCGTGCGTGCGTGCGTGCGTGCGTGCGTGCTTTAGCAGGTGCTTGGAGGACAAATACTAATCAATCTGAATTAAACTACTCCTGTCACCACCTGACACACATTCTTCTCTCTCGCTCTCACACGCACACACACACGCACGCACACACGCACGCACATGCACACTCATGCACACACACACATGTAAGAATGCACGTGCGCATGCATGCACGCTCGCACACACACACACACACACAACACACACACACACACACACACACACACGCACACACACACATGCGCACGCTGTTCAATGGACGTGGATACCGTGCACGCTTTATTGACAACAGTATGTGATGCTAATGACAGCTGTGCTGCCTCCACATACATGACATCATCAACCAACTATGACATCATCAACCAACTACATGACATCATCAACCAACTACATGACATCATCAACCAACTACATGACATCAGCCAACTGCATGACATCATCAACCAACTACATGACATCATCAACCAACTACATGACATCATCAACCAACTACATGACATCATCAACCAACTACATGACATCATACAACCAACTACATGACATCATACAACCAACTACATGACATCATGCGTGTGTCGAATTTGGAGTCGGTGGGGCGAACGGTTCTCGAGTTACGTGGATTACAGACATACAGAGACTTGATGCATTTCTAGACAGATAGATATGAGTTCAGTTGTCCTAGTGGGAGATCTAATCCTCGGGGAAACATACCTTCATGTTTTCCAAAGCTGTGAAATCCTCGTTACAAAGGTTTTGAAAAAAAAGAAAGAAATCCCCAGAAAGCAGCATTATTATAATTCATCTTTAAAACATCTCCCAGAATGCCTCAGTCAGCAGTAAACTCCAGCTCAACTATACGGTGCATTTGAGGGAAACGGGGGGGTGAGAGGGGGGGTGGGGGGGGATTGCTACGGCAGCAGAAAGACATGTAGTTACAGCCATGTGCACGCAGCCGTGCACGTGACTGGGTGATTGTGTAGTAGCCGTGCACGTGTCTGGGTGATTGTGTAGACGTGCACGTGGCTGGGTGATTGTGTATGTAGACGTGCACGTGGCTGGGTGATTGTGTAGTCGTGCACGTGGCTGGGTGATTGTGTAGACGTGCACGTGGCTGGGTGATTGTGTAGTCGTGCACGTGGCTGGGTGATTGTGTAGTCGTGCACGTGTCTGGGTGATTGTGTAGACGTGCACGTGGCTGGGTGATTGTGTATGTAGACGTGCACGTGGCTGGGTGATTGTGTAGTCGTGCACGTGTCTGGGTGATTGTGTAGACGTGCACGTGGCTGGGTGATTGTGTAGTCGTGCACGTGGCTGGGTGATTGTGTAGTCGTGCACGTGGCTGGGTGATTGTGTAGACGTGCACGTGGCTGGGTGATTGTGTAGTCGTGCACGTGGCTGGGTGATTGTGTAGTCGTGCACGTGGCTGGGTGATTGTGTAGACGTGCACGTGGCTGGGTGATTGTGTAGTCGTGCACGTGGCTGGGTGATTGTGTAGACGTTCACGTGGCTGGGTGGTTGTGTAGACGTGCACGTGGCTGGGTGATTGTGTGTATAGACGTGCACGTGGCTGGGTGATTGTGTATGTAGACGTGCACGTGGCTGGGTGATTGTGTGTATAGATGTGCACGTGGCTGGGTGATTGTGTGTATAGATGTGCACGTGGTTGGGTGATTGTGTAGGCGTGCACGTGGCTGGGTGATTGTGTATGTAGACGTGCACGTGGCTGGGTGATTGTGTATGTAGACGTGCACGTGGCTGAGTGATTGTGTATGTAGACGTGCACGTGGCTGGGTGATTGTGTGTGTATAGACGTGCACGTGGCTGGGTGATTGTGTGTGTATAGACGTGCACGTGGCTGGGTGATTGTGTAGACGTGCACGTGGCTGGGTGATTGTGTATGTAGACGTGCACGTGGCTGGGTGATTGTGTAGTCGTGCACGTGGCTGGGTGATTGTGTAGTCGTGCACGTGTCTGGGTGATTGTGTAGGCGTGCACGTGGCTGGGTGATTGTGTAGACGTGCACGTGGCTGGGTGATTGTGTATGTAGACGTGCACGTGGCTGGGTGATTGTGTATGTAGACGTGCACGTGGCTGGATGATTGTGTATGTAGACGTGCACGTGGCTCTGTGATTGTGTATGTAGACGTGCACGTGGCTGGATGATTGTGTATGTAGACGTGCACGTGGCTGGATGATTGTGTATGTAGACGTGCACGTGGCTATGTGATTGTGTATGTAGACGTGCACGTGGCTGGGTGATTGTGTATGTAGTCGTGCACGTGGCTGGGTGATTGTGTATGTATAGACGTGCACGTGGCTGGGTGATTGTGTATGTAGACGTGCACGTGGCTGGATGATTGTGTAGACGTGCACGTGGCTGGGTGATCGTGCACGTGGCTGTGTGCATGAAGGGAGGAGGACAAAATGGTGAGCGCTACCAACACAAGTCAGAAATAATGCCATTGGAGTTCACAGTGAGGACACACACACACACACACACACACACACACACACACACACACACACACACACGCACACGCACACACAGATTTATTTTTCATTGTACTGTTCTCTCATGTAAAACATGGATATTTTTTATTGTACCATTTTTAATTAAATTCACCTCCCAAAGTTATTGTCCAGTTCTGCCATTCACACACACAGACCAGCTGAATGCAGTGCACTGTGTGTGTGTGTGTGTGTGTGTGTGTGTGTGTGTGTGTGTGTGTGTGTGTGTGTGTGTGTGTGTGTGTGTGTGTGTGTGTGTGTGTGTGTGTGTGTGTGTGCGTCTTTGCCCAGCACTGCTAAAACATTGTTAACCTGCAGTGGATAATGGAGAGTGTTCGCATGAGCAACCTCGTAGCTGCCGAATGTGCGTGTGTGCGTGTGTGCGTGCGTGCGTGCGTGCGTGCATGCGTGCGTGCGTGCAGCTGCTGAATAAGGAATATAAAAATGTTTTCCATAATTCCGTCTGGCTGGAACATAAAGGACTCTGTGACCTCTCTGTGACCTTATATCTGGAATTATTGATGGTGCAGTTTGAGAAGACCTGTTCCACTGTGCTTCACCATAAACTGTCTCTCCTCACGGACCCCCAAATGCATGCAGGGGGACTGCCCTTCAGTCAGACCCTCCACAATACATCTCCTCGAATTCACCACGGGCATGATGGACTTGATAAGCGGTGGAACCAAGAAGACCACCCGTCCCCCGTCCCCCCCCCCCCCTTACCAGACGCCCAGTCCCACAGCCCCCGAAAATGCTATGCAGTCCACACCCCCCACCCCCCCACGACGCCATCGAAGCCCAGGCTGCCCAGCTCCAACATCAATACAGCATGCAGGAATTGTGGACAAAATCGTACCCAACGACAACAAAATGTTCTTTAGTTTTGGGTCTGAGAGGTTCAATGTCATCAAATGGTGGTTTCTGTGTGGAGTTTGCATGTTCTCCCCGTGTCCCCGTAGGTACCGTCACAAAAAACATGCAGTAATCCTGGTCTCTAAACTGCCTCCCCCTGGCAAGCCGGGGCGTCTGATGGAGGGGAAAGGAACTGGTCGGAATAACGTGTTTCCACACGCTATACGTCCGGCCGGGGGAATCTCCCCCTATACCCCTGTCAGGTGAAAAGAAGCCGCTTGGACTCCTCATGCATAGAAGGAAGCATGAGGTCAGTCGCTTCCAATATGTCAATTTGAAGCTGAAAGCCCTGCTTTCACATGACATGAAAAAAACGACTTTGAATAAAATCCAATGACTGTCTCTCATTCACGGTGGGTCACAACCGTCACTGTAGGCAAGCAAATCGGCTATTTTTGTCCTACACAAAGATTACATTCCCATTGACGTGCGCACACGCACGCGCACACACGCATGTGCACGCGCACACACGCATGCACACACTGACAACACAACACATTAATAGTGTCCACCTTATAAATGAAGAACTGGATTTGATCAATGAATCAATTAAGCATTCATTATGGAATAAATTAACAGGGCGAGCAGGCTGAAGACTCATTGGCTGCTGAGTTCTGCTAGTCATGTTAATGAGACTCTCCTAATAACCCGATTAACATGCTAATGAGCTGGTTTACATGTCAATAACACACTGTGTGTGTGTGTGTGTGTGTGTGTGTGTGTGTGTGTGTGTGTGTGTGTGTGTGTGTGTGTGTGTGTGTGTGTGTGTGTGTGTGTGTGTGTGTGTGTGTGTGTGTGTGCGTCTTTGCCCAGCGCTGCTAAAACATTGTTAACCTGCCGTGGATAATGGAGAGTGTTCGCATGAGCAACCTCGTAGCTGCTGAATAAGTGTGTGTGTGTGTGTGTGTGTGTGTGTGTGTGTGTGTGTGTGTGTGTGTGTGTGTGTGTGTGTGTGTGTGTGTGTGTGTGTGTGTGTGTGTGTGTGTGTGTGTGTGTGTGTGTGTGTGTGTACATGTGTGTGCGTGCGTGTGTGCGTGCGTGCGTGCGTGCGTGCAGCTGCTGAATAAGGAATATAAAAATGTTTTCTTTCTTTCTTTCTTTCTTTCTTTCTTTCTAATCATTTTAATTTTAAAAGATATATACAATAAAAAAGCGGAAATAGCTTACAGCTTGTGGATCTGACCTGTTCTAATAACATTCCATAATAATATTCCATATGTTGATCTGACCTCATCAAACCCTGTACACTCAAGACACGCTCTGTCGTCACCCAGGTGGATGCTTGCACTCAGCGGTGTTGGAGATTAAATAATCTTCCAAAGATGAAGGAATGACACAGTTCTTCAGGGTGAAGTATTGAGCATTTATTAAAGATGGAGTGCCACAATCTTTGTATTTTTCCAGTTTTTCATGTGTCTATGAGGTGACAGTACTTCATTAGACACCCTGGAGTCGTTTTTATGTGTCTATGAGGTGACAGTACTTCATTAGACACCCTGGAGTCGTTTTCATGTGTCTATGAGGTGACAGTACTTCATTAGACACCCTGGAGTCGTTTTTATGTGCAATGGTGTATATTAACTTTGTATTTAGGGTTTCTTCCTGGAGGCTGAACCCTTGGCAGTCAAACGGGCCAATGAAATAAACAGTAATATAGTGACATCACATTAGCAGCCCCGCCCCTAACCCCTCCCCCTTTATCATACAACTACAGCTGTGGGTGCGGCTTCAGTTCAGGTGGATCACCACCCATCACCACCCACCAGGCAAACCAGGCATACTTAATGAACTGGTGGGTGTGCCCACATACAAACAACATTTTAACAAATACTGTACACTTTTTTGAAAAAATGATACCTCCTTATATAACAATAAGACCTGATGATCATGTTTTAGGGTGGAAAAAACGGCACTTCATCTTTAAGAAGATTCACCAGAGTAACAACATACAGAGAGTGAGGAACAGGCCTCCTTGCCTATCCCATCAGCCCCTCCGGACGCCAGCCTCCTCAACCCCATTCACAGACAGTCCTTATAGTCTTGTCTTAACAGAGATGCAAATACTAACTGTCCATATATACGGATCTGCGCTAAACATAAGGGCGACACAAATAAGTATACCTTTGCTGACAGCGTGGAGGAGTCAAGTCAGCTGTTAGATTGACAGCTGCATGAATTAGACGGAGCACATTGGTGAACAAAGAGACTTAAAGGACCACTTCACCACTTTTCAACCTATCTTCATATAATAGGTCCTCACTAATAATCATGAAAAAATGGTGATTTTTTTTCCTACTCGGTCTGTGTCTCATAGGAGGGCTGTGGGCAGTTCAGAAACCGTCGATGGGGAATACAAGCTAATAGAAACTGCAGGCTTTCTAGTCCTGAAAAGTTGCAATGCGAAAATGGAAGCCATCGTTCTCACGATAATGAAAATCTAAACATTTTTGTAAAAAAAATCTTGTTTAAAAAAAAATCTGCCTAATGATGATGTCACTGGAAGACTGTTTCTAAACTGCCCACAGCCCTCCTATGAGACACAGACTGAGTAGAAAAAAATCGTCCCATTTTTTCATGATTATTAGGACCTATTATATGAAGATAGGTTGAAAAGTGGTGAAGTGGTCCTTTAATGGAAGGAAGATAAATACACAATATGCATATATTTGGCACTGTAGTTGGCATTCTAAAATTCCCATTACAGCGGGCAGATATAGCAGCTTTTACTCTGAAAGCCCCCCCCCCCCTCCCCCCCTTCCGTTCCGTTCAAAAACCGGGAGGCATAATGTTGCTTTCTTACCTTCCGATCATTACGATAAAGTCTCTCTAGAAGCGTTAATATTCCGGGCGAGAGGCATGTTGAAGTCAGAAATGAAGACAGAAGTATAGCCATCTGGTCAAAACCACGGAGAGCTCCCTAGATTACGCGTGGCGAGCCTTTCTTTCTGAGCCGTAAACAGGGAAGTGAACGGCAGCGCAAACTGCAAGGAGTATGGTGCAGAATGAAAAGGCGCAATCCATCGGTTGGATTAGCTGGGACGGATCCACACGTCCTACGGTCTGAATGGGTTAAGTGATGGTGGGGGCCAATTGATATTAACCTGAGGGCCACAATAAGTGATGGGGGGGGGGGCACATGGGGGGCCAGTTGCCCATGAAGTGGTTCATTAGCCTGATTGATGTGGTCAATAGAAAGAAAGTCAGGAGCCTAAACACGTTTTTTGATTCGCATTGATTCGTTGGCGCAATTCTCAATGATTCCATGAATCGATTGACTCACTACATAACCGCTGAGAACCTCATGGATCGATTGACTCACTACATAACCGCTGAGAACCTCATGGATCTATGCATTCACTACATAACCGCTGAGAACCTCATGGATCGATTGACTCACTACATAACCGCTGAGAACCTCATGGATCTATGCATTCACTACATAACCGCTGAGAACCTCATGGATCTATGCATTCACTACATAACCGCTGAGAACCTCATGGATCGATTGACTCACTACATAACCGCTGAGAACCTCATGGATCTATGCATTCACTACATAACCGCTGAGAACCTCATGGATCTATGCATTCACTACATAACCGCTGAGAACCTCATGGATCTATGCATTCACTACATAACCGCTGAGAACCTCATGGATCTATGGATCTATCTGAGAACCTAATGGATCGATGCATTTCCTACGTTTGATCGAGTTCATATTAATACGTTTATTAATACATGTATTAATGTTACTGTCAATGAAATGCTTCAAGATGTTGTGGGCAAGAATACACACACATGCACTGTTTCTATTTACTAACAGATCTGGTGTGTGTGTGTGTGTGTGTGTGTGTGTGTGTGTGTGTGTGTGTGTGTGTGTGTGTGTGTGTGTGTGTGTGTGTGTGTGTGTGTGTGTGTGTGTGTGTGTGTGTGTGCGCGCGTGCGTGCATGCGTGCGTGCGTGCGTGCGTGCGTGTAGAGGGCATATGAGGTGATCCATCACAACATCCATGCTGAGATTAAGGACACATTAATCTACCTGACACACGTGAGCGTGTGCGCACACACACACATACACACACACACACACATTGTGTGTGTGTATGAAGGTCAGATGGGGACACAGCCTTTTACCAGGAAATGACGGATTTTGGCGACACACAATAGAGCGCCCCCATCAGCCCCGCCCCCTTTCAGAACAACGAACCAGGAACCAGGAAATAATTCACCATTCATTTTTCCCATAGACGTTTCAGAAAGTATTTATATTTAAAGACCTGTAAACCTCGAATTGTGACAAATCAAATCAAATGACAACAAACACTATTTTTTGGGCCGAACAAATAGAAAGAAGAAAAAAAGGGCAGTGTACACGTTTTTTTTTATACAAATTATTTGGCCAAAAATATTGTTTTTAGTATCATGATTTGTCACCATCCGAGTTGTCTTTGTCCAAGTCATAATTTTATGGGAAAAATGAATGGGGGATTATTTCCTGGTGCCTTGTCGGGGCTGCGACGCTCTATAACATACTAAATCTGTATATATATTTGGATCACTGAGAGAGAGGTGCGTGCGTGCGTGCGTGCGTGCGTGCGTGCGTGCGTGCGTGCGTGCGTGCGTTGTTGGTGTGTGCACGTTTCGAGGATATGTATGTGTGCACATGCCCAAATATCCGTCTGTCTGTCTGTCTGTCTGCCTGCGTGTGTGTGTGTGTGTGTGTGTGTGTGTGTGTGTGTGTGTGTGTGTGTGTGTGTGCGTGTGCGTGTGCGTGTGCAGAATGTGTACCCAGGTGCAGAGCCTCGGGGAATGGAGAAGAGATGTAACAGAAGGAGATGACAGCGGTAGCCAGGAGAATTCTACCGAGAGAGAGAGAGAGAGAGAGAGAGAGAGAGAGAGAGAGAGAGAGAGAGAGAGAGTGTGATTTTGGGGGGGAAAGAGACAAAGAGAGGGAGAGAATTAAATGGAAAATAAATGTTGACTTTTCATTTTAATGGAATTCAACAACAACAACAACGTGCTTCAGATATTTAAAACAACACAATGAAGAACACTGGGTTCAAAGAGAAACAACACAACCCGTCCACACTGAGAGAATCCTGGAGGAGTCACCCTTTTAGTCTAGTAGCCAGAATGTGAACCCGGACATGTTGAGTACACCAACGTTTTATGTTATAAATGTTGCGTATGGGTCCCTATTCCCTAAGCATGTAGAAACTGCCGCATGCTAACTTGCATATGTTGAGCATTTTTCATAATTGGCATAATATGTGGGCATGGCTGTTTTTTTTTGCAAAACTAATGCTTGGAATGGATTCAGCATCATGAAAACCACCCATAGTTTGACACGTCACATACATAAAGCATGATGACATTTTGAATATTTTGCCTTATAGGTTGTTAATGGTATGGTCACATATTATGCCAATTATGAAAATTGCTCAACATATGCAAGTTAGCATCCGTCAGTGTCTACATGCTGGGGACCCATAGTCAACATGTCTAACATCAGTTTCTACATGCTGGGGACCCATACGCAACATTTCTAACATCAGTTTCTACATGCTGGGGACCCATACGCAACATTTCTAACATCAGTTTCTACATGCTGGGGACCCATACGCAACATTTATAACATCAGTTTCTACATGCTGGGGACCCATACGCAACATTTATAACATCAGTTTCTACATCCTGGGGACCCATACGCAACATTTATAACATCAGTTTCTACATGCTGGGGACCCATACGCAACATTTCTAACATCAGTTTCTACATGCTGGGGACCCATACGCAACATTTATAACATCAGTTTCTACATGCTGGGGACCCATACGCAACATTTCTAACATCAGTTTCTACATGCTGGGGACCCATACGCAACATTTCTAACATCAGTTTCTACATGCTGGGGACCCATACGCAACATTTCTAACATCAGTTTCTACATGCTGGGGACCCATACGCAACATTTATAACATCAGTTTCTACATGCTGGGGACCCATACGCAACATTTATAACATCAGTTTCTACATCCTGGGGACCCATACGCAACATTTATAACATCAGTTTCTACATGCTGGGGACCCATACGCAACATTTCTAACATCAGTTTCTACATGCTGGGGACCCATACGCAACATTTATAACATCAGTTTCTACATGCTGGGGACCCATACGCAACATTTCTAACATCAGTTTCTACATGCTGGGGACCCATACGCAACATTTATAACATCAGTTTCTACATGCTGGGGACCCATACGCAACATTTCTAACATCAGTTTCTACATGCTGGAGACCCATAGTCAACATGTCTAACATAAAACGTTGGTGTACACTCAACATGTCCGAGTTCACAATGGGGCTCTATATGGACTGGCTAGTGGCTACTATAGACTATTTCACCTTGTACGTATTACCACCTACTACACAAGCTCCACTCCTGTAGAGCAGGGGTCTGCAACCTTTTGGAAACACAGTGCCATGTTTGTATTTTCTATAGGCAGTGTGCCATGTCAATTGTCAACGTTAATTTTAATGACACCACATAGAAAATTCCAACATATTTTGATTGTACACAAATATAACCTTTTCCCTTCCTTTTAATAATGTTGTCTCATGTTGTTATTTATAATGATGATCATTAGAGTCAGAGCAATAACTCCACTCTCTCCCCATGAAGTCAGAGTTTTAATGAATGTAGAATTATGTGCAGGATGTAATTTACATACAAATGTGAGGGACTTTTTTTTTTAAATAGTTTACCAAAAAGCCTGTCTCTCACACGTATGCCAGTGTACCAGTGATCACCAGCCTTGGTGCCAATGTTGGCACCGGTGCCAGAGGTTGCCTATACCCCTGCTGTAGAGCCAGAGGTTGCCTATACCCCTGCTGTAGAGCCAGAGGTTGCCTATACCCCTGCTGTAGAGCCAGAGGTTGCCTATACCCCTGCTGTAGAGCCAGAGGTTGCCTATACCCCTGCTGTAGAGCCAGAGGTTTTCTATACCCCTGCTGTAGAGCCAGAGGTTGCCTATACCCCTGCTGTAGAGCATATTGTGGAAACAGTCTCTCTGAATCTCTGAATCTGCTGTAAACAAATGAAGAAGATGCAGCTATAGGACTCAACCGTCAGAATACAAACTTGTTATCACACCGGAGAGAGACTAGTGTCTCTCGCCAGGTCAGGTAGGATATCCTAGGAGCACAGGTCTCCACCAGGTCAGGTAGGTTATCCTAGGAGCACAGGTCTCCACCAGGTCAGGTAGGTTATCCTAGGAGCTGTAGCACCAAGACAGGAAACGTTTGTTGTGGGCGTGCATTGTTTGGTATTGAGTGGTCATAGAATAGAAGTATAGTTCGATCCAGCTATAGTCCGATCCAGAAGAACACAGTTTGCCGCCCACTGCTACAGAGCTGACCGAGCTGGGGACCCCCTGGAACTCCCTCAAGGACCGCTGGGGGGCCTGGGCCGTGGCTCAGCGGTCCAGGCACCTTGGCTGGTAATCCAGTCTGGCAGTGTGCCGCGGGTTCGACTCCCAATCTCAATGGCCTTTACTGCATGTCTTCCCCCCATCTCTCTCCCCATTTCCTGTCAGCCTACTGTCTGTCCCTCCATAAAAAATAAAATAAAAAATAAAGGCGAAAGCCACAAAAAAACATTCAAAATAAAATTAAAAAAAAGGACCGCTGGGGGTCCCCGGACCCCACTTTGGGCTCCACTGCCGTATATATTCATATGTAAAAGAAAAAAACCTGCCGGTTCCTTAACGATTTCCGCATTGTGCACCAGCGTCCAATATTTGTTTTTGTAATATTTTTTGGTTAATATACACATCGTCAATATAATTTATAGGGCCGAATTCACCATTAACATGTAAATTTTAGCCAACCACGATAGTGCGTGCGTGTGCGTGTGCGCATGCGTGTGTGTGTGTGTGTGTGTGTGTGTGTGTGTGTGTGTGTGTGTGTGTGTGTGTGTGTGTGTGTGTGTGTGTGTGTGTGTGTGTGTGTGAAGTGAAGTGTTTAAAAATGGATTTGTCTGAATTATTAAGCGTGTTATTTTAGCGCCAGCGTCGCTCGCCCCTGATGTCTGGTTGTCACGACGACATGGGACCTCTGGGGAGAGAGAGAGAGAGAGAGAGAGAGAGAGAGAGAGAGGGGGGTGGAGATAGAGAGAGAGAGAGAGAGAGAGAGAGAGAGAGAGGGGAGGGGGGGTGGAGAGAGGGGTGGAGAGAGAGAGAGAGAGAGAGAGAGAGAGAGAGCAGCAAGTCTTTTCAATTGAATTTGTCTCACTGATCATTGAAATCGGTGTGTGGGCGAGAGAGGGCGAGCAACAAACACCATATAATAAACAGAACAATAAGTGACCTGACCACCACACAGAACACCTGACCACCACACAGAACACCTGACCACCACACAGAACACACAGAACACCTGACCACCACACAGAACACCTGACCACCACACAGAACACCTGACCACCACACAGAACACCTGACCACCACACAGAACACACAGAACACCTGACCACCACACAGAACACCTGACCACCACACAGAACACCTGACCACCACACAGAACACCTGACCACCACACAGAACACCTGACCACCACACAGAACACACAGAACACCTGACCACCACACAGAATACCTGACCACCACACAGAACACCTGACCACCACACAGAACACCTGACCACCACACAGAACCATCCCACTTCATCTCACTCAGAGAGGATGCGGGAGGGCTTTTTACACCACCTGCTGGGTCCCGGTATGATGTATTGTTGGATGCGGGAGGGCCTTTTACACCACCTGCTGGGTCCCGGTATGATGTATTGTTGGATCCGGGAGGGCCCAACCAGCCTGCCTGGTTGTAAGGATGCTGAGACTTGAGCCTTGTAGGGATAGAGAGACTTGAGCCTGCCTCGTTGTAGGGATGGCGAGACTTGAGCCTGCCTGGTTGTAGGGATGGCGAGACTTGAGCCTGCCTGGTTGTAGGGATGGCGAGACTTGAGCCTGCCTGGTTGTAGGGATGGCGAGACTTGAGCCTGCCTGGTTGTAGGGATGGAGAGACTTGAGCCTGCCTGGTTGTAGGGATGGAGAGACTTGAGCCTGCCTGGTTGTAGGGATGGAGAGACTTGAGCCTGCCTGGTTGTAGGGATGGAGAGACTTGAGCCTGCCTGGTTGTAGGGATGGAGAGACTTGAGCCTGCCTGGTTGTAGGGATGGAGAGACTTGAGCCTGCCTGGTTGTAGGGATGGAGAGACTTGAGCCTGCCTCATTGTAGGGATGGCGAGACTTGAGCCTGCCTCGTTGTAGGGATGGTGAGACTTGAGCCTGCCTGGTTGTAGGGATGGTGAGACTTGAGCCTGCCTGGTTGTAGGGATGGTGAGACTTGAGCCTGCCTGGTTGTAGGGATGGCGAGACTTGAGCCTGCCTGGTTGTAAGGATGGCCAGACTTGAGCCTGCCTGGTTGTAGGGATGGTGAGACTTGAGCCTGCCTGGTTGTAAGGATGGTGAGACTTGAACCTGCCTGGTTGTAGGGATGGTGAGACTTGAGCCTGCCTGGTTGTAGTTATGGTGAGACTTGAGCCTGCCTGTGTGTTTTTTTGATCATATTTTGACGGCAGCAACTGCCTGTCATAATTTAACCCCCACAGCAGAGAGATCTGTGAGCTGCTGTGACAGGAGAAGGATGTCACATGGAACACAACCACCCTAAAGACGAACTAATCATTGTGTGTATTCCTGCATCGAATGACAGTGAAAGACAACTACTATTATTATGCTCTCTCTCTCTCTCTCTCTCTCTCTCTCTCTCTCTCTCTCTCTCTCTCTCTCTCTCTCTCTCTCTCTCTCTCTCTCTCTCTCTCTCTCTCTCTCCGCACTTTGCAATCTTTGACAATAGTGTTATGGTAATAAAATGTGAATTGAGCTGAACTGAATCGAATTTGGAGCGAGAGACAAAGAGACAGAGAGAGAGAGAGAGAGAGAGAGAGAGAGAGAGAGAGAGAGAGAGAGAGAGATAGAGATTGGGGAGGGGTGCCTGTGTTCCAGGTGTGAGGGACCCCCACCCCCCCTTTCTCCTGGGATTGAGTGCTCATGCAACGGCAGATGGGTGGAATACATTATGCACACACACACACACACACACACACACACACACACACACACACACACACACACACACACACACACACACACACACACACACACACACACACACACACACACACACACAGGGCTCATTATAGCTGTAATGTGTTTTTAGACGCTCCGGTCGCAACAAACTCATCTGAAGTGGAAAACGCCCAAATCAGTGCGTGTGTGTGTGTGTGTGTGTGTGTGTGTGTGTGTGTGTGTGTGTGTGTGTGTGTGTGTGTGTGTGTGTGTGTGTGTGTGTGTGTGTGTGCGCGTGCGCGTGTGCGTGTGCGTGCGTGTGCGCGCGTGCGTGCGTGCGTGTTGTTCTCTATGATGTGATGAGGACACATCAGGCATAATGAGGCCTGCGCTGCCTGGTTAGCTGACGGGAAAACACTAGGACGTGCACGCACGCACGCACACACGCACGCACGCACGCACGCACACAGGCAGCAGCAACAGATCATACAAAACAGGAAAATGAGAGAGTATGACAAAAGAAACAGGAGAGGAGGAGGATAGCCCCTCCTATACTCATTAGTATAGAATGATGTATGTCCTACACAAAAGATTAAATTCCCATTGTCAGTGAATGGAGAATTTACGTTATATTTGGACGAGCAAATCGACATAATGATTTTATAATGATAATGATGTACGATAATACATCACAGGTGTGATTTCTCTAGTCATTTCCCTACTGGGTGCTCTGACTATAAAACAGACCTTGTTTTACAATCAGATGCTTAGCAGAACTCGCCATTAAAATGACCTCCAGCCGAAGTGTTTGTCGCCCGTGCGTGCGTGCGTACGTGCGTGCGTGTGTGCGTGCGTGCCTACACTACCAACTAATTAAAACTAAATGAAAGTGCCCGAGGGGCATTTTTATGAGTGCTGCTGCTGCTAATCCCTCTGTGTGATTTATTGCAACAATATTAGCATTTCCTTTTCGCCTTATGAATAATTTACAGAGGTGTTTTTTTTTATATTACATTTTGTGCCTTCTCTCAGGCCAGTTTGAACTTTACACACTCTGGAACTCTGCAACTGCGGTTTCATTGTTTGGGGCCGAATACTAATTCAATATCAACAACCCATTTCCCGCCAGCATTAATCCCTCGATAGCGTATTGCCAAGGTTTTATTGCGCGTAACACTTACTTTGAAGAGCCAAATATCCGTAATCGCATGTTCCTGTGACAAACTGCTGTGTGTGGTGTCTTCACCGGTTGTTGTTCTCTCGGTCGATGGTGGATAAAGCCGACCGCGAGTATCACAGCGCCTGCTACAGGCCGTTGAAAACGCTTGTCTGGGACAGAAACTGCCCCTCAATGTCGTTTCTGAGATACAGGCAGGGCTTACAATGCAAGTGGATGCGCGCATCTTCAAAATGGCCGCGGCCAGTGTGTCCCAGTCTGTGTTGATGCGTTAGCAACATTAGCTACGATACGATCCGAAATCATCCGATTAAAACTTGGATTAAAGAATGTAAACCCTGGTTCACGAGAGTCTGGTGTTTGGCGTGCTAGGGTACTAATTTACACCCTCGTGTTCCTCGTTTGTGGCGGGCCTCGTGTTAATACTGTCCAATACTTAGTGAAATTATGACAGGCAGTTACTGCTATCAAAAAACACTTTGTGTTTGAAATTCGAGAATTTCTTTTAAATAATTTTTATCCCACGATTTTGTAACCCATTTTTCACCCCTGTGTCAATTATCTAATGTGATCCTGTCTCTACACACCCTCACACGGACTTGAACTCATGCTTCCTTCATGCCTGAGTGTCCAAGTTGCTCCTTTACACCTGACAGGGGGGGAGTTTCCCTGGTTGGACGTAACGCGTGGAAGGAACACGTTATTCCAACCAGTTCCTTTCCCCTCCATCCAGGCGCCCCGGCTGGCCAGGGGGAGGCAGTTTAGAGACCAGGATTACTGCATGTTTTTTGTGAGGGTACCTACCCTATAGGGGACACGGGGAGAACATGCAAACTCCACACAGAAAGGCCCTTTCGCCAACCCCGCCTCGGGTATGGGCACTGATGACGCGGAGGAGAGGACACGCCGCCAGCACCCACAGCGTCCCGAGCGGGAATCGAACGCAGGACCTTCTAGCTGTGAGGCGACAGCACTACCGACTGTGCCACCGTGCCCCCTTCGTTCTTTCTAAGGTGTGATCTGGGGCCCTAAGGATGAATACAAAATTAATATCAACATCCTAATACTGTCCAATTGACGATATTCAGACCGTGGCCATCCAGAAATGTACAATTTACAATTTAGGCATTTAGCAGACGCTCTTAATCCAGACCGACTTACATTAAGCAATAACAAAAGCATGGCATACATCACATATATAAAAAGTAGTTATCATGAATCATGCGTAAAGAAAGGTGCTAACTATAGAGCGTCGCAGTCCCGCCCCCTACCATGGACCAGGAAATGATTCTCCGTTCATTTTCCTCATAGACATTTCAGAAAGTATTTATTTAAAGACGTTTACGCCGCGGACAAAGCCAACTCGAGTCGTGACAAATCATGACAACAAACACGTTTGGTCCAAAATATTGTTTGTGTTGTCACGACTCGAGTTGGCTTTGTCCGCGGCGTAACCGTCTTTAAATAAATACTTTTTGAAATGTCTATGGGAAAAATGCATTGGGATTCATTTCCTGGTCCATGGTAGGGGGCGGGACTGCAACGCTCTATAGGTGCAACTTCACCTGGCAGCCCATTCATCCAAACAGAAAAGTATATCTAATTGTCTTAAACAACGTCAAACTCCCCAACATTGCAGCTGTACGGAAAGCTTGAATTATCCTCTTTCTATCTGTAAAGTTTTTGTTTCACAAAAATCCACCGTAGACATGTTATGAGATACTTCCTTAGGTTATTTTTTCCTAAGTGAGTTTGGGAGTGCTTTAGCAGACAGACAGACAGACAGGCAGGCAGGCAGGCAGGCAGGCAGGCAGGCAGGCAGGCACAGGCAGGCAGGCAGACAGGCAGGCAGGCTGCAGGCAGGCAGGCAGACAGACAGACAGACAGACAGACATACAGACAGGCAGGCAGGCAGGCAGACAGACAGACAGACAGACAGACAGACAGACAGACAGACAGACAGACAGACAGACAGACAGACAGACAGACAGACAGACAGACAGACAGACAGACAGACAGACAGGCAGTCATGACTCAAAGCGAAGCCCCATGATACTCATCTGCTTCTTTACAGACCTCAGCTGACCCTGTGTGTGTGTGTGTGTGTGTGTGTGTGTGTGTGTGTGTGTGTGTGTGTGCGTGCGTGCGTGCGTGCGTGCGTGCGTGCGTGCGTGCGTGCGTGCGTGCGTGCGTGCGTGCGCGTGTGTATGTTCAGAAGAGAACAGAGCCTCTGTTGTCGCTGCACTCTTCCGATGCAGCTGTGAGTCCTTCAGATGATTACACAAAGGATGGAGAGGAGAGGAGAGGAGAGGAGCACACAGCATTGTGCATTACACACACACACACACACACACACACACACACACACACACACACACACACACACACTCACACTCACACACCGATGGCGGCAGAAACCATGCAAGGCACCAACCTGCGGGAGCAATTATCGGGGTTCAGAGTCTTATTGCTCAAGGACACTTCCACACTAACTCTGGGGGGGGGCCCACTGCAGGGATCGAACCGGGAACCTCGCAGTTCCCATCCGGTCACTCTACCCGCTGATCCACTGCCATTATATCCATGTGTCAAACACTCGTTCCAGCTCGGTCTTTTGTTTTGTTTTTTCACAGCAGCCATTATTGACATGAACTAGCCTGGTAAACACAGGTGGTACCAATGATCCTAATTCTGTTGAATCAGTTCCGTTCCATTTAGTGCAGCGGAGTGTTTCCAGTGAGCAAACACACACACACACACACACACACACACACACACACACACACACACACACACACACACACACACACACACACACACACACACACACACACACACACACACACACACACAATAGCAGCTGTGCCCTGTTTGACCCGAGTGGAACACCGCCGCAATTAGTATCGTTCCTCCTGACACCCCGCGCAACACCTTTGTTTACTCGACTAGTTTATGTCAACATGGCTGCTGTGGGCGCGCACGCACGCGCGTGCATGCACGCACGCACGCACGCGAGCGCACGCGAGCGCACGCACGCATGCACGGCGCACGCACATTGTGTGTCTGTAATCACACTGTCTTTTCCATTTGTGAGCTTTGTCCCTATGTCCCAACCTATGTGACTATGTCCCTGTGTCCCAATGTCCCATGTTCCCAATGAGTACCAATAGGGGGTGCTGTTGCACCACTCGCTTCAGACTGGTCTGATTTTTATTACAAGCGTCGCAACACTTAAAGGAAAAGGACATAAAAATGGAAGGACTTTGATGCGTCTTTATGCCGTTTTTTTAAAGCCCTTTTTATACTACGCAACATACGACGAATTAGACCGTTCCTCACCCAGGAGTCAGCCCAGCTCATAATCCAGACAACAATCTTGTCAAAACTTGACTATTGCAACTCCCTCCTTACTGGCCTACCGGCATGTGCACTTAAGCCCCTCCAACTGATCCAAAATGCCGCAGCCCGCTTGGTCTTCAACCAGCCAAAATTCTCACATGTCTCCCCCCTTCTCCGCTCCCTCCATTGGCTCCCGGTCGCTGCCCGCACAGAATACAAAACTCTGATGCTGGCATTCAAAGCAACCAAAGGTATGGCCCCCCCATATCTCACAAGTATGATCGTACCCTACAAACCCTCCCGCGCACTCAGATCAGCCAACGCAGGGAAGCTGGAGGTACCTTCACTTAAAATGCCGGGACAACGCTCCACACGTCCCAAACTCTTCTCCCTTCTGGCTCCAAAACTATGGAATGCACTTCCCATCGCAGTCAGAACTAGCCTGGTTAATAAACCAGACCGAATCAGCTGTTGGCAAAAAAAAGTTGCCTACCAGCGGATTTCGGTCTGGCGAGGCTCAGTAGCACGCCTCTTTCCTACAATCGAGAACAGGTCGGACCAATCGGGACACGGTATGCAATATGGGCGGGCTTTGGTACAGTGACGTTCAATGCTTGAGACTTTTGACTGACAGTAGCTCTGACCAATTGTGTCAAAGAGAAAATGTTTGAACCCGCCCCCCGGGAAATGAAATCCAAGTGGAGCCAGCCCAGACTGATATACCGCGACAGTGTTGTGTGATATTAGTCTGGCTTATTAGCCAGGCTAAGTCAGAACTGCAGCCTCACTCCCAATCTTCCGCCGTAGTCTGAAAACCCACCTCTTCAGACTCCACCATGGCCCGTAGCACTTGCCCTAGCCTAGCCCCTTAGATAGCACATTATGTAGACTTAGATAGTATTTTAAACAGACTTATAGCTTGTTACATAGACAGCTCTAGAATTGCACTTTATGTAGTCATAGCACTTTATAGTACACATGTATAATATATTATATAGTATAGTATGTATAGTTTACATAGATACTCCACTGTTACGTTCTTAGTTTACGCATGATTCATGACTACTTTTTATATATGTGATGTATGCCATGCTTTTTGTTATTGCTTAATGTAAGTCGCTCTGGATTAAGAGCGTCTGCTAAATGCCTAAATTGTAAATTGTAGAGTGGGCAACATTGACAACAGTGAGGATGTTACCATTTCCCCACAAGAAGTTTGTGTGTGTTTTTCACACTTTTAGACCATATCCGTGGTCATCATATGGGCATACCTAACAATAGATGCCAAAAAAACGGGAAAATTCTCATTTTTGTGTGTTTTTATATCAAACGTCCATAAAAATATATTTTGTATTACTTCCTGAAAACAAAAACGTGCTGCGTAATGACGTGTCGAGGCCAACATCGATAAAAGCCAATAAAAATGAAGCTCACCCGTTTAATTCCCCATATCTCCGCATCCGTCCAGCACAGGCTGCACAGCTGCTACTGATTACAGACATCTTCCGTTTTTATTCCCATTCAAGATAACATCCAGGGAGTGTATTACTCGGTTTCAACTTAATCATCACGCTAAAAAATGTATCTGAAAACATTATAGGGTAGAAATAAGCCACATAAGAGTAAACTGGTAAAGCTGGACGACTATCTGATTTGTAAACAAACATCCACACGCTGTCCTGCGTAGCATAGCAGCAGCATAGCTACGGCCCCTAGCTACCGTCCCATCCCCTGAAGGGATGCGACGCTCTGATTGGTTCAGAAACTTCATAGCGGTGTTTCAACTTGAAACTTCACAATAAATGTCCACCATTTCCGTTTCACTACACCTTTAAAGATAATAAGGCATGTGGTATGGACAAAATATCGGCCAAGCATTTAAAATTTGCAAGCAGAAAACTTTGTCCCTTACTCTCTATCTGCTTCACTGGGTTTTTAATACATGGTGTTTTACCAAGTTCCATTGTATCAGTCTTATTAGTGCCCGTTATTAAAGACAAGTCTGGGAAGCTGAATAGCTCCGATAATTATCGACCAATAGCCCTGGCCAGTATTGTATCCAAGGTCTTGGAGAGGACTATACTGAACAGACTGGAGAAGTTTGTCCTGACGTCTGACAACCAGTTCGGTTTTAAACCTAAACATGGTACCGATATGTGTATCCTTGCCCTAAAGGAAATTTTAGATTTATATAACGGGCATAATACCACTATTTTTACTTGTTTTATTGACTTATCGAAGGCCTTTGATCGTGTAAATCACGAAAAATTGTTTAATAAATTACAGAACAGAGGGGTTCCAACCTCTTTAATAAGAATCCTGGCCTA
>NC_136793.1:7735179-7825179 GCF_951216825.1 Electrona antarctica
GCCTGGTGGAGACAAAAAGGGTGAGATAGCCACGGTTTGGGGTGAGCTATCTGCACGTTCTGAAATGTCAGGACGAGTTGGTAAAAGGGTGAGTTTGTTGGTCTTCACAAGTACAACTATACAATTTGAGGTACCCTATAACAGTGGTTCTCAAAGTGGGGTCCGAGGACCCCCAGGGGTCCTTGAGGGAGTACCAGGGGGTCCCCAGCTAAATGATATAGTTTGTAACCAACTGGACCCTTATGGGTCAACGGGTCCAATTTGGTTCCATTTGTACACTTTCAGAGTTAAATTAACATTGATTGTACTACATAAATGGGGGTCCCAGAGATATAAATGCCCTTAAATGGGGGGTCCGTAGACTAATGCAGGTCAAACTGGGGGTCCTTGAAATGAAACGGGTGGAGAATCACTGCTAGAGCCGTGAAAATCTTCTCTCTCTCGTGTGTGTGTGCGTGTGTGTGCGCGCGTGCGTGCGTGCGTGTGGAGAGAGAGGGAGAGAGAGAGAGAGAGAGAGAGCGAGAGAGAGAGGGGGGAGGAGTGTTCTCAGACAGAGAGAGGAGAGCACAGATTCTACAAGCAGGCGCAAAGTCCGACCGACAGAATTGAAACAACCAAAGAAGACCAAAGCAAAGCAAAGCAACCCCAAAGCCAGAGCACCGAACCCCCGCTACGGAGAGAGAGACGAGCCGCCGATCAGCCTGGAGGGTTTATGGAGCTGACTAGCAGGGCCTTAGACTCCCATTCCTCACACTTTAACTGACTGTTGTTCAGTTCCTTTCCTTCTCGGCTCCTTCCTCCCCGCCCCTGCACGGCACGGCACGGCACGGATCGGATCGGATCGCATTGCGCGGAGCAGTCTAATGCCCTTGCGCACCTCCGGGGGAGGCGGAGAGGAGGAGGCGGAGGAGGAAGGCGAGCAGCCCGGGGAGCAGGAGGAGGAGGAGAGACCCAGAGAGAGAGAGAGAACCGAGAAGCGGCCTGGCTGTCTGACTGACTGTAGTGTAAGATCCGGACATTATTAAAGCTTTGAATCCGCTGGAGGAGGTGTTGTTGTAGTTGTTGTTAGAGGTCCCAGTACTGCTCCCTGCGGACCACCACCCCCCTCCCCCCCCTGCATGGACGGGGATGGGCAGAGCCTGTGGATGCCGTCGCCGCGGGGCTGAGCGCCTCGCCTGCCCGGCTCCAGCGCTCCGTCTGCGGCCACTGCTGCAGCTGCTGCTCGGTCTGTGCTGCGGAGCGAGTCTGGGTAAGAATGATGATTAAGATCTGCTTCTGTTTTTATAAATGTATCTGTACTATTATTAGTGATATATTGTCTAGTCTAGTGTAATGTTTTCAAAGCCCCACAAAATACACGCTTTTCGATTTACTTTATAGGCTACTTTGTCTTTATTCCAGTCGTTTTTAACCCTTTTCTCATATCAAGAAAAGGCCCATGCATTATTTATTGGGAATTTGAGCCACGGACCACCATTTGATGACATTTATCCTCTTAAAACTTAATTAGAAGGTTTTGTTTATTTATGGGATAACATTTTGTTATAGGAGCAATACAGTAACAGCCAAACAGCCAAAAATAACAATTCTTATACATTCTCTAATACTTCTTGTAAATTAAGTAATACAGCTGTTTAACAAAAGAAAATCAACTCTTGCAACATTCTCCTAACATTTTACACTCTCAAGAGTTACACATCTATTAGGGTCCATTTGGTTACCAACTCTCCATCATTTATAGCTGGGGGCCACCTGGAGCCCCCTCAAGGACCACAGGTGGTCCCCGGACCACCTGGAGCCCCCTCAAGGACCACTGGTGGTCCCCGGACCACCTGGAGCCCCCTCAAGGACCACTGGTGGTCCCCTGACAGACCACTGGTTGAGAAACCACTATTGGAACAATGCATAGTTTAGGGTCTATTTCTGAACAATGCATGCATAACAATAGCAGCACAATACAGTGTGTAAATAAATATACATGGAGTTAGCAGTGCAGCATGGATGCTAATGTCTACCCCCAGTCAGTCCTTGACACAATTAATAAAACAGTTATATCACAATATAACAACATATGGACACATGCAAGGTATACCTTATTGGCCTGAATATAAGATTTTCCAATGGAAATATCCTAAAACACAGCAGATCAGTGCCGCGCTACGAGCGTGTAGATCTGCTGTTTTAAAAAAAAATCGTGAACATGTGGCGCAAATCTTTGAATATATATTCTTTCAGAGCGTTTTAAACTCAAATCTTTGCTTCTGTGGGGTTCCTGGAACAACATATTTTCAGATGGGGGTCGGCGGCCAATTACATATAATCTTGGGACATGAAAATGTTTGAGAACGACAGACAGAAACATAGGATTTTCAGAAAACTGTCAGGATTTGAAGACATATGTAGAATCGTCCTCAGGTCTAAATAGGATAATCAGTGACTAGACTATTTGACATTCAATGTTCTTTTTGAGTCAAATGAGTCTTGAAAACGGGGTTCGGTCTTAGAATCAGAGTCGCCCTATATTCGGCACAATACGGTAATTAAACAAAACGAGTAATAGTGCATTGAGTACATAGTACACATAAAACTGAACTTAAATTACGGCTGTTTTGAGAACTGACTAAAATACTATCATAGACCCATTCATTCATCATTAAATAAAGAATACTGGAAATAATGTGCTTGAAACACAAAGGATTGCAAGTGAATAAATATTAACCATGTTTTAAGATCGTGCTTAAAAATATGTAAGCGTTCTCTAAATGGCCACGGATAAAACAAAAATCACACCTGTGTGAAGTGAGGGGCGCTAATATATGTGATGTAAAACAAACGGTGCCAACACACACAAACGTTAAACGCCATTAACAATAAAGAGACAATATGACGACCTAAATGAGGCACATTATGGCGTACATTTTCCCTTCATTGTCAATGGCGTTTACAAAACAAACATCGAACTACAGATAGAGCAACGTTTTGTGATTTTGACCCTGTGAGGAGGAGTCACATTGGGCTGTTTTATATTTGTATTAGTTTCTCACATGCAGCAGAAGTGTTTAAAAACCATGTAGACCTGAAAACGATTCTACAAATGTCTTCTAAATCATGACAGTTTTCAGAAGAACCCTATGTTTCTATATCAGTGGTGCTCAAACTATTTCATGTCAAGGACCCCAAATATGTATTTGACCGCCAACCCCACCCCCCCCTAACCTGACTCCGCCAGATGGGGCAGCAGAGAGTACACTGGGTTCCCCCCTCCTGCTCCCATCTGGGAACTCTCAGGCAGACTTGATGCCCGGCCACAAAACGGCCTGGCCAATCATCAGCAGCAGCTTCTAGCTTCTAGCTGCTGCTGATTGGCCAGGCCGTTTTGTGGCCGGGCATCAAGTCTGCCTGAGAGTTCCCAGATGGGAGCAGGAGGAGTGTACTCTCTGCTGCCCCATCTGGCGGAGTCAGGTTACCCCCCCCCCCCCCCCCCCCCCATCTGAAAATATGTTGTTCCAGGGACCCACCAGAAGCAAAGATTTGAGTTAAAAACGTTCGCTCTGAAAGAATAATATATTCAAAGATTTGCGCCACATTTTAACGATTTTTCAAAAATAGCAGACCTACTCGGTGCCGCGCTATGAGCTTGTAGATCTGCTATTTTTCAATAGCTAAAGTGTAACACAATGCTTAAAAACACCAAAAGGCGCCCCCGCCCAGAAGTGTTTCATGACATGCTGTATATATACAGCTGTGGCTCCAGAGATGCATCAACACGCCACGCTGCGTGACTGTCTTTGTCCCGCTATTATTACACATGCTGTCTTTTAAACAATGACTCTGTTTACTTCCTAATGTCATCATCTGGAGGGTGAACGTGTAATCAACTCACACAGAGAGAGAGAGAGAGAGAGAGAGAGAGACCTTGCTGTTTGTTTTTATAGTCGCACGCTGAAAATACCAGAGCTACAAGCTCACAGCGACAAGAGACGCTTGTGAGGTTGAGGATTATATGATTTAATAAGGCCTGGTGTGTCTGTCTGTCTGTCTGTCTGTCTGTCTGTCTGCGAGAGAGAGAGAGAGAGAGAGAGAGCTTGTATCATGTTTCTCTCTCTCTCCTGGGTCGTCTGTCTGTTTGCTAATGGCTCATGGATGGAGGAGAGAGTCCATCATTTGAGCTTCATCTGGGCTCCACATGCAGCCCCTCCCCCCTCCTCTCCTCTCCTCTCCTCTCCTCTCCTCTCCTCTCCTCTCCTCTCCTCCTCCCCTCCCCTCTGTTGGGACTGGACTGGATGATTGAAGTCTGTCAGAAACTAGACACATATTGTCCATTTAAAAAAACGTTTGCATTTGTAGCACAAATCTGTGATCTCTGTTGTCTGTGGTGCATTCATGATGTCAGGGTTGTACATGTGGACGTGTAGCCTAGTGATTCTCAACATGTGGTAGGCCTACGTGTACCACCGGTGGTACTTGAGCCCCCCTCGCGGAGGAGTCGCCCCAAAAAATAACAATAAAACAAAGAGAAAAGTGGAATGAAATATTTATATTACTACATAGTCCACTTGCCAGAATGTGAACCCAGACGTGTTGAGTATACACACCAAGGTTTTATGTTAGAAATGTTGGCTCAATGGTCCAGGCACCTTGGCTGGTAATCCAGTCTGGCAGTGTGCCGCGGGTTCGACTCCCGATCCCGATGGCCTTTACTGCATGTCTTCCCCCATCTCTCTCCCCATTTCCTGTCAGCCTACTGTCTGTCCCCCCATAAAAAATATAAAATAAAGGCGAAAGCCACAAAAAAAACATTAAAAGAAACAAAAAAAAAACAGTAATCCTGGTCTCTAAACTACCTCCCCTAACTACTACCTAACTACTACCTAAAAGAACTGGTCGGAATAACGTGTTCCTTCCACGTGCTACGTCCAACCAGGGAAAGGAGCAACTTGGACACTCATGCATGAAGGAAGCATGAGTTCAAGTCCGTTGCTCTCCCCAGGTTGGCGGAGGGTGTGTAGAGCCCAGGATCACATTAGATAATTGACACAGGGGTGAAAAATGGGTTACAAAATCGTGGGATAAAAACTAGTGTCAACGTGTCAAACTAGGGGGTTTTCATGATGCTGAATCCATTCCAAGCATTAGTTTAGCCAAAAAACACTCATTGGGCTAAAAACAGCCATTGCCGTCATCACAAACGTGATGATGTCAGTGGGCATGTTCACAATGGGGCTCTATGGGCTGGCAAGTAGACTAACAGGTTTTCATTGATTGATTGATTGATTGAAATATCTATTAACAGTTTGCAGAATTACAGTTATTAAGCACAAACTCAATACAAAGACTGTTAACTGTGAGTGGACGACCCAATAAAGCATTACACTTGTTTACAAGAGGGTCCTGCACCTTGTTCAATTCATCAAAACATAATAGACACTTCTATATAGCCAAAGAACAGAACAGGAATTCATCATAAAGGAGGTAAAAAGGGAAAAGAAACATATACAGTGAGGGGAAAAAGGGGTGGGTGGTGGGGGGGGAAGTAGCGTCAGAAGCGGGAGGTAGTTCTTCTGACCAAGAAACTGGTTGAAATGAGCACGACATATGATATGATATGATATGATATAGTACTTTATTGTCAGTTCACACTGAAATGTGTCTTGCGACACAGCAGCCAAGTATGCAGAACACATAAATACACATTTGACATAACACAAAGAACAAGACAATTTACATACATAAAGACATGTAGACAAGAGCAATATCCACCGCTTAGATTATCCTGAGGCTACTACGACTCCTGATTAAGCCTCAAGGTCGACTGGTGGACAAAGGACCTCTTTAGTCTGACCTTATTGTATGCTGGTACACCATATCTCCTTCCTGAAGGTAGCAACCTATATTCTCCATACAACACATGCTTAGTATTAGAGGTGATATTCCTTGCTAACCTTAGGATGCTGTTATCATACGTGGATGTATAAAGTTTCTGAAGTTGTTGTCCAACAATCTTTGAACAAATGTTCAGTTGTTGCAGCATTTGTGACTTTAGGGCTGCAGACAAACATCCACACCAGGTGGTACTACAGTACTGAAGAACACTCATAATAACAGAAGTGAAAAACAAAAGACAGGCAGCACACCTAGCCGTTAATAGAAGATCTGAGGACGGATTAATCACGTTAGAAATATCATCAGTTGTTGCTGATTTGGTGATTGGACAGCGTTCTGTCAGAGCAGCAGCACTATTGGGTTTAGAACAAAAACAAAAACCAATCGAAGAAAAACAAATTCAATTTCCCTCCTAGCTGAATCGGATGGGGCAGGCTCTACGCTCCTATATTTTAACCCACTTTTTGGGCGGGAACCCCTTTTGGTGTTAGCATTATGTTATGCTTTAGCTATTGAAAAATAGCAGATCTACAAGCTCATAGCGCGCCACCGAGTGGCGCGCTACGAGCTTGTAGGTCTGCTATTTTTGAAAAATCGAAGAACCACTGACATAGAAACATAGCTTTTTCAGAAAACTATCAGGATTTAGAAGACATTTTTAGAATCTGATCTCAGGTCAAAATGGGTTAAGGTGGTAACTTGCCTTCTTGGTATAAAAAGGTTGACAACCACTGATGAACGTTATAACGGGAGAGAAGTTTGACAAGCATTTAGTTTAGATTTAGTGGCTTTACAACATGGTCATGTTGACTGTTGTTTACCCAGCAACACCCTGGTCTGTGTCTGTGTGTGTGCGTGTGCGTGAGCGTGTGCGTGCGTGTGCATTTATATAGTGCTTTCATCCAAAGCACTTAGATTGTGCATTACATTCACCCATTCACACACTTGGACACTAACTCTGGGGGAGCCCACAGGGATCGAACTGGGAACCTCGTGGTTCCCATCCGGCTACTCTACCCCTGAGTCACTGCTTCCGATATGTGTGCGTGCGTGCGTGCGTGCGTGCGTGCGTGCGTGCGTGTTTGCTGTTTATTTGTGGGGCGGTCACACCTTCAGTAATTGGTTTAACACTGCTTCGTCTGAAGCCAAAACAGACTGTTCTGGCGCACACACACACACACACACACACACACACACACACACACACACACACACACACACACACACACACACACACACACACACACCTGAACACAGAATCTGATACACAGCGTTGTGAGTTCATACTTAATGTAATAACTGACATTATTGTGAACCAAATATAGACATGACACGTTTGGGGAAACGGCCGTTAGATCCTCTCGTCTGTAGGAGGAAAATGTCTCTAAATCCTTGAAAAAACATTTACTTAAGTTGTCATACCGATACATAGGAACTAAAAATCACACCTGTGTGAAGTGAGCGGCGCTAATGTATTAAAGTCTAACTCATGTTGCTATGATGAGGTGATGTAATGGTGATGTAAAACAAACACACAACAAAACAAACATTAAACTCTCTTTATTGTTAATGGCATTTTATTTTTGTGTTAAACATTAAACTCTGTCCATTGTCAATGGCGTTTTTGAGTGGTGCAACCACTCCAAGGAACAGCAATGTCCGTGTTAACCTATGTGACTATGTGCACCAGTAGGGGCAAAAGTGGCACTGTTGTGCCAGAAACAGAGAAAGAGAGTTAGTGCTGCACTGTTGCCTGCTAATGAGAGGGGGCAGGGGGAGAGGGGAGTTGCACCACTCAGTTCACACGGTTTGTTTAACTAAAACATTAAACCTGTAGGAGGGGCTATCGCCCCTCCTATATACTCCTCTATAACAGCACTCACTAGCACTTCACTCTCCACGTCTTACCACCTTGTCTTTGATGATGCTATAGCGGTTGATGCTAGATGTTGATGCTAGCGGTTGATGCTAGTGGTTGATGCTAGTGGTTGATGCTAGCGGTTGATGCTAGTGGTTGATGCTAGCGGTGGATACTAGACGATCCTTAAAGGTATATTCAGTGATTTCACTTAATTCAAATATCACTTCTTTTTTTGTTTTGTTGTGATAATCCTCCCTACTATAGAGTGTGCTGACCATATAAGGAGTTCCTCCCTGCCCCCAGTTAACCCCTGGGGGTCAAAAAACCTTAGGTTTAATTTTTGGCTAGGTGGCCCAGCCTTCATCCAATCAGGATAGAGAGGGGCCTTCCGCCAATCATGATCGTGCGGGGGTGGGCCTTGGTTGTGTGTGCTGTTGGCCTGTTGCGTGTCCCACCACTGTAGTGCATGCATGTGAACATCTTGTTACCGGGGCGGAAGGTTTTTTTTCCAAATCACCCAAATCACTGAATGCTCCTTTAAGCTCAATTTCATCATCTCATTCCGGCCAATCAGAATTTGCAGTCCTCACCTTCGTCAGTTCGTCTTCAATGTTTGTGTTTACACAAACACTCAAAGGTGGCCATTCGGCATTCAATGTTTGTGTTTAATAGGACAAGGTTTGTGTTTACACAAACCCTCAAAGCTGGACATATTAGGGGCCAGCGCCCCTCAAAAACAAAAGAAACTCGATCTTCTGTCAAACCTTTTCGTTATCCACATTTCATCATTTTGGAAATGGCATAATTTTGGGGTCCATATATGGGTGGTAAAGGAAATTACATCATTTTGGGGGTCCTTGAGTGTGAGAACCAGTGTGCTGGAGGAAAGGTCACGGGGTCACTGGAGGAAAGGTCACGGGGTCACTGGGATGGTTTAAAGCTCATACTCCAGAGACGCTGCGTGTGTGTTTGAGCTTGATGAGTGTGAAACACACACACACACACACACACACACACACACACACACACACACACACACACACACACACACACACACACACACACACACACACACACACACAACGAGGTGATCAATAAGGCAGCTGTTTGAAGCCTTTCCCCTCAGGTGGAGAGCAGATCCTCCTTTGCTGATCTCTTTGCTGCGTGCGTGCGTGCGTGCGTGCGTGCGTGCGTGCGTGCGTGCGTGCGTGCATGCGTGCGTGCGTGCGTGCAGGGTTCACACATGTTTGCCTTTGTAAGAAGAGAACGCAGAAAAATAGACACAGACAGATGTTAAATACAGGATCCAGGATATGTTTTCAAATACATTGAACTTTTCTTTTTTTTTTACACAATTGCAGTAAATCATATAATTAAATATTCAATAATGTGTTTTCACAGATTCAAAGGTTTTATGGTCATCCCGGATGGATTGATTCTAGCCTTAGAATAATTGATATAAATATATTTGTAAATCTCTATGAAAAAAGAAGAAAAAACTAACAAACAGATATTCTCTATTATTATCATAAACCAATTGAAGTCAGTTCCTTGACTTACAGCAGTGGTTCCCAAAGTGGGGTCCGGGGACCTCCAGGGGTACCTGAGGGAGTTCCAGGGGGTCCCCAGCCAAATGATAGTTTGGAACCAAATGGACCCTTATGGGTCTGTAACTCTGAGAGTGTACAAATGGAATCCTTCCACGTGTACACTCTCAGAGTTAAATTAACATTGATTTTACAATATAAATTGGGGTCCCAGAGATAGAAATGCCATTAAATGGGGGTCCGTAGACTAATGCATGTCAAACTGGGGGGTCCTTGAAATTAAACGGGTTGAGAATCACTGCTAGAGCCGTAAGAATCTTCTCTTATGGGGTCCCTGGCATATCCTTTCAAATGGGGGGTCCGCGGGCTGATGAGTGTCAATTTGGGGGTCCTTGACATGAAAAAGTTTGGGAACCACTGACTTACAGGAATCAACTGCAGTCTGTCATGATGGAAGACTTCACAGCTACATGCAGAAGCTCCCACCACACACACACACACACACACACACACACACACACGCACACACACACACACACACACACACACACACACAGCTCTCCCAGGCTGTCCGGAATGCCAGCTGCGTTTGACGAGGAGGTGGCGACTGTGCGTGCATGTGCGTGCGTGCGTGTGCATGTGTGTTACTGTTTGTGTGTGTGAGGGTTTTAATGTCCCCACTAGTACAGCAGAACATTGTGAGGACCCCATTTCTCTTGTCCTCACAAGATGTTTGGTTTTATTTCTGTTAGAGTTAGACTCAGGTTGGGGTTAGGACCACCATTATGATTCATGCTGACTTGTGAGCCGGTCTGGTGGCCCCAAAATACTAAACAATTGCTTGCACAATATTGCTATCCTGAAGAGTCTGTCTGTCTGTCTGTCTGTCTGTCTGTCTGTCTGTCTGTCTGTCTGTCTGTCTGTCTGTCTGTCTGTCTGTCTGTCTGTCTGTCTGTCTGTCTGTCTGTCTGTCTGTCTGTCTGTCTGTCTGTCTGTGAGCGCACGTGCGTGCGCGGCTGCGTGCGCATGCTTCTCTGAAGAGCTTCCATTGGTACACGTAATCTAAGAGAAGCACTGTGACTAATGCATTAGACCTGATCTCTCTCTCTCTCTCTCTCTCTCTCTCTCTCTCTCTCCTTTTAACTTCCTGCCACTCTCTATCTTCTCCATCTACAGTGTCTGTCTGTCTGTCTGTCTGTCTGTCTGTCTGTCTGTCTGTCTGTCTGTCTGTCTGTCTGTCTGTCTGTCTGTCTGTCTGTCTGTCTGTCTGTCTGTCTGTCTGTCTGTCTGTCTGTCTGTCTGTCTGTCTGTCTGTGTTTGTCTCTCAGATTGCTTTATTTGTACTCATGCTGAATTTCATTGACAGAGAAACGTTTTAGGGAATTCTGACATAAGCATATCTGTCTGTCTGTCATATCTGGCCACATTTGGCCATCCCTGCTCTAAAGCTATATATGGATTTGTTGAAACATAAGCACATCTATATGATATCTTTATGTGGTAACATAATCTATATATCTTTGACCAGAATGGAACAGAGCCTTCATTAGAATCATTAACACTGACTCTGTTTGACCAGAATGGAACAGAGCCTTCGTTAGCATCATTAACACTGACTCTGTTTGACCAGAATGGAACAGAGCCTTCGTTAGCATCATTAACACTGGCTCTGTTTGACCAGCATGGAACAGAGCCTTCATTAGCATCATTAACACTGACTCTGTTTGACCAGAATGGAACAGAGCCTTCGTTAGCATCATTAACACTGACTCTGTTTGACCAGAATGGAACAGAGTCTTCATTAGTATCATTAACACTGACTCTGTTTGACCAGAATGGAACAGAGCCTTCATTAGCATCATTAACACTGACTCTGTTTGACCAGAATGGAACAGAGCCTTCATTAGCATCATTAACACTGACTCTGTTTGACCAGAATGGAACAGAGCCTTCGTTAGCATCATTAACACTGACTCTGTTTGACCAGAATGGAACAGAGCCTTCGTTAGCATCATTAACACTGACTCTGTTTGACCAGAATGGAACAGAGCCTTCGTTAGCATCATTAACACTGACTGTTTGACCAGAATGGAACAGAGCCTTCAGCATCATTAACACTGGCTCTGTTTGACCAGAATGGAACAGAGCCTTCGTTAGTATCATTAACACTGACTCTGTTTGACCAGCACTGACTCCGTTTGATCAGAATGGAACAGAGCCTTCATTATTTAGCATCATTAACACTGACTCTGTTTGACCAGAATGGAACAGAGCCTTCGTTAGCATCATTAACACTGACTCTGTTTGACCAGAATGGAACAGAGCCTTCATTAGCATCATTAACACTGGCTCTGTTTGACCAGAATGGAACAGAGCCTTCATTAGCATCATTAACACTGACTCTGTTTGGCCAGAATGGAACAGAGCCTTCGTTAGCATCATTAACACTGACTCTGTTTGACCAGAATGGAACAGAGCTAGGAAGTAAGGAAGTAAGGAAGGGTCCCAACAGAATATTTTGGGAGTCTGGACGCAGGTCATTCCACTCAAATCATGAACGTAGCGTGCAATTTACGTGAAATCTTTCACAGACTTTCCTACTAGAAATGAAATGAAATGATTACTATATTTACCCAGGGTATCTGGGCTAAGCTCAAGAACTTGTTTCCAGCCAGGCCCTGCTCATAGAACATTTCATCGTAGTGGTTCAATGCCTTGTTCAAGGGAACTTCAGCGGTGGTAATTTTAACGTGTCGGACCGCTGATTCGAACTGGCGACCTTCCGGTATCAAGACCGCTCCGCAATCCGTTCGGCCACCGCTGCCTAGGCTGAGGAATATATCCCACCCTTTTCACATTGGCCTGTTATAGCGCCACCAACAGGTAGCAAGCTAACTGTACCTGTATGTGTATGTCTTGTGTATTTGTACTGTATGTCATGTTGCACCTATGTCTCTTTACTGTGTACTTGCACTGCATGCTGTAATGTTGTAGTTGTGTGTATAGGACCCCCTCTAAAACGACATGCATCTCAAGGGGCCGTCCTCTCGATAAAATTCTGACAAATTCTGACCAAAATGGGCTGGCTGCCGTGCATGGAACCAATAGAGCGTCGCAGTCCCGCCCCCTTTCATGACGACGCCAGGCCCAGGAAATGAATCACAATGCATTTTTCCCATAGACATTTCAAAAAGTATTTATTTAAAGACCTTTTAAGCGTCGTACGAAGCCACCTCGAGTCGTGACAAATCATGACAACACACACAATATTTTGGACCAAACAAATAATTACATAGAAGAAAAACAACAAAAAAAGTGTTGTATCCTGACGTTTTTTTCTACTTTCTAATTATTTGTTTGGCCCGAAAGATTGTGTTTGTTGTCATGATTTGTCACGACAAGAGTTGGCTTTGTCCGCGGCGTAAACGTCTTTAAATAAATACTTTCTGAAATGTCTATGAGGAAAATGAACAGAGAATAATTTCCTGGGCCCTGGTAGGGGGCGGGACTGGGCCCTGGTAGGGGGCGGGACTGGGCCCTGGTAGGGGGCGGGACTGGGCCCTGGTAGGGGGCGGGACTGCGACGCTCTATAGCCAGATTCCAATACCCGAAATCTCAGCCACTCGCTCACTCACACTGGCTCACTACAGCATGACAGTGTTATGGTGAAATTGGTGACCTGCTGAAATATGTGGAGTCTTGTGGACTTCACATGACTTACACAGAGGTCTTTAAATACGAGAAATATGGTGCCTAAATATCAGTATAGGTTGAACTCTGCTAGTAAAACAAATCACAGTGATTTACGTTCAGACAGTGACGTTTATGTGTTGGTCGCATATTTCAGCAGGTCACCAATGTCTCCGTAACACTGCCGTGCTGGAGTGAGCCAGTGTGAGTGAGTGAGCGAAGTCGATTCTACAAACGTCTTCTAAATCCTGACAGTTTTCTGAAAAAACCCATGTTTCTATGACAGTCGTTCTCAAACATTTTCATGTCAAGGACCCCCAGAAATACATGTAGTTGGCCGCCGACCCCCATCTGAAAATATGTTGTTCCAGGAACCTCCCAGAAGCAAAGATTTGAGTTAAAAACGTTCACTCAGAACCACATTTTCACGATTTTTCAAAAATAGTAGTGGCGCGCTATGAGCTTGTAGATCTGCTATTTTTCAATAGCTAAAGCATAACATAATGCTAACACCAAAAGGGGTTCCCGCCCAGAATGGGTTCAGCTGAATATTGCAGATCTACAAGCTCACAATGCGTCGTATCGCGACGTGTTGTGACCTTAATTGGCAGACTGAAAACTCACCTGTTCTCCCAGGCCTTTTTATCCTTATTTGGAAATTGGTTGGACACTTTTTTTACTGCCTTATCTGATGAACTCACTTTTATTGTGTTTGATGCACTTATTAAATTGTATTTGCTGCCATTATTCTTTGGGGGTTTCTGGTGTTTTTTATAACCATGATGTTTTGAGCAATATGTGATATTTTTGCGAACTGAGTTTTTATATTGTGCAGTGAGTAAGTTACTTGTCTTTTCTCTTGGTGTGCAGCACTTTGGTCAGCCTTGGCTGTTTTTAAATGAGCTCTATAAATAAAATTGACTTGACTTGACTTGACTTGTAGATCTGCTATTTTCAGCAGCCACGCATATATAATGGCACCACCGAAATACATTTTAGTCAATTAAGTCAACTGTAGATTTAGTCGACTAAAATCATATGATATTTATTTAACTAAAACTAGCTTAATGGTAAAACATTCCAGATGACTAAAATATGCCTAAAACCTTAACAGAATTTTATTCAAAGTGACTAAAACTAAATCATTGAAAAACCAATGCTGGAGTAGTGCAGTGTAGTGTGTGTGTGTGTGTGTGTGTGTGTGTGTGTGTGTGTGTGTGTGTGTGTGTGTGTGTGTGTGTGTGTGTGTGTGTGTGTGTGTGTGTGTGTGTGTGTGTGTGTGTGTGTGTGTGTGTGTGTGTGTGTGTGTGTGAACTTTGTCCTACTGTTTTGACAGCTTGTCAGATCATCTTTACTGTCTGTCTGATTAGAACAGGAAACTGTGCTGTTAAATATCAAAGCATGCACACACACACACGTCACACACACACGTCACACACACACACACACAATATGGACAATATATTAATGTGTACGAGGCAACCACTTCGTGTACATGTGTATGTGTTTGTGTGTGTGTGTGTGTTCATTCATATATATATATATATATATATATATATATATATATATATTGATTGAAATGTTTATTTGAATAAAGACATTTTAAAACAATATAAACAGAAACGACAGAATAACATGCAGTACAAAATAATAAAAAAGAAAATTCAAAAGGAATGAGAAGAAGCATAGCTTATTGCTCCCACCCCCTTTCCATCAATACTAAATATCATTACATTGTCTATTTAATTATCTATATGTGTGTGTGTGTGTGTGTGTGTGTGTGTGTGTGTGTGTGTGTGTGTGTGTGTGTGTGTGTGTGTGTGTGTGTGTGTGTGTGTGTGTGTGTGTGTGTGTGTGTGTGTGTGTGTGTGTGTGTGTGTGTGTGTGTGTTCACATCCTCAGGTCTAAATGGGTTAAGGCATGCAAATGGGTACATATCATGTGACATTTCATGTGAAATGTACCCCATTCTGTAAACGGTTAATAAATACTTCAATCAATGAATCAATCAATATCATTATCGTTGTGTTGTTCCAGGTCACTGCCAGCAGGGGTCCCCGGCCGCCTCCCCTCCCCCACAGTGTCGCATCCAGAAGTGCACGTCGGACTTCGTGACGCTGACCTCTCACCTGACGCCGGCGGCGGACGGCTTCGACCTGGACTTCTGCAGCGGGCTGCGGGCGTACTCCTCCTGCACCACGCGCACCGCCAAGGCCTGCCGCGGGAACCTGGTGTTCCACTCCGCCGTGCTGGGCATCTCTGACCTCATGAGCCAGGTGGGTATCTATCTGACCTCTGACCTCTGACCTCATGAGCCAGGTGGGCATAGATATATATAAGAAAGCTAGATGGCTCACCCGCGCTGCTGGCCAATGAGAGCAACGTTGCTACGTGGCGGCCATCTTACCGAGGGGCAGCATAACATTGTGTCTATGGGGCAAATACTTTTTAAATAACCATAACTTGCTCAATTTTCATCCGATTTTCAAACGGTTTGGTTTGTTATAAACGCCAGAGACGTCCGCATACTTATATGCTTTTACATGAGATTTATATATAAAAAAAATTAAGCAGATAAGCGACCTGGATCATAGCCACGTTGATAACGTTTGTAATAAACCAACCCGTTTGTAAATCCGTCAACATTTGAGGGAGTTATGACTGTTTTTGTTTGAGCTGCCGTAGAACATACTGTACCCACCCAGCCCACCCAGCTGTGTGAAAACTCCTAACGTAGGACTACCGGTTGTGGACCGGAAATGGCGGCTTTTCAAAATAAGAGCTCAAATTAAAAAAATGCTGGCGTGAATTAGATCCTAATTTTTCAATAAGTGATAGCGGTCTAAGTGTTAAAGAAGTATTTGGCCGTATGCAAGTTAACTTATTCTGGGCGGGAACCCCTTTTGTTGTTTTAAGCATTATGTTATACTTTAGCTATTGAAAAATAGCATAACTACAAGCTCACTACATTTTCACGAAAAATAGCAGATCTACAAACTCGTAGCGCGGCAGTTTGTAGATCTGCTATTTTTCGTGAAAATGTGGCGCAAATATTTGAATATATATCCTTTCAGAGCGAACATTTTTAACTCACATCTTTGCTTCTGGGAGGTTCCCTAGAACAATATATTTTCAGATGGGGGGTCGGCGGCCAATTACATATATTTTTGGGGGTCCTTGACATGAAAATGTTTGAGAACCACTGACATAGAAACATGAGGTTTTTTTTCAGAAAACTGTCATGATTTAGAAGACATTTTGTAGAATGGTCCTCAGGTCTAAGTGGGTTTAAACGTGGGTTTAAACGTGACGTGACGTTGTTGTGCTTTCAGAGGAACTGCTCCAGAGACGGGCCGACGTCGGCCACGCAGCCCGAGGAGCCCCTCCCCGAGCCCTGCGACTACCACGGGCGCATGATGCACGCGCACGCCGCACACACGCACGCTCACATGCACGCGCACCACGCGCACGGCGGCCACGCACACGCGCACGGTGGCCAGGCGCCACCGGCGCTCGGCGGCGACATGCCGCCCGGATACCTGTTCTGTGGACTCTTCGGCGACCCGCACCTGCGCACGTTCAGGTAGGCCTGACCCGGAAGGGTCCATTTGATAGAAATGCCATTAAATGGGGGGTCCGTAGACTAATATGCATGTCAAACTGGGGGTCCTTGAAATTAAACAGGTTGAGAATCACTGCTAGAGATGTAAAAATCTTCCCTTATGGGGGTCCCTGGCATATCTCTTCAAATGGGGGTCCGTGGTCTAATTAGTGTCAATTTTGGGGGTCCTTGACATGAAAAACATTGGGAACCCCTGGTTTAAAGGTGTAGTGAAATGAAAAATATTTTTTAAATATTTTTCACACGTTTAGACCATATGGGCATCATATGGGCATACCTAACAATGGATGCCAAAAAAATGGTCAAATTCAAATTTTTGTGTGTTTTTATATCAAAAGTCAATAAAAAAAATGTTTTATTACTTCCTGAAAATGAAAACGTGCTGCGTGATGACATGTCGAGGCCCACATCAATAAAAGCCAATAAAAATGAAGCTCACCAGTTTGATTCCCATTACATGCTCCTTGTCCTCCTCCACAGCTGGTTTTGATTAAAGAACTACTCTGTTTTTAATCTCATTCGATATGACATCCAGACAGTGTATTACTTGTTTTTAAATTTAATCATCACGCTAAAATATGTATATAGGTTGTGTATAGGTTAGAAATAATCCCCTGGCTTTGTCCCACGTCTCTCTGTCACTTTGTTTACAAACGAAACTGCACGTGTGAGACTTCCTCTCCCATAGCCTCTCCATGTGACGCTCTGATTGGTTCAGAAACTTCAGAGCCAGCATTTCAAGCTGAAACTTCAAAATCAAATGACCACCATTTCCGTTTCACTACACCTTTAATATACCTTTAATATATATATATTATATATATTATTTTTTAACCCTTTCAGGGACAGCTTCCAGACGTGTAAGGTGGAAGGGGCGTGGCCTCTGATCGACAACCGCTTCCTGTCCGTGCAGGTCACCAACGTCCCGGTGGTGAGCGGCTCCAGCGCCACGGCAACCAATAAGGTGAGGGGGGTGGGGTTTAATGTTGACCAATCATGTAGTGTACTGTATGGTCGTATATAGGGATGTTAACATCATATCCAACACAACTGGGGCTGGTTGTGTTTGCTCTGCTGCTCTTCTGTTGAGACGTTTAGATTCAATGAATGCTTTGCTTTGCTTTTTTTTAAGGATTGTGTGTGCGTGTGTGTGCGTGCGTGCGCGCGGGAATATGTCCTCCAGGTGTCAGTCTTGTGACTGTGTGTGTGTGTGTGTGTGTGTGTGTGTGTGTGTGTGTGTGTGTGTGTGTGTGTGTGTGTGTGTGTGTGTGCGTGTGCGTGTGTTAGTCATCTAGCCTGTAGTGTAATGAGCTCTAATATCATGGAATGACATGGTGTGAAAGGAAGCCAGTGTGTCGCTCTGGACACACACACACACACACACACACACACACACACACACACACACACACACACACACACACAGCAGCTTTATTGTCCTCAGGAGAGAACATTCCTTTCACAGTCATGTGAGATGCATGTACACACAGGAATATGTGTGTGTGTGCGTGTGTGTGTGCGTGCGCGTGGTTGCACACGTGTCAAAGCCCCCCCCCCCCTCCACACTATCATGTTCTGGCTGGGGAAAAAACTCTGGTTAAGTATATTTATATTTTTTTATACCAATACCTTCGTCCAATAGCTTTTACCTAACTGAGTATAAACAGAGTATGACTACGTTTGTCATTTGACCACAGTCTGGGGGGAGGGGGGTCGTGGTCAGTCTGGAAGGGGGGGGGGGGGGTCGTGGTCATTCTGGAAGAGGGGGGGGAGGGGGGTCGTGGTCATTCTGGAAGGGGTGGGGTGGGGTGGGGTGGGGGGGGGGGGGGGGGGGGGGGGTCGTGGTCAGTCTGGAATAGGCATTCCTGCACCGAGGTGCCAAAGCAGGGGTAGAATTCTCCCTGACTCCAAATCTGTCCTAATGTTAGCAAGGAATATCACCTCTAATACTAGCCACGTGTTGTAGAGATTATAAGGAATATCACCTCTAATACTAGCTAGATGTGTTGTAGAGAATGTAAGGAATAACACCTCTAATACTAGCTAGATGTGTTGTAGAGATGTAAGGAATATCACCTCTTAATACTAGCCACGTGTTGTAGAGAATATAAGGAATATCACCTCTAATACTAGCTAGATGTGTTGTAGAGAATATAAGGAATATCACCTCTAATACTAGCCACGTGTTGTAGAGAATATAAGGAATATCACCTCTAATACTAGCCTTGTGTTGTAGAGAATATAAGGAATATCACCTCTAATACTAGCTAGATGTGTTGTAGAGAATATAAGGAATATCACCTCTAATACTAGCTAGATGTGTTGTAGAGAATGTAAGGAATATCACCTCTAATACTAGCCACGTGTTGTAGAGAATATAAGGAATATCACCTCTAATACTAGCTAGATGTGTTGTAGAGAATATAAGGAATATCACCTCTAATACTAGCTAGATGTGTTGTAGAGAATATAAGGAATATCACCTCTAATACTAGCTAGATGTGTTGTAGAGAATAATAAGGAATATCACCTCTCCATGTGTTGTATGGAGAGTATACAGTAGGTTGTACCAGCATACACTAAGGTCCGACTAAAGAGGTAATTTGTCCACCAGTCGACTTTGAGGCTTAATCAGGAGTTATAGCCATGGGGTAATCTAAGCGGTGGACATTGCTCTTGTCTTAATCTGGTCATCCCAGTTTAGTAAAATGTTCAATATATATTTAGGACGACCGTCGAGCCAATTCTACCCTATGGCTCTGAGACATGGACACTTTCAAAGAAATTAGAGAAACGGTTGGATGGCACTTACACCCGCCTTCTAATGAGAGCGCAAAATCTCTTGGAAGAGCCACCCATCGACTAATCTAATATACGGCAACCTTCCCCGTGTTTCTTCACTAGTCCGATCCAGAAGAACACAGTTTGCCGGCCACTGCTACAGAGCTGAAAATGAGGTTATATCTTCCCTTCTTCTCTGGACTCCTGCCTCAAAGCAGACCAGAGGTAGAAAACTGTCGTTCCCTGATGTCATCGCGATAGGGACACATGCATCAGTAAGCAGGAACTGGGGATGGCAATGAAGGGACCTGGAAGTCTGGCCGTGGCATTGTGAAATCCATGATCTCGACCGCGGTCGAAAAATGATGATGATGATGATGATCATGTCTTTATGTATGTAATATTGTTTTGTTCTTTTTGTGCTGTGTCAAATGTGTGTATGTGTTGCATACATGGTTGCATAGGGGCGACGGTGGTTCAGGGGTAGAGTGGCCGGATGGTAACCCGGTTCGAACCCGGGCTCCCCCAGAGTTAGTGTCCTTGAGCAAGACACAAGACAAATACATATCAACTCGGGGGGGGGGGGGGGGGGGGGTGTTGACAGTCAGATGCTTGAGATCCGCCTTGTTAAAGTACAAACGGAACGGATGCTATTATGCAGCTTCGGTAAATTTACAATTTCTTGTGTTTTATATTTGTAAGTCTGATCGTTAATGGGGGGGGGGGGGGAAGAGAGAGAGAGAGAGAGAGAGAGAGGCCTGCAGATTGGAACAGGAATGCCCAATAACTCATTTAGACCTGAGGTCGATTCTACAAAATGTCGGACCCCCCAAAACTATATGTAATCGGCCGCCGACCCCCATCTGAAAATATGTTGTTCCAGGGACCTCCCCCCCACCCCCCCCCCCCCCCCCCCAGTAGCAAAGATTTGAGTTAAAAACGTTCGCTCTGAAAGAATATAATATTAAAAGATTTGCATCACATTTTCACGATTTTTTAAAAAACAGGCAGATCTATAAGCTCATAGCGCGGCACTCGGTGCCGCGCTATGAGCTTGTAGATCTGCTGTTTTTCAACGGCTACAGTATAACGTAATGCTTAAAACACAAAAAGGGGTTCCCGTTCAGAACGGGATAATAATTAAGCCCAGAGCTGAACGAGGCTCTGTGGCTGAATCCTGTTCAATGTCTGACATAATTGGCACTCCGACCACATGACCATGCTTCCTGTGTCTGTGTTAAAGATGGAGGGCCGTGAGTTTTGTATTTATTTCCAGTTTTTCCATGTGTTTATGATGAGTAGAAAACTGTCATCGCTAGGGACAACATGCATCAGTAAACAAGAACTGGGGATGGCAATGAAGGACCGGAAAGTCTGGCGTGGCATTGTGAAATCCATGATCTCGACCGCGGTCGAAAAATGATGATGATGATGAGGTGACAGTAACGGTGAAAAATATCACGCCACCCCATCTTTAATCCCACATGACGAGGCTTCCTGTATCTGCGTTAATCCCGCCTACGTGTTTCCATCGTGGTCCTATGCGTTGAATTCATCAACGGAACATAGAATATTAATACATGTCATCGACAGAAAAGGGAAAGAACGGCAGCAGTGTATATGAGCCCTCATTTCAATGGAATTTAGTATAAGAAGTGTGTGTACTGTGTATGTCTGTTACACTGGACACACACGCACGCACGCACGCGTGCACGCATGTGCACACACACGCGCACGCACACACACCAGCACAAACACATTACACAGGTACTGGTTCTCCCCGGACAACAGTTAAAAACAAATTACTTTTTAACAAGTTGTAATTTGGCACAGCTATGCAAACACTGTGACACACACACATGCATGCACACACACACACACACACACACGCACACCCACACCGTGACGCTGTGTTAGTGTCAGCAGGGGTGGGTGTGGCATTAGCGTTAGCATCATTGTTCCGGTCAATGGCTGCTTTGTTCACATGACAGCCAGCCTAGTCACTAGTGTGTGTGTGTGTGTGTGTGTGTGTGTGTGTGTGTGTGTGTGTGTGTGTGTGTGTGTGTGTGTGTGTGTGTGTGTGTGTGTGTGTGTGTGTGTGTGTGTGTGTGTGTGTGTGTGTGTGTGTGTGTGTGTGTGTGTGTGTGTGTGTGTGTGTGTGTGTGCTCCTAATAATCATGACTAATAACCTGCCCCACCTCTGACACACAAGGTCACACTTCCTGAAGTGTGTGTGTGCGTGTGCGTGTGTATATATTGACAATTTTGTCAACAAATAAAAACAAGACTAAAATGTTAGGAAGGGAACTAGTGGACAAGAGATCCAGTATAAGTCATTTTGCATTGTTGCATGCTGAAAATAGCCGATCTACAAGCTCTCAACACATCGCAGCCGCGACACGTTGAGAGCTTGTAGATCTGCTATTTTTACTGGAGATGCGGCGACGACATTGGATTTCTAAACAAATTATTTCAACGCAAAATGCTGCGTTCAAGATCAGGAGAGTTCAGAATAAATCAATTCACGGGTATATGGCCGCATTTTCATTTCTTCCACCACAGTAAATGCTGCATTCATGGTCTGGAAAGGGCAGTTGTTTTACAGACGGGTAAAAGGGCAGTTGTTTTACAGACGGGTAAAAGGGCAGTTGTTTTACAGACGGGTAAAAGGGCAGTTGTTTTACAGACGGGTAAATGGGCAGTTGTTTTACAGACGGGTAAAAGGGCAGTTGTTTTACAGACGGGTAAAACGGCAGTTGTTTTACAGACGGGTAAAAGGGCAGTTGTTTTACAGACGGGTAAAAGGACAGTTGTTTTACAGACGGGTAAAAGGGCAGTTGTTTTACAGACGTGTATGTGTGCACGTCCTGATTGTGATGATATTATGTTAATTTACTAGTACTGTCCACACCCCCAGACCGTGTGCTCTGCTCCTGTACTGGAAGTGAAGGTTATTACATTATACACAGAAGCAAGCAGTGTTTGTTTGCACAACTGTTCGGCTTGTGCGTTTGATAAGAGGGCCGCTAACCTAATGGGAGGCTAACCTGATAGGATGCTAACCTGACGTGTGTGTGTGTGTGTGTGTGTGTGTGTGTGTGTGTGTGTGTGTGTGTGTGTGTGTGTGTGTGTGCGTGTGCGTGTGCGTGCGCGCTCGTGATATTGTATTCTTTATTGTGAAACAACACTAAGGAAATGCAGGAATAGAAATAGGTGAATGGTAAACAAAATAAATCACACCCGTCTGAAGTGAGGGGCGCTAATATATTAAAGTCTAACTCATGTATAGGTGACAAGGTTTGAATGAGAGCCTGCCATCGCACAAATTCCAGCTTTTCACCAGAGGAGAAATGAGTTAATAACACAGGCAGACTCTTCACATACTAGCATGTCTGAAATAAGTGTCATAACCTTTCAAGCTTGTTTTCTCAACTCACTGTTTCTCTGCAAGACATTACTCTATAAGCCATATCTCCAACACTGGTGGGTCAAACTGAACAACCAATATGTCAATTTGAAGTTATGATTCACTGCTTTCACATGACATGAAAAAACAAAATGGGGGCGTGGAAAGGGGGCTGTGAGATAGGCCTATGGCAGTCCCTCAGTCAAATCTGGTCAAACACAAACATGAAATGCCTTTAACAATAGAGACAATATGACATATTTTTTCCCTTCATTATCAATGGCGTTTACAAAACAAACATTGAACTAAAAACAAACATTAAACCCCTCAAAAGAAAAGCAAATGAATGTGTCCAACAGAGTAGCACTGCCCTCTGGTGTCCAGCAGGAGTCATAGCGATGGTTGAAGAGTAAGTAAGATTACTAAGACATTTAGGGACTTTTGATCTAAATAAACACACACACAGAGAGTAACTTCTAGGGCTCTATTTTCGACCCCTTATCCCTTAAACTACTAAAAATTGAATAGTTAAATAGCCAATCAACATCGACACGTTGTGAGCTTGTAGATTGGCTATTTGAACTACTCTCTTCTTCTAAATGGTAAAAAAGGCAAAGATGTTTAGGGATAAGGGGTTTAGCATGGACGAAAATAGAGCTCCTTATCTCTTGCTGTGTTCACATATAGTATTCAGCCTTGTATTGATTCCTTGTATTGATTCTGAATAGTTTTTTTAAATTTACACATTAATCATGTTTACCGAGATTGCCTTTTTTCACATTAGAAATATTGCACAAATTAGACCTTATATCTGTTGGACGATGCAAAAACGCTGATCCACGCCTTTGTTTTCTCTTGGCTTAATTACGGCAATGCACTTTTTTCTGGACAGATTACAACTTGTTCAAAATGTGGCAGCCAGAGTTTTTAACAAAAACTAAGATGAGATAACCTATTACTCCAGTTTTAGCTTCACTGCATTGGTTTCCGGTTGTTTTTAGGATTGATTTTTTAATTATTTTACTTGGTTATGAAGCTCTCAATGGTCTCACATGACTGCCTGCCTAAATATGTCCCAAACCGCCCCCTAACGTCTTCCACTGCTGGCCTGCTCGCTGTGCCTAAAAAAATGCCAACTAACCCAGTGTGTGGTGGTTGTGTCTCCGTGTCTAACCCATGGTTACCGTCCCTAATCTCCGTGTCTCTCCAGATCACGGTGATCTTCAAGCCGTTCGAGGCGTGCACAGAGCAGCGTGTCTACCAGGCCCAGACCGACAACCTCCCGGCGGCCTTCGACGACGGGACGGTCAGCAGCGACCCCTCCTTCTTCTCCTCCTCCTCGCTGGAGGCGGAGTCCTCGTCCTCCTCGCCGGGGGGAGGGGCCTCGGCCTCCACGGGGCCGGACGGGCGCCCGCGCGCCCTGTGGATCCGGGAGCGTGCGCCGGGGCGCCACGTGGAGCTGCACGCACGCTACATCGGCGTGACGCTGGTGGTGCGCCAGCTGGGCCGCTACCTGACGATGGCGCTGCGCATCCCTGAGGAGCTGGCGCTGACATACGACCCCGAGACGCAGGACCTCCAGCTGTGCCTGAACGGCTGCCCGAGCGCCGAGCGCATCGACCGCGGCCAGGGACGCCTGCCGCTGCCGGCGCCCGCCGCCTCCCCACCCGCCCTGGGACTGCAGGTGAGACCCCCCTGGCCACGCCCCCTGGCCCCACCCCCTGGCCCCGCCCACGTCCCTTGGCCTCGCCCCCTGGCCACGCCCCCCACCCCCCAGTTATGAGCCATTCTAATTGGAGGATTGAACGGCAGCGTGCATGCGGCCAAACACAAGGTGCAGAAGGAGAGGCAAACCAGAAAAAAAAGTTAAAAAAAAAGAATATATATTTTTTTTCAATAAGAAAGACCTGGCCTGAGCCATGGCTCAGTGGTCCAGACACCTTAGCTGGTAACCCAGTCTGGCAGTGTGCCGCGGGTTCGACTCCTGGCCTTTACTGCATGTCACTCCCCCCCCCCCCCCCCCCCATCTCTCTCCCCATTTCCTGTCAGCCTACTGTCTGTCCCTCCATAAAAAAAATTAAAATAAAGGCGAAAGCCACAAAAAAAAACATTTAAGAAAGACCTAAGGACACCTATACACGTCCAAGGCACCTCGTGGCTTTGATTCCCAGGACATGTAAACACGTCCTTAGCAGTGTTGTTTTCGTCGACTAAAACTAAGACGAAAAATATTCGTCGACTACCTTTTTTCACCGACGAAAACTAAATGAAAACTAAGCTATGATGACTAAAACTAAGACTAAATATACTGACAATTTCGTCAACAAATAAAAACTAGACTAAAATGTTAGGAAGGGACTAGTGGACAAGAGATCCAGTATGAGTCATTTTACACTTGGTTGCATGCGTCGCAGCGCGACACGTTGTGAGCTTGTAGATCGGCTATTTTCAGTATGTGTAAAAACAGTCATTACGACGGCATCAAGGCACCGCCAAAACACATTTTAGTCGACTAAATCAACCGTAGATTTAGTCGACTAAAATCTCATGATTTAGTCGACTAAAACTAGACAAAACACTAAAACATTCCAGGTGACTAAAATGTGACTAAATGAAAACTATTGAAGAGACCATGACTAAAACTAAAATCAAAAATTTGCTGCCAAAAACAACACTGGTCCTAAGCATGAAAAAGTGTTAAGTTGAGTAGCCCCGCCCTGGCATCTACTAACCGTTGCTTTGCCCCTCCCCCCTCCAGGCCCAGCGGGGTGGTGTGGCGCCCCCTAGAGGAGGCTTCAGCGTGGAGGCGGCGCGGCAGCGCTGCAGCGAGCGGCTGCAGCACCGCGACATCTACTTCCAGTCGTGCGTGTTCGACCTCCTCACCACCGGAGACGCCAACTTCACCGCGGCCGCGCTCAGCGCGCTGACGGACATGGAGAGCCTGCACCCCCACAAGGAGCGCTGGAGGATCTACCCGGCCCCTCACAGCTCCGCCCCTCCCGCCCCCGCCTCTCGGCCAATGGCTACGGAGCACCTCGCCGCTATGACACTAGTGCTGCTGGTTGCGACATGCGGCGGTGGTGGCGTTGTCTTCTGAGGTCGCGCTTGGTTTTTTTAATTTGCGGCAAGCGTGCGTCGGTCTGTTGTGTGACTGCTTGCTTCTGTTGTCCCGTGTTGCGTGCGTGCGTGCGTGCGTGCGTGCGTGCGTGCGTGCGTGCGTGCGTGCGTGCGTGCGTGCGTGCGTGCGTGCGTGCGTGTGTGTGTGTGCGTGCGTGCGTGCGTGTGTGTGTGTGTGTGTGAAAGAGAGAGAGAGAGAGAGAGAGAGCTGGTGTGGAAACGAGTGGCCGGTTTTTTTTCCACACCCTACAACATGGCGGTCCCCCCAGAGTGGTGGGGCTCAACGTTGAAGCCGCGAGACGTAGTTGTGGTCAGAGATGGTACTGCAGGAGGGCCCCTCCCTGCGTTTAGCGCAGGGAAACCCCGCGCAGCCAGCACGGGGTTTAACGTTGAGCACTTCCGCATTATGACCAACAAACTGTTGGCGGTCAAACGCGGAAGTAGAGCGCCGTTCTTCCGGGTGCTTCAAACAGGAAGTAGAGCGTTCTTCCGGGTGCTTCAAACAGGAAGTATAGCGTTCTTCCGGGTGCTTCAAACAGGAAGTAGAGCGTTCTTCCGGGTGCTTCAAACAGGAAGTAGAGTGTTCTTCCGGGTCCTTCAAACAGGAAGTAGAGCGTTCTTCCGGGTCCTTCAAACAGGAAGTAGAGCGTTCTTCCGGGTCCTTCAAACAGGAAGTAGAGCGTTCTTCCGGGTCCTTCAAACAGGAAGTAGAGCGTTCTTCCGGGTCCTTTAAACAGGAAGTAGAGCGTTCTTCCGGGTCCTTCAAACAGGAAGTAGAGCGTTCTTCCGGGTCCTTCAAACAGGAAGTAGAGCGTTCTTCCGGGTCCTTCTTCCTCCTTGCAGATCTTAAACAGCTCTGTGTGTTTTTACCAGATCTCCATAAATAAATACTTTAAATAGCAGCCTTCATCCAAAGCGCTTTGTAAAGAATGTGCATTACATTCACCCACACACAAACACACACACATGACATGCACACCCACACACACACATGCGCACGCACGCACGCACGCACGCATGCACGCACTCACACATGACAAGTACAAGCACATGCACATTCATGCACGCACGCACACACACACACACACACACACACACACACACACACACACACACACACACATTCACACAGCTTTACATAGATTGTGCATTACGTTATTCACCCATTCACACACACATTCACACACTGATGGCGGAGGAAACCATGCAAGGCACCAACCTGCACATCGGGAGCAATCAGGGGTTCAGAGTCTTGCTCAAGGACACTTTGACACTAACTCTGGGGGAGTCGCTTCCCCGGTTGGTGGGGTTATTTTCCCCACAGGGGAATCTTAGATCAACTCCGAAAGAATAAGGTTGCGAATACAAGCGGCCGAAATAAGTTTCCTCAGACGGGTATCTGGCATCTCCCTTAGAGATAGGGTGAGAAGTTCAGTCACGCGAGAGAGAGACTCGGAGTAGACTTCTTCGCTTGGAAAGGAGCCAGCTTAGGTGGTTCGGGCATCTGGTTAGGATGCCTCTCGGGCGTCTGCCTAGGGAGGTCCTCGAGGCACGTCCCACTGGGAGGAGACCCCGGGGCAGACCAAGGACCAGATGGAGGAAACACATCGACTCACTGGCCTTGGAACGTCTCGGGATCCCCCAGGAGAAAGTTACTAATGTTGCTCTGGAGAGGGAAGTCTGGAGCTCTCTGGTGGAGCTGTTGCCCCCGTGACCCGGATAAGGATAAGCGGTTGAAGATGGATGGATGGTACTTCAATAGGAATGACTCCAGGTTGTACATAGCGTGTTTTGGTGTAAATTAAGGTACACACATGATTGTTTGTTTGTTTTTGTTGTTGGTTTGATTGTTCTTAAACATCAGACGAAAGAGGATGATGTCCGTTTTGTTCCAAGCACTTTACTTTGAAATGTTTTTATGTTGTTATTATTATTTTTATGAATCCACATCAGTGTTCTCTCTCTCCCTCCCCCCCTCTCTCTCTCTCTCTCTCTCTCCACCCCTCCCTCCCTCCTTCCCCCCCGACACATCCTGTTTGATTACGAGACTTCCCATTGGCTCCTGCCGCTGTCTTTCTGTCTTGTCAGTTGAACTCATTGGACAGGTATAGCCCTTCACTAAGTCCCTCCCCAACCCATCCTTGTCCAATAGGCACGTTAGCAGCGAAGAAAGCTTGACCTGCATAGCAACCGTTGCTAAACTATTTGGATTGGCATTGGACAATCGCTTTTTGGGGTGGGATTTAGTGAAGGGCTAATTATTGCTGGAAAAAAAACGATGAATTCCAAAAGAAGCTGACCTGATATCTGAAGGTCAGTTTACTGTGAGCTGTTCTCCACAGAATGTATCTGTCACGACAACTGCTGTTAGATTCAATTTTTTTACAGTGTAACTTTCCTTTTTCTGAATCCATTATTTAATAATGCCTACATGTCTGTCAGTTGCCCTGTTCTGTGCGTGCGTGCGTGCGTGCGTGCCTGCGTGCGTGCGTGCGTGCGTGCGTGCGTGCGTGCGTGCGTGCGTGCGTGCGTGCGTGAGAGACGTACAGCTCTGCTCTCAGCTTCATTTTGTGTCTTGCTTCTCTTTTATCTGAGCCAAAGCAGTGTTGATTTTGTCGACAAACTATGACGAAAAATGTTCGTCGACTGCCTTTTTACACTGACGATAAACTAAATGGAAATAAATGACTAAGTTACTAAGCTACGATGACTAAAACTAAGACTAGTAAATATATTGACAATTTCGTCGTCAAATAAAAACTAGACTAAAATGTTAGGGAGGGACTAGTGGACAAGAGATCCAGTATAAGTCATTTTACACTGCATGCTGAAAATAGCCGATCTACCTATTACGACAGCATCAAGGCCCGCCAAAGCACATTTTAGTCGACTAAATCAACTGTAGATTTTGTCGACTAAGATCTTATGATATTTAGTTGACTAAAACTAGACTAAACATTCCGGGTGACTAAAATGTGACTAAAACTAAATTAAAACTATTCAAGAGACTCTGACTAAAACTAAAATCAAAATTTGCTGCCAAAGACAACACTGAGCCAAAGACAACCACACCACTAATTTGAATATTAATCAAAGGACTATGACAATTTGTTGCCAAAATTAACACTGGTTGCTACTATCATGCTTTAAGTGGTATATTTCATTGTCATATCCATTGTCTCTTAATAATAATAACAATCCACAGTGTCGACACACACAGGAGGCCTTTGCTACAGTATGTTTCAACTGTCAGGTGAAAATAAGTGGTTTGGACTCCTCATGCATAGAAGGAAGCATGAGGTCAGTCCGTTGCTCTCCCCAGGTTGGCAGAGGGAGTGATTACATTAGATAAATTGACCCCTGGGTGAAAAAAAATGGGTTACCAAAATTGCGAGATGAAATTAATAATAATAATGATGATGATAATAATAATTCCCCAAAATGCCCCAAATGTATTATAACTGAGCCATTATCGCTAGGGCCGGGACTTTAACGCGTTAATTGAGATTAATTAACTACAGAAAAATTAACGCATTTAATCGCACCTTTTTTTCCACCGCGGAACGTTTCTCACTGGGTGCGTTTCTAGTAGTACTGAATAGGCTGCGGCACGTGAGCAGCAGCAGTTGTTCACTACACTACAGGCTACAGCCATGCTACAGCTCCGTCAGAAAGCCCAAAGTCCAAACCCAAATGAATCGAATGAAGAAGCCGCTTATATCGCTTTTGCTCCATGGATGGGACATTTAGATGTAAAAGCTATCGGATGGACGCGTGGATAGCGGCATGGCTGTGTGCAATGTCAGAGTGAAAGGATCCATTTATGACCAACGTTAGCTTCTATGCTAGGCTTGCTAGCTGCTTCAGTTTAACATGTCTCACAGACCACCTGAGACGCGCGGTGATTTCACCACAGCACGAAGCTGTCAAGCTGTCCTCGATGCGAAACATACTGAAGTAGCAAGCGTGGGTCAGCCCCAACCTCATGTGAAATGTTTCCCCCATAATAAAGTTGTTTTTATTTGTTCTCATGCCCCGCCATGTAAAGCACATTTGAGTATTCATATACACACTGAAGACACTATATAGGCACTTGCAACTCTTGTTTATCTGTTGGGATAAAAAAGTTGTATTGCTTAAAGGGGAATACCACTCATTTTCAACATTTTTCTATGTTGTTGTGTGCACTGGAAATAATAAAGTCACCCCATTATGTGTTGCCTATAGAACTGGAGGTCTGAAAAAAACAGTAACATTATGAAGTACATCTCAGTGACATCACAAAAATGTACTTCATAATGTTACTGTTTTTTTCAGACCTCCAGTTCTAGCACACAGAATGGGGGGGGACTTTCTTATTATATCCACACAACAACTCTAAGGTATATTAATGACAGTAAAATGTTGAAAATGAGTGGAATCCCGTAGTCACTATTCACTGGGATACCAAAAAACATTTGAAAAAAAAGGTTTCTCACTGTTCTCGGGTTGAATATTGATATGCGATTAAAATGCGATTAATCGAGATTAATTAACTACAAAGCCTCTGATTAATTAGATTAATTTTTTTAATCGAGTCCCAGCTCTAATTATCGCACAAATAAAAAGTGCGTGAATTTACTACACTCCCCCCTGGCTGCTGATTCGGGATATGTACAAATGGAATGGGTTCCATTTGTACACTCTCAGAGTTACAGACCCATAATAAGGGTCCATTTGGTTCCTAACTATCATTTAGCTAGGGACCCCCTGGAACTCCCCCAAGGACCCCCGGGAGGTCCCCGGACCCCACTTTGGGAACCACTGATGTAGGAGTCTCAGACAAGGTTGTTTCCTCTAACTATACGCAGTTTCTTTGGTGTGTGAAAATTACATTATTTACAAGTGTGGTTTGTTTGTTTTTCGGCTGTGGTGTAAAGTAACTAAGTACTTTTACTTAAGTACTGTACTTAAGTACAATTTTCAGGTATTTGTACTTTACTTGAGTATTTCCAATTTCCAGTACTTTTACTTCTACTCCACTACATCTCGGAGACAAAATTTGTACTTTTACTTCACTACAATTATTTGAAAACTTTAGTTACTATAGTTACTTTGGCGATTTTAATTTTGATTAGAAAACATACATTAACCACTTCAACCCTATACATTTCGGCCATTTGAAAATAGCCGAGCTTGTAGATCTGCTATTTTCAATAGATTTTGTACACATTTTGAACTTGTGAAATGGCACATTCTGCACAATGAGTACTTTTACTTTTAGTACTTTAAGTACATTTTGATGCTGATACTTTTGTACTTTTACTTGTAACAAAGTAGTTGTAAATTGCAGTATTGGTACTTTTACTTAAGTAAAACAATTGAGTACTTTTCCCACCACTGGTTTTCGGCTGTGTGTACGATAAGTTTTCGATCATTTTTTTTTAAGCCTCCAGTTACGATAATTCAACAAATTCCATCTGGCAACACTGTTTTTCTCCGTGAAATATGTGATCTTTTTCTTTCTTTTTTTTAACATTTAAAGTCATAATTCTGTGAGTGTGATTGTTTTGGTGAAGAGTGGCTGCTTTAATGTTGAAATACTTAACTTATTTATAAACGTACAGTAGTGTCCTGTTTAGAGGAAGTTAAGCTCCATAATTATTCTTCTTGCTGTTGGATAATAATTAATTAATATTAATAATAATAATGATGATGATAAAAAAAAAAGTCAGATGTGATTGCACTGCCACCCAGTGGCGGTCTCTTGTTGCTGCGTCAGTGTTCTGAGATAAACTGAGGACAAAAAAAAAAAAAGAAGTGTGCAAGTGTTTCAATTAAAAAAATACGAGAAAAAACAAGTTTATTTTGTGTTAATTAATTAGTTCCACACATCATTTCCTTGATTGAAGTATTGATTGATTGATTGAAGTATTTATTAACAGTTTGCGACGACGACGACTCAGACTTTATTTACGGGGGCCAGTTTTGAATTGCAGCCGTCCATAGGTGCCCTTTGAGAGTGGATTTGAAGGAGTCAAGGGATTCGCATGTCTTAATGGCTGTTGGTAGGGCGTTCCACATTTTGGTGGCATAGGAGCGAAATGTATTTAGTCCCTTTTGTTTGTGCCGAATCTGGGTTGTTGAACTCCCTCTGGTGTTGTGGGTGTGGACTGTATTGACATTAAGGAAGTATATTTACATCAAATAAGATTTACAATTTAGGCATTTATCAGACTTACAATAAGCAGGAACAAAAAATATAGTAATACATCAAATACATTAAAAAAGGTAATCAAGAATCATACGTAAGCTAAGAACCTAACAGTGGAATATCTATATAATGAAACATATACTGTAGCCTATATAGTGCTATATTTACATAAATGCTATCTAAGTTACATAAGTTGAGCCTTTGCATACGCCTGTAAGCTTAGGGATATGTCTGGCTAATTTGTCTAAAAGCGCCAAATGTTGTGCTTTATGTATCCCAGGGCGTGCTCTAATGATTTACCTATAGGGGGCGCCGCCACGCATGCACGCACACACACACACACCTCCATCTGTCTGAGGTCAGCATGTGTGATCAGATAAATGTCTTTCAACAGTTATCATCTGCACCTGGGCTGGGATCATTTTCAGAAAGGTGCCAACACACACACGCACGCACGCACGCATGCACACACACACACACACACACACACGCACACACACGCACACACACACACACACACACACACACACTCTCTCTACTTTAAACTATGGTGTGTGAAAGTAGTTCTCAATCTCTCCCGTGCCAAGGACACGCAGCGAAGAGAAGATTTTGTGTTTAAGAAAATACATGTCCCAGCATGCAATGCGGTGCAGCTCTTCAAAGCGGTCTGCTGTCCACGGGGGTCAGAGGTCATCTCACAGTGTCATGAAGCCGTTTCCTGTCATGTGACATCACAGTCACCCCCAAATGAACAGGACGTTGTCCTGTGGAGTCGGACTTGGACCCCCGTCTGAAAAGATACCAGAAGATTGTTAAGGAGCTTAACACTTTCAGCGCCTCCTGCTGGCCATTTGAAATGACCGCAGGGAGCCAACATTATCCCCTATATAGGCGCCATTCTATTACCTTCAATACAGCCCAATACAATGAGAGGAGGCACAAAAACTTTTTCGAGCAGCAACCTACATGTCTTAGGTTTCACAACAAGCGGTGACATGGCTGGTGCGATGCGATCAGAAATCACTGTTTACATCTGAACGCCGGGCGGTTTAGACTAAAACAACAACTTTGGAGTATTTTTCTGAGAAAACAAGCAACAAAGAAACGACAATGAGTAGATCCTTATGGGAGGCGCGCGCATTGTTCCTCACGATGGGAAGAACATGGGCGGCACTGGGCGCTGTCTAGCAGCTTGGGCAGCACGGAAGGTTAGTGTTGATCTTCGGCTGCATGGTACTGATATAACCCTTACTACACGCCAGCTGACAGGTTTTATTTGGTGACCTCCAGGGTTAAATCTTAACCCGGCATCTGACGGGTTGCGAGGCGATCTGGCGTCCATCGTGTTAATGGACCAACCAAATGGACCCCGTTTGTACACTCTCAGAGTTAAATTAACATTGATTTTACAATATAAATGGTGGTCCCAGAGATAGAAAGACCATTAAATGGGGGATCCGTAGCCTAATTCAGGTCAAACCGGGGGTCCTAGAAGAGCCATAACAATATATATCTCCTTGGCATGTGTTTTCAAATGGGGGGGTCCGCAGGCTAATGAGTATCATTCTGGGTAGAGATGTCCCGATACTGTATCGGTATCGGGAAAAGTATCGGATCGGCCCTTATTTGTCATATCGGATAATATCGGTATCGGTGAATATGCCAGTCTAACCACAGATCCGACACAGGGCTGGCACTATGGCAGGTAAATAAAATGTTGGGGCATGAGATCACAACACTGGTATCGGCATTCAGTATCGGCTAACACAGAAATTGAGGTATCGGGATCGGATCGGAAGCGAAAAAAGTGTATCGGGACATCCCTAATTCTGGGGGTCCTTGACATCAGGGACGTGCAGAGAGTGTTAGAGAGGCAGGGGCTGAAATCCTGTAAGAGGGCACTTTTGGACAAAAAATAGCTGATCTACAGTTGAGAGCTTGTAGATCAGCTATTTTCTGGGCGCAACCCAGAGTGCTGGGCGCAACCCAGCACTCTTTAGCTAGTGGAGATGCTGGTGTAACGACATGGATATCGAAACAAATTTGTTCAACGCAAAATGCTGCGTTCCAACTCCAAGTTCAGGAGACTTCGGGAAAAAAGCAATTCTCCTGAATGCTTGGGAAGGAGAGGAGTGGCATTTGCATTACTTTCACCATCAGTAAACGCTGCATTAGTGGTCTGGAGAGGGCAGTTGTTTTACAGACGGGTAAACGGGCAGGGGCTGGAGGCGGAGCCCCCTTTTTATGTCTATGTGTGCACGTCCCTGCTTGACGTGAAAAAGTACATGTTATAAAATGCTATGTGTGAAGTTCCATCCTCACCACTTAATGACAGCAGAGATGGTGACCAGGCAGTTAAACACTAAGCTCTTCACAAACAGCACTCTGAGACCCAACAGCAACAGCTGCTCTGTCCACCAACCTGCACATACACGTACACACACACACACACACACACACACACACACACACACACACACACACACACACACACACACACACACACACACACACACACACACACACACAGAGAGAGAGAGATGAATGGACAAACCTACGGTAAGCATATACGTTTATACAAGGGAGACCCCTAGCGGCCAGTAGCTGGTACTGAACAGTCACCATATCTATACTGTTAATATAAGATTATTCAGTATTTAACCCTTTATATATTATATAGAGCAGTGGTTCTCAACCAGTGGTCCGGGGACCACCCAGTGGTCCATGAGGGGGTTCCAGGTGGTCCCCATGCAGCTAAATGAGGGAGAGTTGGTAATGGTAACCAAATGGACCCTTATAGATCTTTAACTCTTGAGAGTTAAATTATTGCCGTTAAACATCTGCGATTCTTAATTTAAAAGAATTCTACACGGTTAGAGAATGTAGAAGAATTGTTATGCATGGAATTGTGGACAAATGATTAAAGGACACTTCACCACTTTTCAACGTATCTTCATATAATTGGTCCTTACTAATGTTCAAGATAAAAGAGCACATTTTTTTCTACTAAAAAAAAAAGGATGGACCTTGATGTGAAAAGGGTTGCAATCCACTTCAGTATTTAGCCATGTGAGGATATTAAAATGATATTATTAAAATGATATTCTAATGCCCTTACCACTGGTTGTCATTTCATTCTCTGCTTGATTACAGACGTCGTCATGTTCCTCATCTGAAACGGTTGGAATACATTCAGGTTACTGTTGATTCTGACAGCAAATTTTTGTCACAATTTAGTCCCTCTGGAGTGTGGAAATATAGTGTCCCTCTCCATCATCAAAGATGATTACACACGCACGCACGCACGCACGCACGCACGCACACACACACACACAGGGGTGGTATTTTAGATGGGTCCTGCAGGGACATTTTATGAGTCCCACTTCAACAACGTTAGGAGTCATATTTTGTAATTTTGACAAATTGCAGCATTTAACTCCCATTTCATCATATATGGCTGTAATAATTCAGATACATTTTCTACATGGATGAACATAACCATATTATGGTTATGTTCATCCATGTAGAAAATGTATCTGAAAGAAATAAACACAATTCTAAATCTGGCAATTGCAAAGAGCTATGCAAACAACAGCGCAAAGTAGGCCTAGCCCTATATATGTGTAACAGAGTTAAATAATTAGTTAAATTGAGTTGTTAATTTGCCCACTATTGTGTTGCACACAGACAGTCTGAGGATATGCAGTGGTCTAGTTCCAACAACAAATAGTGTCTTATTTGTCTGTTCCTACGCGCTATATATAATGTACCAACTATAACTTTTTTAATTTAATGTTTTGCTGGTAGTTCTTCTGTAATTGCAAACGCAATGTTGAGCCCAGTATGCTGCTATGGTATTCTCATTTCATTATTTTATTTGGATTTAAGACTATGTATATAATTTAAAAAAAACATGTATTCGAGAGGTTAATGTAATAATGTTATTGGTCAGGCTGAAAATAATTAGACAGATGCTACTGTTATTGGTCAGGCTATGCTGAGACAGTCTGAGGATATGCAGTGGTCCAGTTCCAACAGCAAATAGGGTCTTATTTGTCTGTTAATACAGAATAAACTGTCTCCTGAGGTTCCTGTTCGTTTTTTGTACACTAAAGCCTTTCCTTAGATTCATCATGTTGCTCTTTTTTCTTTTCATGTCCATGTATGTACTGTATATGCTTCGGTTCTATTATTGTCTTACACTGTCTATTTTTATGCATTTTCATTTGATTGTTGTTTATCCTTTGACACTGTAAAGCACTTTGTAAACGTTGTTTTCGAAAAGCGCTTTATAAATAAAGTTTATTATTATTATTATTATTAATTGACTACTAAAAGAAGTCCGTTACATATGCAAACATAAAGTAGGTCTACCGGTAAATAGCACCGAAATAAAGTAAAATAAAAAAGTAGGGATGCACGATTAATCGGTATATACATGCACATACATGGGCAACTGGCGGCCCAGGGGCCACATGCGGCCCACACCTTCACTTAATGTGGCCCTCAGGTTAATATCAGAATACTGATATACTGTATTGATTTCAGCTGTTTACAATTCCAAACCCGCTTTAATTACTTCATGACTAGTATTAAATGACTAGTACTTAATGACTAGTATTAAAATGTTATTGTCTTTTTGTGTCCAATGTAGTTATGTTAACAGTTTATAAAGTTAACATAACTATAACTAAATGCATTTGAAATTCAATAAAAAAGGTTACTTTTCAGGATTCCAATTAAAAAATAGCAAAAAAATATTCAGGTTTTCAATTCAAATATAGCAAAAATAGCCGATCTACAAGCTCAAAACGCGTCGCACCGCAAGCTTGTAGATCGGCTATTTTTGCTACGACAACAATATGCAACGTGGCCCTCTGGAGTGAGTGTGGAAATATAGTGGCCCTCTCCATCGTCAATGTTGCCCTCCCCTGGTATAGCATAATCGGAATTGCCCATATCGGCCATAAAAATGCCATCACTGAGGTCACACACTCCTACCCGAGGTCACGCGGCGCTGCGTTCTGATGACTCTGACCACGCAGCTGTACGACGGCCAGTCGCCGGCCGCCACGGTGATCGTGGCCACGCCTCGCGCGGCGTGGCGGCGGCGGTGCCCCCTAGCGGTCACCACGGAGAGACGCCCCACGGAGGCCGCTGACCTCCAGCTGACCTCCAGGTGGCGAGCGTAGCGCACGTCACGCGCACTGACCACACACACGAGCAGCGTCCAGCCCCGCCTGTCCCCCCCGAGGTGCGCCGGGCGAGCCACGGAGGACGACACCCATCCATGTACTGGAGAGAGAGAGAGAGAGATTTACAGTATTGATTGATTGAATATTTTATTAGACAACATATAAGTGCAAACAGCACAATGTACAGTCAAGCACAACTGTGGTCAAACGTCAGACCCTACTGTGGTCAAACGTCAGACCCTACTGTGGTCAAACGTCAGACCCTACTGTGGTCATTTTGAACTAATACATTTGACAAACACGAGTCATAACGTGTGTGCTGCCTGTCACTAGCCCCTTCGGAAATCCGAACAATGTCTACCCTGGATTTTTATGAAACAAACAAATAAATTGCAATAAAAGGATCTAAATAACCTCATTCAACTCACTTCTACCTGCAGGTGTAGTAGATTGAAAATGTGTTGATTTATTATAAAACAGATCTATTTTTGTTCCAAAGTATTTTGAACTAAGCCTTTATTTTGAGTAGCAGCTATTTTGGTATTTGGAGCAACGTTGTGGGTCCATCTAAAACAGTTATTATTATTATATTGCTTACAGCATCACATAGATCGATAGTTCTATGATCGACTATTGTGTTTTGGTGAATCTGTGATCGATTGTTTTGGTTATGTTTTTTATTGCTATGCTATTTGTGTCTTTGATTTTTTTTTGATGTATTAATGCTGTAAAGTGCACAGAGACCCCCTGGGGTGATTTTGTACTATAAATAAAATAAACTGAAACTGAAACTGTCTGTCTCAGTGGTTCCTGTATGAGAACTGGCGCCGGTTTCCTCTTCAGTACTAAGAGAGACACAGCGTCGTGTTTGTTTATTCACACATTGCTCCTTTTTACAGGTAAAACTGCCGTCAGACGGCTCAAAGTATGAACCGAACGTATTGAGAATTGTGTATGACGTTGTGAACTGTATTTCCGTTTGTTTATAGTCACTTTAAGAGCTTAATACAGACCAAATACTTGATGAAGTTTATTGTGGTTTCAGATCCGCATGGTGTACACTAGGCTCCGCCATCTTCTGTAGCTAAACACTGGTTTGTCGCATGCACGTTGTGTATAATGTTGTTTACATTTATTTCTGAACCACTTAGTTTATAGAACAGTGCAATACATTGGTGAATGTTTAAAACATGATGCATTAATAATTTAATTTGTCACAGCTAAAAGAATATGGACAACAAGTTCATGAAAGAGTAAAAGAGTCATTTGAAAAGTAAAAAAGAATAACTTATGGTTAAAAAGGGATAAAGAGTACAATGAGAAATGCATTTATATAATAATTAGTTAAAAACTGAACAACTGTTGATTTCATGTGTATGTTTACAGACATGCATTTGTCATGATTACATTTAAGCACTTTGATGCACTTCTACTAGTGTGGTAACGGTTCTATGCTTAAGCATACAAGGTGCCTTTCTTGATTAATGTAATATTGTGCCTTTACTTGTTACAGAATGTAATTTGGAGTAATTCATGTGAAGTGTGATTACAGTGTAGTGGTTCATCTGAACATTTACTGATGCATTGATGCTATTTACAGTGATGTGATGATTCAGGGTTAAAGGTCACATGATTAGTACAGTGGTGCTCGTGACATAATGCTGCTATTATTGTAAGACGAGAGAATGTATTTGTGATTGTACATGTATTTGATTATTGCTGAAATTGAGATACAAGTACTGTTTGTGTTTGGAAGAGAGACACAGCGTCGTGTGTTTGTTTATTCACACATTGCTCTTTTTTACAGGGGCACTACACAGGTTTCCCGAGCTCCCGACCCAAGACGTTAACCCGACGTTATACAAGCACCTCCACGAGGATTGGATCGCTTGGAGAACCTTCAATCAGCACGCCACCAATTAAAGTTAACAAGTATATCCCAGTGTATTTCTCAAAGACGACTATGAGCAGCCCCGGCAGAAAGAAGCCTACCCTGCAAGAACTGTGCATCCAATCCAGAGCAAGCTCAAGAAGAGCTTTTGAATGGCCGGGAGGTGTAATACCCGAGTGTATTAAATCCACGATCCACGTTCTCTGTCTGGACCCAGAAAGAGTTGACGACGGTGCTGGCCTGACATCAGCACTGATCGATGCACTGCCAAAGACGAAGACTGCCTGTGAACAACGCGAGACGGAGCTGACGGAAGCCATACTCACCATGCTGGTGTTATCAGGGTTCGATAGACCTCAAATTCAAAGCATAGTCGGAGCATGTGCCGCCGAACACGGACGTACCCATTCCACAGTGTTAGTTTGGGTATCTTACCAAAATGGCCGACTGCATGCAGCACCAGGCTCCCCTCCGGAGGCGGTTGAGTTGGTAAGGGAAATCTCAGCCCGAATGGTCGACGGGACAAATGCACTTGGTTGGTTGGCTAATCCCGTGGAGCTGGCAAGAGTGGAGCTCAACAGAGAAGATCTCCTTGCAGGACTCTTCAGTGCGCTGTTCTCATGTGCTATCAAGGTGTCTACAGGTGCCTCGAAGAAACACGAGCTTGAAGCGCTACTCTTCCAACTGAGGACGGACGGATGCATCCCGCAGCAGGTCGAGGTGTCGGAACTAGTCAGGCAGAAACTGATGAACACATTGAGTAACTTGTGTTACTCAATGCGCTTCCGCTATCTGATGGTCCTGATCTACTTTGAAGTTCTCAAGGAGGGAAAAATATCTTGGAAGATTGTAGTGGGACGCCTTGGGAAGCTCCTCGAAGGAGCAGGCCTGACAGCATACTGTCACATCAGGGATGTCCTCCGCCATCATGCCGTGGCAGCGGTACTAGATGGCGCACCATTCTATTCTGATCTTCTCAATTTCCGTGAAGCAGAAACTGAGGCTGTCCGCCTCGGAGCTTGGGCACCCTTCGTGAAGTTCCTTGGCCATCCCTCAGCCGTCTACTTTAGCGCTGGTAAATTCCAAATATTAATCCCGTTCCTGAGAGGATATTTTGAGGCAGTTAGCCCGACCACTGCCCAATCTCAGGTCTATCAGAAGTATAGGAGTCCAGCCGTGGAAAGCCTTGGAAGGTCCATAGGGAATCGTATCGGGAATCAATAAATCAGTAAAGCAGTGGTTCCCAAACTTTTTCATGTCAAGAACCCCAAAAATGTACACCAATTGACCCGCGGACCCCCATTTGAAAACATATGCCCGGGACCCCCATAAGAGAAGAATTTTACGGCTCTAGCTGTGATTCTCAACCCGTTTAATTTCAAGGAACCCGAGTTTGACATGCATTAGGCTACGGACCCCCAATTGAATGGCATTTCTATCTCTGGGACCCCAATTTATATTGTAAAATCAATGTTAATTTAACTCTGAGAGTGTACAAATGGAACCTTGTACACTCTCTGAGTTACAGACCCATAATGGTCCATTTGGTTCCAAACTATCATTTAGCTGGGGACCCCCTGGAACTCCCTCGGGTACCCCTGGGGGTCCCCGGACCCCACTTTGGGAACCACTGGCTAAGCTTATCCTCATGACCCAACGACCTGCAAACCTGGTCCAATTTGATCAAATCAGACCCGATGAAAGCACTTTTACAATTCTATTTGTCTAGGGGGCGAGTCCATCTCATTTGCGATGTTTTTTAGTTTTTTTTAAACCTTATTAAACCCATTCCAAAACACCATGCCAAATATCTAAAAGTAGATGCAAGTTGCACGGTTTTTGATTTTTACATATTCCCTCCCATTTGTCACACGTGCAGCTTGTATCTCCAAACATCACTGATTGTTAATATGTTCTTTTTGAGTGGTGTAAACCACTCCTACAACTGGCTTTTGTGTGCAGAAAAAAATGAGCATGGTTGCTATGTTCAAAATAATTTCTGACGTAATTAAATCACACCCGGGTGAACTGGATGACTGTAGCAACCATGCTCATTTTTTCTGCACAAAAAAAGCCAGTTGTGAAATCACATCCGGGTGTGATTTCATTACGTCAGACATTACGTCAGACCACAGCTGATCATGCTATATAAAACCTTACACCACTCAGTTCACACGGGTGTGATTTTTTAATTCCATGACAGCCATGGGCGTCTTTTGATAGCACCAGTGGACGGGTAACGTTGGTAACGGGGAGAGATGTGGGTACCAGACGAGGTGGGATCCTTTTCTGTTACCCATCTCTGTTATCCATCTCTCCCCTCATGTTTCTCCACGTTCTTCATTGGTTTGATTCATATACCAATATTTTATTCTTCTCACTTACAGTATCCTATAAAAGCAATTGTTTTAGGGATGATGTTATTTTGGCCTCCCTAGTACCCAAGAGTTACTCAACAGAAGTTATTTAGCTGTTGCCTTGGGAATTATCCTTTATATTACTATATTCGTCCCTACTTTCTTTTTTTTAATTATTTGATGATTATTATTTTTGGGGGCTTTTTCCTGCCTTAATTGAAAATAGGTTGACAGGAAATGGGGATCGAGATGTGTGTGTGTGTGTGTGTGTGTGTGTGGGGGGGGGGGGGGGGGGGGGAGGAGGAGGAGAGTCGAACCTGCGACACACTGTCAGGCTGGAGATTACCAGCCTAGGGGCCCAGACCGCTAGGCCGGTCCGGGCCTGTTCTTTCCTAATTTGGGCTATTTGTGTTTTTGTAACGTGCATTTTGTTTTCCTGCCAAGTTGTTAATAAACGTTTTTTTGAGAATTATTATTGGAATTAAGGAGTCGTTCTGAGTACTCATTTGGTCTTTCCATCCACATTTCGTACATTTCTTATTGGATATTTCAAGCTATGGTAACTGCAACTGAAATGATCAAGACAAGACAGATTCATATATAATGCAACAGCTGCTCACAGTTTGCACTTCATATGTAGACAAATGGATTTAGAAAACACAGTGTAGAGCAGTGGTCTGTGGTTCCCAAACCTTTTCATGTCAGGGACCCCCAAATGGATACTAATTAGCCCTGCGGACCCCCATTTGAAAAGATATGCCAGGGACCCCCATTAGAGAAGATTTGTATGGCTGTAGCAGTGATTCTCAACCCTGTTAATTTCAAGGTTGACATGCATTAGGCTACGAACCCACCATTTAATGGCATTTCTATCTCTGGGACCCCAATTTATATTGGAAAATCACTGTTAATGTAACTCAGAGTACACTCTGAGTTACAGACCCATAAGGATCCATTTGGTTCTCATTTAATAAATAATAATAATAATAATACATTTTATTTATAACGCACTTTACATTTAAAACCAATCTCAAAGTGCTACAAAGCAGGAAAAATAAGAATAAAAACAATTAAAACATTCTGTGATCACCTAAACAGATAAAAGGTTTAAAAGAAAAACACTGGGGACCCCCTGAAACCCCCTCAAGGACCCCTGAGGGTCCCCGGACCCCACATGGTGTATAGTTTGTATTACTGAGATGAATGAACTGTCCTCCTTTTCAACTTTTCAGCCATTGCCAAATGCAGAGAGTCAATCTAAGCTTAAAAAAAGAGGGTGACCCAAAATAAATTGCAACCGTAATTGTTCAAGGTGTTTTATGATCCTTAGGGTCATCCAAATAACATTAAAATTTGATTATTATATAAATTGTGGATCATGGTCAATTCAGGGGTTGAACGTTGGGGTACCATTGAAAATCTACGTATATAAGGCAAAATGAATTAATTAATGATGCTTTCAGTATAGCATGTGACATGTCAAACTATAGGTATTCATGATCTGAACCCATTCCAAGCATTAGTTTTGCACAGAAAACACTCCTTGGTCTAAATTCAGCCATATAGCCACTTGTGAAGACGGCTATGGCAATGTACAGTCGATAGATCAGGGGTCGGTCGGCAACCTTTTTGACATGAAGCGCCATTGTTTAATTTTGTTTACGTTTATTTATGACACCACATCGAAATTAAATATTTCCAACTGATTTTGATTGTCCATGGGCTATATACATAACATAACCTTTATTTCTTCTGCTTTAGCTATTTAACACTGTTACTGAACACACACTCTATAGCAATGATTACTGTCACAATATAGAGCTATTTAACACTGTTACTGAACACACTATAGCAACGATTACTGTCACAATATAGAGCTATTTAACACTGTTACTGAACACACACTATAGCAATGATTACTGTCACAATATAGAGCTATTTAACACTGTTACTGAACACACACTATAGCAATGTTTACTGTCACAATATAGAGCTATGTAACACTGTTAATGATGATTATAGAGTATACAATATATAGAGTTTTAACCAAAAATGTATAATATCCAAATAGAATCAATCAATAGGCTACACTGCACCAGAATCACACAGCACAGTGAGGGCAAAGAACATGTAATAATCAGTCATGAAGATACAATAATGTTAGTGAAAAGTCTCTTTTTACCTGAACAGAGACAGACGAAAAGCAGGTAGAAATGCCTAGATAGTGAATGTGCCATGTCTCGGTGTGTGCACCATGCTGTGTGCGTGCGTGCATGTGTGTGTGTGTGCGTGCGTGCGTGCGTGCGTGCGTGCGTGTGTGTGTGCGACCAACAGACAGTCAACCTCAACCCACAAGGGAACCGTGCCCTGCACAGGGGATGCGTGGAGGGTGTGCACGTGTCTCATCGTGTCACATGGCATGGGACTGCCAGCGGAGTACATCAGGGGATTCCTCAGGCCAAGAACCCCCCACCCCCCAAATAGAGGGTATGCGTGTGACATCATCGTACCTGGAAGTTATGCGGGAACGCCCACTGAAAACAAAACAAAAAAAACAACTTTCTGGCCTTGACAGCCCATTCATCCAAACAGAAAAGTCCTGTCTGATTGCATTAAACAATGTTAAACTCACCAACATTGCAGCTGAACGAAAAGCTTGAATTATCCTCTTTCTATCTGCAAAGTTTTTGTTTCATGAAAATCCACCATAGAAACGTTATGAGCTACTTTCTGTTATGAAATGCCCTGCATTTGATTATTTTTCTAAGTGTCAGAGTTTGGAAGTGCTTGTTTTCAATAACACAACATTTTGCTGCCTCCTGCATTATGTGACATTTAGAAACAGGTGGTACGCAGGATGGTTGAGTGATTTCCAACGAGCGCTTCCAAACTCCAACACTCCATGTTGCTCAATGTTTTGCCACTCAGTCTAGATGAGGGGGGCGTGTCCTGATGGGAAAATCATGCATGTGCATACTCTCTATAACCATACCAGGAGACAAAGGCAGACACAAGGCAGGTATAGACCACATGACATGCCCCTAAAATATATATAATTTAAATATAAAAATACTATTTTTGGCATCTGCCACTTGAATTTAGGTGACTTGATTGATTGACATCAAATACTGTAGGATTACCTGTCATCTCAAACCCACAATGCAATACTTTGTTTTCAAGAGTGTTGTACTCAAACGTCAGTAACATTACAAAGTTACATGCAAAGAAAAGCTACCAATTCCATTTCCCCTCCTCTAGTTCCCATTCTTAGTGTGTTTGTCTTATATGTAACTCCAGCATCGCTATTTTCAGAAATGGAACAATACTTTTTTTTTGGTGGGTATAGATCTTGTTGAGCTGGTCATTTTGAAAGGAGCTCTCACGTCCAAATAGTGTGGGAACCCCTGGCCTATAGGCCTATGCCCGGGTCTGAAGGGTGGGCAAGTTCGACGATGGAGAGGTCCACTATATTTCCACACTCACTCCAGAGGGCCACTATAGTTCCACACTCACTCCAGAGGGCCACTATAGTTCCACACTCACTCCAGAGGGCCACTATACTTCCACACTCACTCCAGAGGGCCACTATAGTTCCACACTCACTCCAGAGGGCCACTATATTTCCACACTCACTCCAGAGGGCCACTATACTTCCACACTCACTCCAGAAGGCCACTATATTTCCACACTCACTCCAGAGGGCCACTATATTTCCACACTCACTCCAGAAGGCCACTATATTTCCACACTCACTCCAGAAGGCCACAATATTTCCACACTCACTCCAGAAGGCCACTATACTTCCACACTCACTCCAGAGGGCCACTATATTTCCACACTCACTCCAGAGGGCCACTATATTTCCACACTCACTCCAGAAGGCCACTATATTTCCACACTCACTCCAGAGGGCCACTATATTTCCACACTCACTCCAGAGGACCACTATAGTTCCACACTCACTCCAGAGGACCACTATACTTCCACACTCACTCCAGAGGACCACTATAGTTCCACACTCACTCCAGAGGACCACTATAGTTCCACACTCACTCCAGAGGACCACTATACTTCCACACTCACTCCAGAAGGCCACTCTACTTCCACACTCACTCCAGAGGAGCACATTTCATATTACTGTTGTAGCAACAAGCTCAAAACAAGTCACATTGCGACACGTTTTGAGCTTGTAGATCAGCTATTTTTGCTATATTTGAATTGAAATCCTGAATAATTTTTTTGTGATTTGAATTGGAATCCTGAAAAGTAACATTTTTATTTAAGTTCAAAATGGCTTTCAAATGCCTCTAAGTATAGTTACGTTAACTTTATGAACTAAATACAAATACATTGGACGTAAAATAGACAATATTACATACATTTAATACTGCTCATTAGGCTATACTAATTTAGACTGAAGTAAAAGTGGGTCATGTTTGCATGTTTGGAATTGTACCAGCTGAATTCAATAATATATCAGTATTCCGATATTAACCTGAGGGCCACATTAAGTGAAGGTGGGGGCCGCATGTGGCCCCCGGGCTGCCAGTTGCCCCTGCATGTATGGCCTATGGGGGGCCGCATGTGGCCCCTGGGCTGCCAGTTGCCCCTGCATGTATGGCCTATGGGGGGGCCGCATGTGGCCCCTGGGCTGCCAGTTGCCCCTGCATGTATGGCCTATGGGGGGGCCGCATGTGGCCCCTGGGCTGCCAGTTGCCCCTGCATGTATGGCCTATGGGGGGGGCGCATGTGGCCCCTGGGCTGCCAGTTGCCCCTGCATGTATGGCCTATGGGGGGGCCGCATGTGGCCCCTGGGCTGCCAGTTGCCCCTGCATGTATGGCCTATGGGGGGCCGCATGTGGCCCCTGGGCTGCCAGTTGCCCCTGCATGTATGGCCTATGGGGGGGCCGCATGTGGCCCCTGGGCTGCCAGTGGCCCCTGCATGTATGGCCTATGGGGGGGCCGCATGTGGCCCCTGGGCTGCCAGTTGCCCCTGCATGTATGGCCTATGGGGGGGCCGCATGTGGCCCCTGGGCTGCCAGTGGCCCCTGCATGTATGGCCTATGGGGGGGCCGCATGTGGCCCCTGGGCTGCATGTGGCCCCTGCATGTATGGCCTATGCCACAGGGGATAGTCTACTGAAAATTCCATGAACCCAGAAATGGTGATTAATGTAAAGAAAAAAACCCGCTTTTGGGCCCTTTCTGCTAGATTCCACCATGCTGTATTTTGTTCCTTAGCAAAACAAAGGACAAGGGTATATCAGTGACAAGACTATAACATCAAGACTACAACAATGAATTCGTATCGGCGGATATGAGATATGACCCTGCAAATAATCGGAGATTGGATATCGGTCATATCATTTCAATATCGTGCGTCTCCAAGAAAAATCCAGGGGTGATCTTGTAGATATCTTTGCCATTGAAGTAGAACTTTTTGTATGTCGTTCTTCATTCCTTTTTCTCCTTCAGCTGAGTGCTGAAAATGACACCTGCAGCCGTCTGCATATGATGGGAATCTAACTGACGACAGATACCGATCATATCCACGTCGCTGCTGCAGAACACACACCGTTATACTTCTGGAGCACACCTGCACGTGTGCACGCACGCACGCACGCACGCACGCACGCACGCACATTTAGGGTGACCAGATCCAAACTGTTCATTTGAGGTACAGAAGTATCTAACAGTAAACTAACAAAACAAAAAAAGATTTGAGTTGACTGAGATAAAATCTCAGTAGCTTTAACTATAACTTAAACTGTGAACATACAGGGGGACATGTTTGATAAAACATAAATAATAAAAAGCACACCCATGTGAAGTGAGGGGCGCTCTTATCATCGTACATCATCATGACGTAACATGTCAATTTGCACATATTCTGACGTAAATTCTCCATTCATTGTCAATGGGAATTTAATGTTTGTGTAGGACAAACATACAGATTTGCTCGTCCACATATGACAATGGGAATTTTGTAGGACAAAAATAGCCGATTTGCTCGAGAATCCCTGCAGTAGGATAAGTGTAGGAATTGATCCCAATAGTTACTTAACACGCATTTTAACAAATCGGAATATCACTTACTATCTGCAATGAAATACAAGTAAATCAAAGTTGGGTAAAGTTGGGTAGCAAAGAAATGGCTGAATTTCAGACGTAATGTTTTTTTATTCTTTATTTACCCAGGGAAGTAGCTGAGCACAGGTGCTCATTTTCAGCAACGCCCTGCACATAGAAACACACACACAGACAGACACACACACACACACACACACACACACACACACACACACACACACACACACACACACACACACACACACACACACACACACACACACACACACACACACACACACACACACAAAAACCTGGGAGCTGACCAGTACAACCACAGTCTTATACTGTTGGCCACTAAGCAGCTCCAGGGGGAGCAGTTGGGGGTTCAGTGCCTTGCTCAAGGGCACTTCAGCGGTGCTGGGTGAGTGATGACAATCACTTCCCCACCCAGATCTTTCCTGCCCGTCCGGGGAATCGAACCGGCAACCTTTCGGCAACAAGGGCGCTCCTGTAACCCTTAGGCAGTTCTGTTCTTTGTCTATATAGAAGTGTCTATTTGTACGTCTCTAAATGTTTTGATGAATTGAACATGGTGGACCCTGTTGTAAACAAGTGTAATGCTTAATTGGGTCGTCCACTCACAGTTAACAGCCTTTGTATTGAGTTTGTGCTCGAAATGTACTGTAATTCTGCAAACTGTTAATACATATTTCAATCAATCAATCAATAGGCCACCGCTGCCACAAAATGTGACCACTAGGGGGTGCAGTTGCCATGTCCTGAGACCCTGAATGCTGGCATAGTTGGTTTACCTCTCTACTGTTGTTCTGGGTAGTACCATAAGACCGAGTGCACAACTAACAGGTCCATTTGGTTCCATTTGTACACTCTCAGAGTTAAATTAACATAGATTTTTTACATACATTGGGGTCACAGAGCCAGTAGAAATGCCAATAAATGGGGGTATGTTTGTAGACTAATGCAGATGCAGGTCAAACTCCTTGCAATTAATGGTTGAGAATCACTGCTAGAGCCGTAAAGATCTTCTTGTGTGGGGGTCCCTGGCATATCTTTTCAGTTTTCAAACAGGTCCACAGGCTATAAGTGTCCATTTGGGGATCCTTGAGAAGACATGAAAAAGTTTGAGAACCACGTACTGCCTTCAGTCAAGGCTACTTCACTTGACTGGAGAAAGTAGGCCTACATTCAGTCAAGTAGCCTTGTGTACTTTAATATAAGTATAATTGTGTGGTACTTTTACTGTAGCATATATAGGCGGATTATTAGAAAATAGGCCAATCAATCAATCAATCAATCAATCAATCAATCAATCAATCAATCAAAACTGAATACAGGGATTTTACTACGTACTTCTACCGTTATCTATTAAAGTAGAAATTCCACAACATACTTTTACTTTTATTAAAGTAGAAATACTGCCAGTACAGTAGACTACTCTACTGAACCTCTGCCTAAAAGATAAATATCTCTAGGGTATATATATGCGTCTAATACCTGTTTTCTACTCTGTGTGAGATACTGAGATTGATCCCATAGCTCGGAGGGATCATGCCCAGATTGATCCCATATTTCGGAGGGATCATGCTGACTGTGATTGGCTGAGTTGGTTGCTAGGGCCCTCGTTTAACCTCGCCGCGTCACCAGGTCACTAAACATAATCCCGCCCCCATCCCAGGAACAGCCAATAGAAGCACTGGACTGCTTTTGACGGACAGCTGTCAACACAAGCGGTGGAAGATTCAAGTAGTGATTTTTATTATTATTTAATTCTTTCTTAATAATAATAAAACACAGGTTTACATTATAAAGCAAAACAAAAGTAATGATACAAAATAAAGATAATGAAAAGAAAGCATAAACCAGCATTCATTCATTCATTCTAGTTTAAAGGCAAGGCTTAATTTCTATAATTATATAATAATGAGTTTTTTTTTTTTTTAAGTAGGCTACTTTTAAAGCTGTGATTGATTCACTGCCTGGGAAGGAAAGGATTCATTCATTCAGCCTAAAAAACAATATTTGCTCGACAAACCCGCAGATCTACAAGCTCACAAGGCGTCGCGGAAGCGACGCGTTGTGAGCTTGTAGATCTGCGGTAAATCTCGGCGCGAGACACTAGCCTACCGTCCGTGGCGTCCGCTCGAGCCCTGGAGGAGGAAGCTGTCATCTGGTGTCGTGCGCGTGGATAGACAACAACAACAACATACACGCACGCACACACACACACGCACGCGCGCGCGCGCTCAACAACCCAAATACATGTTGCTGCCTATAGTAGTTAGTGTCTGTTTATTTATATTTTAAAGTTAGCTTTCTTTGAAGCGACGCGACAGACACACACAAACAGCACGACACATAATTATTATTAATAATTGTAATAATTATAAAATACCCGAAAAGGAATTATATAATGTAATAATAATAATAATAATAATAATTCATCCATGATGTTGGAGGACAGTGAAGTTACTGTGGAAGCAGCAGCAGCAGGAGAGGCTACAGCTAACGGTAGCTAACTTTAATACACAGCAGCAGGCTATAGTTGTGTGTGTGTGTACATCCATTGACACACGGTTACAATACACACGCGCACGCACACACACACACACAACAGCGTTTATAGTGTCATCATTAGCCCGCGGTGGCTAAACAACAGGCTAACACAACACTCACACTATAGTGTTGTTGTTGTTGTTGTGATATAAACAACAGTTTGTTGTTGAGGACAGACTAGAGAGGAGACGACATGGATCCTTTTGACAGCAACAACCAAGGTAGGAATGAACGCAGACCATGTATTCATTTATTATGACTGATATTAACACACTGTACAGTTGGTGCGTTACATTTAATGTTTAATAATGAATTATATCATACATGGAATGATGTATGTAATGTTATGTATGCGATATCAGTATCATCATCACAGCCATTTCTGGGGCTATGTTATTAATATATAGCTAACCAACTGTAGCCTCTGATGTTAGAGTTAGCAGCTATACTGTACTGTAGTGTGTGTGTGTGTGTGTGTGTGTGTGTGTGCTACGTACATTCAATGGAGAGGATGTGCCTGACTGTGTGTGTGTGTGTGTGTGTTCTTATTTGTGACACGAGTCATTTGTTTGAAACTTGTTTAGCTTGTTTGACATTTCTCATCAGGAAGTTGGGAACCAAACTATTGCTGTTGTTTGATTACAGTAAACCATTTGTTGATCCTGGTAATATCAGGTGAAGGTAAAGCAAGTGTTCTTCTTTACTAGTAAACACATGCTGTCCATTTTGGCAACAAAACCAACATAATATTGGTCTTACTTTTAGTTTAAAGGGTTGCTACTATTAGCCCCTCCTATTTATATACAGCTGTAGAGATGTTTGTCCTAACACAAACATTACATTCCGATTTACAATGAGATGAGAATTTACGTCATGTGTGTCTGAGCAAATCGACATGTTACGTCATGATGACGTTCGATGATATAAGAGCGAGCAAATCGGCTATGTGGTTTTCAACCATTTTCATACCAAGGTCCATTATTTATTTATTCAGCATTTGAGCCACGGACCACCATTTGATGAGATTCAGCCTCTCAGACACAATGACTATTAGACTATTTTGTTCATGTTGATTCTGTCCTCAATTCCATGCTGTATTGATGTTGGTACGGTTAGGAGAGATAACAGGCAAAACGTTGATCAAAACATTATTGTTCTTCTACATTCTCTAATTTGTGTATAGACTTCTTGTAGATTAAGTAATGCAGATGTTTAACAATACTTTGGCTGGGGACCACCTGGAACTCCCTGGTTTAAACCATTACACTAGTGAAATCATCACTGGTAATGTAACCTTACAGGTCCATTAGGTTCCATTAATTTGTCGACAGTGCACAGTACTCTGACTTAAGTTATTAATTTGTGGGGGCACGGTGGCACAGTTGGTAGTGCTGTCGCCTCACAGCTAGAAGGTCCTGGGTTCGATTCCCGCTGGGGACACTGTGGGCACTGGGGGCGTGCTCCCTCCTCCGTGTCATCAGTGCCCATACCTGAGGCGGGGTTGACGAAAGGGCTGTGTGGAGTTTGCATGTTCTCCCCGTGTCCCCTAGGGTAGGTACCCCCACATGTTCTCCCCGTGTCCCCTAGGGTAGGTACCCCCACATGTTCTCCCAGTAATCCTGGTCTGTAAACTGCCTCCCCCTGGCCAGCTGGGGCGCCTGATGGAGGGGAAATGAACTGGTCGAAATAACGTGTTCCTTCCACGCGCTACGTCCGGCCGGGGAAATTCCCCCCTGTCGGGTGATAAGAAGCAGCTTGGACTCCTCATGCATAGAAGGAAGCATGAGACATGAGGTCAGTCCGCTGCCCCCTCCCCCCCAGGTTGGCAGAGGAAGCCTAGTGCCCAGGATTACATTAGATAATTGACACTGGGTGGAAAAAATGGGTTGCAAAATCGTGGGATAAAAAATATTTTAGAAAAAGTTATTAATTTGTTCAATTGAAAGGGACAGCAGATATACTCTTCCCCCCCCCCTTTTTTGAGTGGTGTAAACCACTCCTACAACTGGCTTTTGTGTGCAGAAAAAAATGAGCATGGTTGCTATGTTCAAAATAATTTCTGACGTAATTAAATCACACCCGGGTGAACTGGATGACCGTAGCAACCATGCTCATTTTTTCTGCACAAAAAAAGCCAGTTGTGAAATCACATCCGGGTGTGATTTGATTACGTCAGACATTACGTCAGACCACAGCTGATCATGCTATATAAAACCTTACACCACTCAGTTCACACAGGTGTGATTTTTTTAATAAACAGGGCATTCAATGACTATTGAATGCCCTGTTTATTACTACAGTTGAGGATGCAATGGCAGTTAATACGTATATGCGGAGTTACCAAGTATTTTAATTATCAACCTCTGCTTTTTTTCATTGATTTATTAACAGTTTGCAGAATTACAGTACATTTCAAGTTATAGTTCTATTTATAGTGACTCATAGGAATAGACTATGTGACAACCGGGTATAGTCTGGTGACCACCGGAGAGACGGGTGACAGCCGGAATGTAGATGGAAACCCGGGTGAGCAGTATTGGTTAGCGCCCCAGCCTGTGTCCTCCGTGAGGAGGTGAGCAGTATGGGTTAGCGCCCCAGCCTGTGTCCTCCGTGAGGAGGAAGCCCAACAAACCTCTGTGAGGCCATTAGGAGGGCCATTATAATCCACCACTCCTGAATGAAGTGCCTGGTGCTGGGAGTCTGGTGCAACGCACTGGTCCTGGGCCTGGTGAGAGCAGGAGTGGACCTGGTGAGACGTAGGAGGGGCCCGGACAGGAGTCAACCCACAGAGCCTAGTCCTTCCACGTGCCAGAATTTGGTTCTCCCAGTCCCGGCAGAGTAGTTCCGGAGCAACGGATTGTGTGGCCTTGCTCATTCCCTGATGGACTGATCGAGGCTAGCTACTGGGACGTAAATCGGGATTTGATCAACCCCGGCTGGGTCGCCTGAGTGAGGGGTATGATGTTGGTAGACCCGAAACCCCGTTGACCTTAGGATACATCACTGAGGATACGTCCCAGGTGCATCCTCCATGCGATGTATTTTTAGTTACAAGTACAACTCAATACAATAACTGTTAACTGTGAGTGGACGACACCATAAAGCATTACACTTGTTTACAATAGGGCCCACCATTTTCAATTCATCAAAACATTTAGAGACGTACGAATATACACAACTATTATAGTCAAAACAGGAAATCATCATAGAGGATGTAAAAAGGGAAAAGAAACATACAGTGAGGGGGAAAAGGGGTGGGTGGGGGATTCAGATTTTTACGGGGGCCAGTTTTGAATTGCAGCCGTCCGTAGGTGCCCTGGAGTCAAGGGATTTGCATGTCTTAATGGCTGTTGGTAGGGCGTTCCACATTTTGGTGGCATAGGAGCGAAATTAATTTTGCGTGCGTGCGTGCGTGCGTGCGTGCGTGCATGTGTGTGTGTGTCCTGTAAAGTGAAGAGGCTTATGTGCATTTTTGTGACATGTAATTTGAAGCTCGTTTATTATATTTCTGGTGGTTGTTTAATCCTTGGAAGTCGGCCATATCCTACCCATGACCCGGAAATTGCATTACATTATAAACGAAAATGCCAGATGCCATACATATCACGTGTTGATCCAAACAGCACCCATTTTGATTAAAAAAAGGGTCTTTACTATTAAACAGTATGCTGCCCATTTGGCAACAGACCAACCAGGACACAATGTTCAATGTCTTATAACCGTCATCACACTAGCAGAGATTAAAATAAGGGGCATTTTGCATCCCAAAACACAGTTTATAGTTAACGACGTCTGCATCCACAGGATGGACTACTGTACTACTGTACTGTTATTTTTTTATTCTAGTTTATTTCGCTAGCTTTAGTTATAATAATCATTTCTTCTATTTCCTACACTGAATATAACCAAATTATAACCGTATAAAATGAAATGGGAGTTAAATGCTGCAATTTGTAAAAATGGCAAAATATGACATCTACATAAAAGACCATCCCTGTATCCCGGGACTCATTACATTAATTGAAAACCTATTTACATCACTGCACTAGTAAAGTCCTCAGTTTAGTTTTTGTCTATTTAAGATATTTTTAGGGGCCTTTTTGCCTTTTATGGCACGCAGCAAAGGTCGTCGGGCTCGGGACTCGAACCCGCGACACGCTGTCAGGCCGGATCACCACCAGCCCAGGTGCCTGGACCGCTAGGCCGACCCAGGCCGTAAAGTCCTCAGTGTTAAACCAATTTTGACCTGAGATCAGATTCTAAAAATGTCTGTTTGAAAATGACAGTTTTCTGAAAAAGCTATGTTTCTATGTCAGTCGTTCTTCGGTTTTTCAAAAATAGCAGACCTACAAGCTCGTAGCGCGCCACTCGGTGGCGCGCTATGAGCTTGTAGATCTGCTATTTTACAAATGGCTAAAGCATAACATAATGCAAACACCAAAAGGGGTTCCTGCCTAAAATGGGTTAATGTAACTCTGAGTGTGTACAGATCAGTGTTGATTTTGACAGTACATTTCTATTTTAGTTTTAGTCGTAGTCTCTTGAATAGTTTTCATTTAGTTTTAGTCACATTTTAGTCAACCGGAATGTTTTAGTGTTAGTCTAGTTTTAGTCGACTAAATGTCATAAGATGTTCGTAGACTACATTTTCAGTTGATTTAGTCGACTAAAATTTATTTTGGCAGGCCTTGATGCCGTCGTAAATTCGTAATGACTTGTTTTGCTGAAAATAGCAGATCTACAAGCTTGTAGATCTGCTATTTTCAGCATGCAACCAAGTGTAAAATTACTTATACTGGATAATGGAAATCTTGTCCACTAGTCCCTTCCTGACATTTTAGTCTAGTTTTTTATTTGTTGACGAAATCGTCAACATATTTAGTCTTAGTTGACGAACCATTTTTTTGTCGACGAAATCAACACGGGTACAAATGGAACCAAAGAGATGGACCCATTTTGGTTCTAATCTTGCTCAGGTACAAACGTGCATAAATTAAAACAGTGATGAATGGGTTTTACAGCGGCATAGGTTGGTATTCCCAACCAATGTGTTACAGGCCAAATCTACCAGCATTTGGCTGATGATGCACATGCTAAAAGTAATCCCCCCCCTCCTCCCCTCCCCCCCCCCCCCCCCCCCCCCCTGGCCACATCATTAATCCATTTAGGCCTGACGTTGAAATTAAAAAAAAAAAGTCTTGACAATTTTCTGAAATACCTATGTTTCTATATTAGTGGAGGTGCTCAATATTTCATGTCAAGGAACCCCAAATAAGTTATTTGGCTGCCGACCACTATCTGAAAATATGTTGTTCCAGGGACCTCCCAGAAGCAAAGATTTGAGTTAAAAACGTTCGCTCTGAAAGAATATATATTCAAAGATTTGCGCCACATTTTCACGATTTTTCAAAAAAAAGATTCAATAGCTGAAATATAACATAATGCTTACAACACCAAAAGGGGTTCCCGTTCAGAATGGTTTAACAGCTTTTAGACGTATGCTCTTCTATCTTTCCATAAATAGCCTCGTTTAATTATATTTCATTTACCAATATAGTACTGTCCACACTCCACACCCCCAGACCGTGTGCTCTGGTCCTGTACTGGAAGTGAAGGTTATTCTATTATATTATACACAGAAAGCAAGCAGTGTTTGTTTGCACGACTGTTAGGCTTGTGCGTTTGATATAGGAGGGCTGCTATAAACCTGGTGTGTGCGTGCGTGCGGGGCGTGCGTGCGTGCGTGCGGTTCGTGTGTGCGTGCGTGCGTGCGTGCGTGCGTGCGTGCGTGCGTGCGTGCGTGCGTGCGTGCGTGCGTGCGTGCGTGCGTGCGTGTGTGTGAGACAGATAAGGCCTCTCTCTCTCTGTTGATAGGGGACTGAAGGCAGAGCCTTTTCGACATGTGCCATCTGCTTTATATAATAGCCTGTGTGGTTGTTGGGCGTTTATGACTGCTGTGAAGTTATTAGAACAAATATCTTTATATAATAACCTGTGCAGTGATGTAAATAGGTTTCAATGTAATGAGTCCCTGGATGCAGGGATGGTCTTTTAGATGAGTCCCATGGACATTAATAATGAGTCCCACTTCAACCATGTTATAGGAGTCATATTTTGCCATTTTTACAAATTGCAGCATTTAACTCCCATTTCATTTTATATGGTTATAACTTATAATGTGGTTATATTATTCATGTAGAAAACAGAAGAATAAATGATTATTATAACTGAAGCTAGCAAAATAAACTGGAATAAAAAAACGTACAGTAGTGCATCCCGTGGATGCAGAGGTCGTTGTTTTATGGCATCCCTTAACTATAAACTGCGGTTTGGGATGCAAAATGCACCCTATTTTAATCTCTGCCTGTGTGGTTGGCCGTTTATGACTGTGTGTGGAGTTATTAGAACAAACACAAGGCAATAAGGCATGCTGTTGTTCCCCCTTAGAGCAGGGGTTCTCAACCCGTGGGTCGCGACCCCTCGGGGGGTCGCCAAATAATTTCGGGGGGTCGCCAGATTGTTTTCAGAAAGTATTAAAAAATATATATATATTTACAATTATATTGTAAATATATATATATATTGTGTACATTTTGTTTTGCTGTGCTGTAGTGATTTTTCTTATTTGATTGATTTTGCAACTGCATGTCTGGAGTGGTGATTTTATTTCTTATTTTGCAACTGCATGTCTGAAGATTAAGAGTTTTATAGGCCTATATGTAGGCCTACATGCATAAACGAAACTTTAATAATTAAAGCGATCGTTAATGATTATATCTGTTTTCAGTAGCCTATTTATTATGCTTTTTGGGAATTGAAGCGCCAGCAACCCACCCCACGCGACTGCCCGCCGTCGCGCGCGCGGGGAGGGGGGGGGGGGTCGCGAGACATGGCCAGAGTCGTTTTGGGGGTCGCCAGCCAAAAACGTTGAGAACCCCTGCCTTAGAGCACTGGTTCCCAACAGTGTTGATTTTGTCGACTAAAACTAAGACGAAAAATGTTCGTTGACTACCTTTTTCCACTGACGAAAACTACATGGAAACTAAATAAAAACCCAGGGGTCCTTGAGGGAGTTCCAGGGGGTCCCCAGCAAAAACATAGTTAGGAACCAAATGGACCCTTATGGGTCTGTAACTCTCTCTCAGAGTTAAATTAACATTGATTCTAAAATATAAATTGGGGGTCCCAGAGATAGAAATGCCATTAAATGGGGGGTCCGTAGACCTGATTAAACTAATGCATGTCAAACTGTAGGTCATTGAAATAAAACGGGTTGAGAATCACTGCTAGAGCCGTAAAAATCACAGGCTCATGAGCTGGACAAAAAATCTAGTTGTCGTAGCATTGTATTGCCAGGAAAGAGCAGGGATATCAATGCATCGACTGTTTACAGTGTTACACAGTAGAGCGCCGAAGTCCTGACTTCACTCGCTCATCCCCTGGTTCACGGAAGTAATTTCTCTATGGAGAATAACATGGGCTCATCTTAAAATCATCTCATATAAGCGTTGTGGTCCAAAAATAAACAAAGGGTCTCTGGGTTATTGTCAGGGAGGTGTCTCTGTATCGTTTGCACACAGTGAAATGTATACTTTAAAGTTTAACCCATTTCTGGTGTTGGTGTTTTAAGCATTATGTTATACTCTAGCTATTGAAAAATTGCAGATCTACAAGCTCATAGCGCGGCACCGAGTGCCGCGCTACGAGCTTGTAGGTCTGCTTTTTTAGAAAAATCGTGAAAATGTGGCCCAAATGTTTGAATATATTCTTTCAGAGCGAACATTTTTAACTCAAATCTTTGCATCTGGGGGGTCCCTGAAATTTCAGATGGGGTACAGATAATTTTGGGGGTCCTTGACTTGAAAATGTTTGAGAACCACTGACATAGAAACATAGGGTTTTTCAGAAAACTGTCAGGATTTAGAAGACATTTTGTAGAATCGTCATCAGGTCTAAATAATAATAATAATAATAATAATAATAAAGCTTTATTTCTATAGCACCTTTCAAAACAACGTTACAAAGTGCTTTACAAAAGGAAACAGCAAAAGCAAACAGCACACAGCAGGAAAAACACAGAAACAATGCAAAGCAATTAATAATACAAGGCAGAGTAAACAATCAATAGGACACGATCAGGAGAAATCAGAATTAAAAGCTAGTCTATAAAAATGAGTTTTAAGTAGAGATTTAAAATGTGGAATTGACTCAGCGAGCCTGATTTCCAGGGGCAGAGCGTTCCATAGGGTGGGGGCCCTAAAGGAAAAGGCCATGCGACCGGTCGAGTTCAGGGGCCCCTTTGGTAGGGCTAGGAGTGCTTTGTTAGAGGATCTCAGACTGCGGGCTGGTATGTATGGGGGCAGTAGGTCTGATATATAAGGTGGCACAAGACCTAGGCTGGCTTTGAATGTGATGAGTACAATTTTGAAGTTGATTCGAAATTCAACTGGCAGCCAGTGCAGAGAAGCTAAAATGGGTGTGCTGTTAATTCTCCAGGTTGTTTACACCTGTCCTCTCTCTCTCTCTCTCTCTGTCTCTCTGTCTCTCTCTCTCTCTGTGGTTTTCACCTGGTGTGACCTGAGTCACAGGCTGCAGTTGTTTGTTGACGTACATGTGATGTGTTTATGTGGAGAGTTATGATACATTAGAATCGCACGCACGCACGCACGCACGCACGCACGCACGCACGCACGCACGCACGCACGCACATGGAGAGTTATGTGACATTACAAGAGCATGCGGTTGTCTGGTGAAAACAGGAAGTGTGTACTATCAGCAGTTATAAGCTTTGGGCTTTTCTGTGTTTGCTGCTGTTGTGGTTTTGGGTGTTTCTTTTTCTCTTTTTCACTTCCCCTGTATGTCAGATTCAGAGAGATTTCACACACAGTCAATGCAGATAGACAGAGTCAATGCAGATAGACAGAGTCAATGCAGATGGACAGAGTCAATGCAGATAGACAGAGTCAATGCAGATAGACAGAGTCAATGCAGATAGACAGAGTCAATGCAGATAGACAGAGTCAATGCAGACAGACAGAGTCAATGCAGACAGACAGAGTCAATGCAGACAGACAGAGTCAATGCAGATAGACAGAGTCAATGCAGATAGAGTCAATGCAGATAGACAGTCAATGCAGATAGACAGAGTCAATGCAGATAGACAGAGTCAATGCAGACAGACAGAGTCAATGCAGACAGACAGAGTCAATGCAGACAGACAGAGTCAATGCAGATAGACAGAGTCAATGCAGATAGAGTCAATGCAGATAGACAGTCAATGCAGATAGACAGAATCAATGCAGATAGACAGAGTCAATGCAGATAGACGGAACCAATGCAGATAGACGGAGTCAATGCAGATAGACGGAGTCAATGCAGATAGACGGAGTCAATGCAGATAGACGGAGTCAATGCAGATAGACGGAGTCAATGCAGATAGACGGAGTCAATGCAGATAGACGGAGTCAATGCAGTGTGTCTATCTGCATAGACAGAATCAATGCAGATAGACAGAGTCAACACTTTTTTACCCATTCAGACCTGAGGCCGATTTTAAAACAAATGGCTTCTAGCAGTTTTCTGAAAAACCTATGTTTCTGTCAGTGGTGCTCAACCTTTTTCATGTCGAGGACCCCCAGAATTATTATGTAATTAGCTGCGGACCCCCATCTCAAAATATGTTGTTCCAGGGACCTCCCCAGAAGCAAAGATTTTAGTTAAAAACATTCGCTCTGAAAAATAGCGGATCTACAAGCACACTACAAGTACAGTACAAGTCATGTTCTAGTTTTGCCCCAAGGTCATGTTCACTTACCTACCTTTACTTAGTAAATCATAAAATAATAGGTAAATTGACCGGTTCAATTCAACACTTGTTATTGTTTTTACTTTCTGGGGCTGTGCGATCAAAAATGTCATTCCTCAATTTATATGCCACATACCTACTAGTACATAGCTATAATGAATATCAGTGGTTCTCATTATCAAACTTTGTTCATGTCGAGGACCCCCAGATTAATATGTATTTGGCTGTGGAGGAGGACCCCCAAATTAATGGAGCGCCAAAGTCCTGACATCACTCTTTGTCTACTATAAGCATTGTGATCCATAACAAGCTGTCTCTGCGTTATTGTCAAGGAGGCGTGTCTGTATCGTTTGCGACAGTCGGTCACTCATACAGTATATGATATACAGTCTGTTTCTAGCGAAAATGTAACTAATTCAGTAGCAGTAACAATAACGTTTTCTCAGTCAGTTGATTCTTCATATCCATAATGAGTGAAACGGCCGTCAGGATGATTTGTTTATTTTTCAAGCACAGTTCTTATATGAGGCGATCTAAAAATCCCCCTATGGGGATTACAGTGCAAATAAAAAGTACATGAACCTGTGGATTTGCGCCCTAACCGATGTTGACGTCAGACTTCGGTGCTCTAGGTGTGTGTGTGTGTGGGACAGCAGGTAATGAGTTGAGAGGAAATTATCTTAAACTCTTACCACTAAATTGTCATTCAGAAAAGAGAGAATTTCTTTACACTCAGAGCTGTCAGAGCATGGAATAAACTTCCGGAGGAAGTGGTCCAGGCTCCTTCAGTCAACACTTTTAAGAATAGACTTGACACATTTTGGTCAACAAAATATTTTTTGTATAACTATAGGGCTGGCTTGTAAGGTCCTAGACTGGTAAATACGGGACTTTGAAACTGTATTATGTATAGATATAAGAAAAAAAAAACAGAGTGCGGGACCACATGAACACATGTACTTGTGAGTTTTAATATGTATTTATGTCTGTTATGAGTCTGGCGTAGAGGATTTCATCCTGTGCTGGAAATCATTTCAATAAATTTCAATACATTTCTATATGCATATTTGGCTGTGGAGGAGGACACTCTCCCATCCGAAACTAGTTTGCGTATTCAAAATGATTCACGTCATCGTTCACAACGTGTTGTGAGCTTATCGATCACACATCGGTGGCCGATTATGGGAGCATATAGTGGACGCAGACACAGTATTATGGGAGCATATAGTGGACGCAGACACAGTAGATGACCAACATTTCCGCCATTAGTTTGGCGATGAAAAAGTGGTGAACAGTACATGTGTGTCTCCGTGCGTGTGACGCTGTGTCCTGTGACTGTGTGTGTGTGTGCGTGCGTGTGACACTGTGTCCTGTGACTTCACTGTGTCTCCTCTGTCTGTGTTCCTGCACTTCTAAACCCATTACCCAATTACACGCTCACACACGCACACACACAGAGACGCACGCACGCACACGCACACTACACGTACAGAGAGACACACACAGACGCACAGACGCACACACACACGCACACGCACACACACAGAGACACGCACTCATGCACGCACACGTACGCGCACAGTCGCACACACACAGAGACATGCACGCAGCCACGCACGCACGCACACACACACACACAAACACACACACACACACACAGAGACTCAATTACACGCTCACACACAGAGACACACACACGCACGCACGCACACACACAGATAGACTCAATTACAGGCTCACACTGTGCGCTCTTTGTGTGCGCTCCAGTACGCCTATGAATGGACCTCCAGCGTGTAGTCTGTGGCAGAGAGACACAAGTTGCACCGCGAGGCGTTTTTCCTGCTTAGCCATGATTGAATTTGGCCGAATTAACAATTTAACATTCTGTAACTGTGTGTGTGTGGATGAAATGTCGAAGGTAGCTGTTATGGAAGTCACAAGACAGGATGAGGGTTCTGATGATGATGATGATGATGATGATATACTGTACATGAAGGCTAATACAGTAATGGCTATGCACGTCACCATCATCATAGACATATATAAAAGGCTAGATGGCTCAAGGCGGAGTCTCTGACGTAGGTCACCCGGCGGCCATCTTGCTGAGGGGCTACAGTACAGTATGTTCAATGGCAGCTCAAACAAAAACAGTCATAACTCCCTGAAATCTTGACGGATTTACAAACGGGTTTATTACAAACGTTGTCAACGTGGCTATGATTCGGGACACTTATCTGCTTACTTTTGTTTTTTATATGAACGTCGTATAAAAGCATATAAGTATGTGGACGTCTCTGACGTTTATAACAAACCAAACCGTTTGAAAATCGGTTGAAGTTTATGGTTATTTAAAAGTACATGCCCCATAGACACAATGTTATGCTGCCCCTAGGTAAGATGGCCGCCACGTAGCAACGTCGCTCTCCATTGGCCAGAGTGCGGGTGAGCCATCTAGCTTTCTTATCTATGACCATCATCATCACCAGACCAGGAAGTCATGCGGGAACGCCTACGAGTGGCAAAACTTTCTGGCCTCTGACAGTCCATAATAACCTGACTCCGCCAGATGGGGCAGCAGAGAGTACACACAGGGTACACCTTGTGTACTCTCTGCTGCCCCATCTGGCGGAGTCAGGTTAAGTCCATACTAACCTGACTCCGCCAGATGGGGCAGCAGAGAGTGCACACTGTGTACTCTCTGCTGCCCCATCTGGCGGAGTCAGGTTAAGTCCATACTAGAGTTGTCCCGATACCATTTCTTTTTCAGACCAAGTACGAGTACAAGTACTACATTTTTAGTACTCGCCCTAGCACTTATTTTACCCCCTTTTTCTCATAGATGCAGATGGATCTCCGATCTACACTTAGTCAGTTGTCATTTATGCCTTGTAGATCGGCTGTTTCTGGCGATTTGCTGCAGTGTTGGGTCAGACTTGCTCCCGTTGCATTCGTTCAGCCTAGTGTACTGTCTGCTGCCCCATCTGGCGGAGTCAGGTTAGGTCAGACTTGCTCCCGTTGCATTCGTTCAGCCTAGTGTCCATTCGTTCAGCCTAGTGTCCATTCGTTCAGCCTAGTGTCCATTCGTTCAGCCTAGTGTCCATTCGTTCAGCCTAGTGTCCATTCGTTCAGCCTAGTGTCCATTCGTTCAGCCTAGTGTCCATTCGTTCAGCCTAGTGTCCATTCGTTCAGCCTAGTGTCCATTCGTTCAGCCTAGTGTCCATTCGTTCAGCCTAGTGTCCATTCGTTCAGCCTAGTGTCCTTTCGTTCAGCCTAGTGTCCATTCGTTCAGCCTAGTGTCCATTCGTTCAGCCTAGTGTCCATTCGTTCAGCCTAGTGTCCATTCGTTCAGCCTAGTGTCCATTGGGTGTTTTGGTACTCATGTCAGTATCAGGGTTACTTTATTCATTCAACCTTTATTTAAATTCTCGGAGAGACCATCCGCGATTACATACAAACAATAAAAAAACAATACAACAAGAATCAGTTACAACAATCCGTTAAAACAATTATATATTCAGCAATCAGTTAAAACAGCAACATACAGGTGATGGACGGTTATTGAGTAAATTCCTAAAATTACCAATTTATGCCAGGGTATTAAGTTTAAGTTCTTGTTGCAAGACATTCCAAGAATCAGGAGCACCTATGCTGAAAGCAGCCTTTCCAAGTTCAGAGTTGGCAAAAGGGACCAGAAGGCATAGCCAATCACTGGAGCGAGTTACAATGCGACTAGGTTTCTGATGTAACATGGATGAAATATATGATGGTAATTTCCCGATGAAGGACCACTGGTGGACGGGTTTCTGAACTGCCCACAGCCCTCTTATGAGACACAGAGTAGAAAAAAATGGTGCCATTTTATCATGATTATTAGTGAAGACCAATTATATGAAGACAAGGAAAAGGGCTGAAGTGGTCCTTTAACCCATTTTGGGGGCGGGAACCCCATTTGGTGTTTTAAGCATGTTATAATTTAGCTATTGAAAAACAGCAGATCTACAAGCTCATAGCGCGCCACCGAGCTTGTAGGTTTTTTTAAAAACGTGAAAATGTGGCACATATCTTTGAATATATATTCTTTCAGAGCGAACGTTTTTAACTCAAATATTTGCTTCTGGTGGGGTCCCTGGAACAACATATTTTCAGATGGGGGTCGGCGGGAAATTACACATCATTTTTGGGGTCCTTGACATGAAATATTGAGCACCACTGATATAGAATTGATTGATTGATTGAAAAATGTATTAACAGTTTGCAGAATTACAGTACATTTCAAGCACAAACTCGATACAAAGGCTGTTAACTGTGAGTGGACGACCCAATTAAGCATTACACTTGTTTCCAATAGGGTCCACAATGTTCAATTCATCAAAAAAAGTGAAACATGAGGTATTTCAGAAAACTGTCAGAATTTAGAAGACATTTTATGAATTTCGACGTCAGGACTAAATGGGTTAAAGTATTACTCAGCTGTTTATGTTTGCCGTGCTGCTGTACAGTATATGTACAGTAGTTGTGTTTTATATGCTGTCCCTGTTCTGTTCTCTAGAGGACCGCGGTGGAAATAAGCCTCTGGGCTTCATCCTGTTTTTATCCTCAGTGATTAATATATATACAGTATATATAATTAATTATGCTAGTTGTTTTCCTTCTGGTCCCAGTCAGAGATCATCAAACATTGTTTTCCTTCTGGTCCCAGTCAGAGATCATCAAACATTGTTTTCCTTCTGGTCCCGGTCAGAGATCATCAAACATTGTTTTCCTTCTGGTCCCGGTCAGAGATCATCAAACATTGTTTTCCTTCTGGTCCCGGTCAGAGATCATCAAACATTGTTTTCCTTCTGGTCCCAGTCAGAGATCATCAAACATTGTTTTCCTTCTGGTCCCAGTCAGAGATCATCAAACATTGTTTTCCTTCTGGTCCCGGTCAGAGATCATCAAACATTGTTTTCCTTCTGGTCCCGGTCAGAGATCATCAAACATTGTTTTCCTTCTGGTCCCGGTCAGAGATCATCAAACATTGTTTTCCTTCTGGTCCCGGTCAGAGATCATCAAACATTGTTTTCCTTCTGGTCCCGGTCAGAGATCATCAAACATTGTTTTCCTTCTGGTCCCGGTCAGAGATCATCAAACATTGTTTTCCTTCTGGTCCCGGTCAGAGATCATCAAACATTGTTTTCCTTCTGGTCCCGGTCAGAGATCATCAAACATTGTTTTCCTTCTGGTCCCGGTCAGAGATCATCAAACATTGTTTTCCTTCTGGTCCCAGTCAGAGATCATCAAACATTGTTTTCCTTCTGGTCCCAGTCAGAGATCATCAAACATTGTTTTCCTTCTGGTCCCGGTCAGAGATCATCAAACATTGTTTTCCTTCTGGTCCCGGTCAGAGATCATCAAACATTGTTTTCCTTCTGGTCCCAGTCAGAGATCATCAAACATTGTTTTCCTTCTGGTCCCAGTCAGAGATCATCAAACATTGTTTTCCTTCTGGTCCCAGTCAGAGATCATCAAACATTGTTTTCCTTCTGGTCCCAGTCGGAGATCATCAAACATTGTTTTCCTTCTGGTCCCAGTCAGAGATCATCAAACAAAGACTAGTCAATTCAATTCAAAGGGCTTTATTGGCATGAGAAAACATACGTTTACATTGCCAAAGCACAATACAACAATACAGCAATACAATCAAAACAAAAAATATGTACATTTGAACGTCAGAATCTTCAATAGATCAATTTCTATATTGTACCAAGATCACTGGATGCAGGTATAGTGCAGGAATATACACAATGATTAGTCTTTAGGGTGGTTGTGTTCCGTTTGATATCCTTCTCCTATCACAGCAACTCACAAATCTTGCTGCTGTGTTTGTACATTGTTGTACTTCGCCCAGCAGATATGGGAGTTTTTTGTCATTGGTCATGTTTTCAAAATCTCTGTGTGTGGTTGTAACTAGTCACACTCAGAGGCGTGAAAAACACCTGTGATGAAAACAAAAGGAAATGCAACACCTGCTATGCATGAAGGGAGAGGTGTCTGTAGTACTCTCTCTGAATGAGAGAGATACTCTTTAGGAGTTTTAACTTGACTTCAGTTCTATAAACTGTAGAACTGTATTGACTCTAATTAACCAATACATCATTATTGCCATGATTCCATGCTTTCATAGAAAGGAGAAAAAAACCCCCACAATGACAGTAATTCTAATAAAAGTATAGTCACATTTTGAAAGGCAACACAACAGACTACACTAGAGTCACATACATTAGGATATTTGCTATAGAGGGTATGCGCATGCTTAAAGTGAATGGTACATCGAGTGGCAAATCGAGTGGCAAAGGAACATGCAAAGTGAGTTTATCATTGTTTAATGCAATCTAATAGGACTTTCCTGTTTGGATGCATGGGTTGTCAAGGCTAGAAAGTAGTTTTTATCCACTCAGAAGGCGTTCCTGCATAACTTCCTGGTTTGATGATGATGACACGCGCATACTCTCTATTGTGATATGGCTTAAGTGTTCTTAATAGCTATGAACATGACTATGGTTTCACATTTGTTACTTTATATTTTTAAGTGTAGCAACAGTGAATATTTTAGGTAAACAGCGGTCTTATTTTACATGCCACACACCAGAAGACTATATGGCCATGTTCAGGTGTTTAGACAGATATCTGGTGTTGTTGTGTTTATACTAGACGGTTGTGTCCCCTAGTCTCAAACAAGCACTTGCCAGGACGGGCAACCTGAACGTTGTATGTACTCGGGTAGCCCCATATGTGCCCTCTCCCTACGCTCATTCTGTAGCTCCGAGATGAGGTCACAGACAGAAACACCTCCCACCCCGTTCAGAAACGGCGCATGTTTCCACAATTCCCCATTGCTTACCCTTTTCTTAACAATGCACCAAAATCTTGAAGTGACGTTCCGGGTTTACACTAATTTACCGTCAACAACGCCAAAGAAAATCCAACTAGCGATTTGAACCGAGCCTTTACGAAGAGAAATTTGTCAGTCGCTTCCGTGTTTATCAAGGGATTGGTGCGTGTGCGCGGGCATGTCGAGTGAACTGAAGTCAGTTGGACATTTTCGACCAGGCGAGGCGCCGGGGAGGCGCTAAAGCTTTTCAACTTCCTTGAAAAACATGCTAAACAACCGCTGTAACGCTCGTGTAACCGTTTAAAGTTGGATTTTCTTTGGCGTTGTTGACGGTAAATTAGTGTAAACCCGGAACGTCACTTCAAGGTTTTGGTGCATTGTTAAGAAAAGGGTAAGCAATGGGGAATTGTGGAAACATGCGCCGTTTCTGAACGGGGTGGGAGGTGTTTCTGTCTGTGACCTCATCTCGGAGCTACAGAATGAGCGTAGGGAGAGGGCACATATGGGGCTAGTACTCGGGCTACTATCTCTGAGTTGTAGAGAGAGTTTTTTTTTTTTACACAGTTTGTGAGCTTGTAGATCTGCTATTTTCAGCATGCAACCAAGTGTAAAATGACTTATAGAGAGTATGCGCATGCTTAAAGTGAATGGCACATCGAGTGGCAAAGCAACAGGCAAAGTGAGTTTAACATCGTTTAATGTTGTTTAATGCAATCAGATATGACTTTTCTGTGTGGATGTATGGGCTGTCAAGGCCAGAAAGTAGTTTTTTGCCACTCAGTAGGCATTCCTGCATAACTTCCACGTTTGATGATGATGTCACGCGCATACCCTCTATACTGGATCTCTTGTCCACTAGTCCCTTCCTAACATTTTAGTCTAGTTTTTTAGCTGTTGACGAAATTGTCAATACATTTAGTCTTAGTTTTAGTCATCATAGCTTAGTTTTCATTTAGTTTCCATTTAGTTTTCGTCAGTGAAAAAAGGTAGTCGACGAACATTTTTAGCCTTAGTTTTAGTGGAAGAAAACAGCACTGATCTCCAGCGTGGTCCCGTGCTCGGCCTCACACTTCTGCTTTATGGTGTGTTTATCTCTCTTATTGGATCTGTCAGCAATTAGCCTGGATGGAACTTCTTCCACTGCTGTCCTCGAGATCAGTGGTTCCCACACTTTAGATCTCAACACCAAAAGAGAGATTAGACGTTTTGTTTGCCTGAGAGCCAAACTCTCAGTGATGTAAATGGGTTTTCAATGTAATGAGTCCCAGGATGCAGGGATGGTCTTTTAGATGAGTCCCAGGGACATTTTATGAGTCCCACTTCAACAACGTTAGGAGTCATATTTTGCCTTCGCCTGATGGAGGGGGAAGGAACTGGTCGGAATAACGTGTTCCTTCCACATGCTACATCCAACCGGGGAAACTCCCCTCTGTCAGGTGAAAAGAAGCAGCGTGGCCTCCTCATGTATAGAAGGAAGCATGAGGTCAGTTAGTTCGCTCTCCCCAGGTTGGCAGAAGGAGTGTTTACACACAGGATTACAAGCTTATAGGCAATCGGCACCGGGTAAAAATATAGGTTACAAAACCATGGGATAAAAATTAAAAGTAAAAGACAAAAAAAAATAAAAGTGTTTTTGTGTGTGTGCGTGTGCATGTGTGCGTGCGTGTGTGTGTGTGTGTGTGTGTGTGCATGCGTTGCAGAGCGGGCCAACCTCCCCAGGAACATGATCGAGAACAGCATGTTTGAGGAGGAGCCAGACGTGGTGGACCTCGCCAAGGACTCCACCGCCTTCCCAGTACGACCACCACACCATTCATTATTTTATTGCCATCTACGCTTATAAACGTAGCTAGGCTATTGGGACCTATTTGTGCCAGCTACGCGTATAAGCGTAGACAAACGTTTAATCCATATATGAACGCACCGTCGGTCTGTTTACCTTTTAGCATTGCTCCGGGGTAGCATAGCCCTCCTCCGTCACCACCAGCGATGCGATTTCTAAATCCAGCTCCGTTGAGCCTCCATTCTAACCCGATCTTCAAAGCGCCGTATATCCAAAGGTTAGAGAGCTGTCCATGGTGAGCTGGCGCGCACCCGACGATCGTACATCATTTGTGATTTTGTATCGCATCGCTGAGAAAATGTAGCTGGTTGTTCTGCTAGCTGAAGGCTGTGAGCTAATGTAGCTGGTTGTTCTGCTAGCTGAAGGCTGTGGGCTAATGTAGCTGGTTGTTCTGCTAGCTGCAGGCTGTGAGCTAATGTAGCTGGTTGTTCTGCTAGCTGAAGGCTGTGGGCTAATGTAGCTGGTTGTTCTGCTAGCTGAAGGCTGTGAGCTAATGTAGCTGGTTGTTCTGCTAGCTGAAGGCTGTGGGCTAATGTAGCTGGTTGTTCTGCTAGCTGAAGGCTGTGGGCTAATGTAGCTGGTTGTTCTGCTAGCTGAAGGCTGTGAGCTAATGTAGCTGGTTGTTCTGCTAGCTGAAGGCTGTGGGCTAATGTAGCTGGTTGTTCTGCTAGCTGAAGGCTGTGAGCTAATGTAGCTGGTTGTTCTGCTAGCTGAAGGCTGTGGGCTAATGTAGCTGGTTGTTCTGCTAGCTGAAGGCTGTGGGCTAATGTAGCTGGTTGTTCTGCTAGCTAAAGGCTGTGAGCTAATGTAGCTGGTTGTACTGCTAGCTGAAGGCTGTGAGCTAATGTAGCTGGTTGTTCTGCTAGCTGAAGGCTGTGTGCTAATGTAGCTGGTTGTTCTGCTAGCTAAAGGCTGTGAGCTAATGTAGCTGGTTGTACTGCTAGCTGAAGGCTGTGAGCTAATGTAGCTGGTTGTTCTGCTAGCTAAAGGCTGTGAGCTAATGTAGCTGGTTGTTCTGCTAGCTGAAGGCTGTGGGCTAATGTAGCTGGTTGTTCTGCTAGCTAAAGGCTGTGGGCTAATGTAGCTGGTTGTTCTGCTAGCTAAAGGCTGTGAGCTAATGTAGCTGGTTGTTCTGCTAGCTAAAGGCTGTGAACTAATGTAGCTGGTTGTTCTGCTAGCTAAAGGCTGTGAGCTAATGTAGCTGGTTGTTCTGCTAGCTAAAGGCTGTGAGCTAATGTAGCTGGTTGTTCTGCTAGCTGAAGGCTGTGGGCTAATGTAGCTGGTTGTTCTGCTAGATGAAGGCTGTGAGCTAATGTAGCTGGTTGTTCTGCTAGCTGAAGGCTGTGGCTTAATGTAGCTGGTTGTTCTGCTAGCTGAAGGCTGTGGGCTAATGTAGCTGGTTGTTCTGCTAGCTGAAGGCTGTGGGCTAATGTAGCTGGTTGTTCTGCTAGCTGAAGGCTGTGGGCTAATGTAGCTGGTTGTTCTGCTAGCTGAAGGCTGTGGGCTAATGTAGCTGGTTGTTCTGCTAGCTGAAGGCTGTGGGCTAATGTAGCTGGTTGTTCTGCTAGCTGAAGGCTGTGGGCTAATGTAGCTGGTTGTTCTGCTAGCTGAAGGCTGTGGGCTAATGTAGCTGGTTGTTCTGCTAGCTGAAGGCTGTGGGCTGTGTTGTGTGGTGTTGTTCCACTTCCGGAAGCCCCCACCTTCCTGTATAACCCGGAAGGACAACAAGCTCCATAGAGTGGGCCTGGACGGGCGGCCCCTGGGGCAGTACAACCATAGTATATAAAGGATAGAGACCGAACTGGAGCACTAGCCCCGCCCCCAAGCTATTCATTTCGATGAAGTTGCTCAGTGGCGTTTTGAAGCACCCGGAAGACTGCCGGAAGTACCTCCTCCGGACGTATGGGTGACGTAGGGAGTGATGGTCCTACGTGTCAGTGCACGGGTCCGCCTGCAGTCCTTCCTCTTACCACTAGGGCCCAGAGCTTCAACGTTGGAGCGCCTCACTGGCCCCTTGAGTACAACCAACAATGTTAGAATAAAAAAACAAAAAAACAATGTTATAATTTAGCTATTGAAAAACAGCAGATCTACAAACTCGGTTGTAGGTCTGCTATTTTTGAAAAAAACGCGAAAATGTGGCGCAAATCTTGGAATACGGTATATTCTTCCGGAGCGAACGTTTTTAACTCATATCTTTGCTTCTGCGGGGTCCCTGGAACAACATATTTTCAGATGGGGCCGGTCCACGGCGTCCCAATTACAGATCATTCTTGGGGTCATTGACATGAAAAAGGTTGAGCACCACCGACATAGAAACATAGAGGGTTTTTTTCTCAGAAAACTGTCAGGATTTAGAAGACACTTTTGTAGAATGGAGCTCAGGTCTAAGTCAGTCAGTCCACCTTAAGAGCCGAGGTTAGCTCTCTGTTCTAATTAGCTTGTTAGCTGGAGAACGCCGTCTCTGTGAGAGTGTTGGTTTTTAACCACATGCGCACCATGAGTATCGACGTGCAGACAATCTGAAACGCTTTGCCAGACGGTCTTATAGCTCGTACAGTACACCGCTGGAGGAGCCTGGCTCAAACTATAGACTATACAGTAGGTACATCTATTATTCTCTGTCTGTCTGTCTGTCTGTCTGTCTGTCTGTCTGTCTGTCTGTCTGTCTGTCTGTCTGTCTGTCTGTCTGTCTGTCTGTCTGTCTGTCTGTCTGCCTGCTCTCGCGTGCGCGCACACACACGCACGCACGCACACGCACACGCACACACACACACACACACACACTCTTTCCACTCTATCTCTCTCTGTCTCGCTTGCTTACTCTCTCTCTGTCACTCTCTCGACGACACTCAGCTGTTACAGTTAAGTTAAGTGCATTTTTGGAGACATGTGTCACCATGTGGTTTGGGGCTTAACACAACGTATGCCAAACCCGGGATTTCCCGCTTAATAGCTGTTTTTAGCACCCGTGCCGTGGCTAGCCCCCATATAGGGCTACATGGTGTTCATCATCGGAAATCCCAAATATCCGCACGCATACGATCTTTAGTGGCATTGGCACTCAGATTGAGGTAAAGGACGATATTAGGAGCTTAATATAACTTTAATCCGAGATGGTGGGTCGTATAGAACTGTTTACGTTGAACAATCAGAGTCAGAGTTAACCCATTTAGACCTCCTCCAAATGTCTTCTAAATCCTGACGGTTTTCTGAAAAACCCATGTTTCTAGTCGTTCTCAAACATTTTCATGTCCAAGGACCCCCAAAAATATATGTAATTGGCTGCCGACCCCCATCCAAAAATATGTTGTTCCAGGTACCCCCCCCGGAAGCAAAGATTTGAGTTAAAAACGTTCGCTCTGAAAGAATATATATTCAAAGATTTGCGCCACATTTTCACGATTTTTCGAAAAAATAGCAGATCTACAAGCACTCGGTGCCGCGCTATGAGCTTGTAGATCTGCTATTTTTCAACAGCTAAAGCATAACATAATGCTTTTAGAACAACAAAATGGGTTAACAACATGCTCAATCCCAGCGTTGCGTTCCGTTCCAGGCGTTCCCGGCCCTGGACCCCGAGGAGGCGGTGTACGAGCCCCGGGCGTCTCGGCTGCTGGTCCGAGGCCTGGGCGAGAACGAGCTGGACGACGACGAGGAAGACTACGAGTCCTCGGCCCGCCTCCTGGGCATGTCGTTCATGAACCGCAGCACCGCCCAGCGGCCTAGCTCCTCCCCCTACGTCAGACAGTCCCCGCCCAGGTGGGTACCTCCTCCTCTGCACCTGGCTGTCATGCTGTGATGGCCCGATTATGAATCCCACCTACGTTCTAGGACAGTGGTTTTCATCCATCCATCCATCCATCCATCTTCAACCGCTTATCCGTAGTCGGGTCGCGGGGGCAACAGCTCCACCAGAGAGATCCAGACATTCCTCTCCAGAGCAACATTAGTGACTTCCTCCTGGGGGATTCTGAGACGTTCCAAGGCCAGTGAGTCGATGCGTTTCCTCCAACTGCGCCTTGGTCTGCCCCAGGGTCTCCTCCCAGTGGGACCTCCCTAGGGAGACGCCCGAGAGGCATCCTAACCAGATGCCCGAACCACCTAAGCTGGCTCCTGTCCAGGCGAAGGAGCAGTGGTTCTACTCAACCCTTTTCATTTCAAGGCCCATTATTTATTTGGCATTTGAGCCACGGATGAGATATAGGGCTCCATTTTCGTCACCGCTAAACCCCTTATCCCTAATCTTTGCCTTTTTTTTTTACTATTTTGAAAAAAAAAATTGAATAGTTCAACAACTAGCCAATCTACATTGACACGTTGTGAGCTTGTAGACTGGCCATTTTAACTATTCAAAAATGTTTTGCAAAATAGTAAAAAAAAAAGAAGTTTAGGGGTTTAGCGGTGACGAAAATGGAGCCCTTAGCCTCTCAGACCCAAAACTAAATTATGTTTTGTTTTCGTTGGATACGATTTTGTCTACAATTCCATGCTTTTGGCAAACGTTTTAGACCCACTCAAGGACACTTTGAGTGTATTTCCAGTGAGCCAACATGCACAATAGCAGCACCCTGACTCTGTTGGACCAGAATGGAACAGAGCCTCCATTAGTAGAATTGGTAACACCGACACCAACAGGGAAGTAGAGAAGGGGCCCAAGTTCTTTCCAAAACGGCATGCATAAATTAATATATATTTTTTAAATTTCCAGGTCATGCTCGCGGCCTTCGGTTCGCACCATGGTAAATGGTAAATGGTACATTTAGATGGCGCCTTTATCCAAGGCGCTTTACATAGATGCATTACATTCACCCATTCACGCACACATTCATACACCGATGGCGGCGGAAACCATGCGCCAACCAGCACATCAGGAGCAATTAGGGGTTCAGTGTCTTGCTCAAGGACACTTCGACACTAACTCTGGGGGAGCCCGGATTCGAACTGGCAATCCTGCGGTTACCATCCAGCCACTCTACCCCTGAGCCACCGCCGCCCCATGGTGGTGTGTGTGTTGTTAATGTGTGTTGTGTTACTGTATTCCAGGTCATGGTGGTGTGTGTGTGTTATTAACGTTTGTTACTGTATTCCAGGTCATGGTGTGTGTGCGTTATTAAAGTGTGTTACTGTATTCCAGGTCATGCTCGCGGCCCTCGGTTCGCACCATGGTGGTGTGTGTGTTATTCCTCGTCATCGTGGCGTCCATGACCATGGTGCTGTACTTCCTGCCCGGCTGCACCTTCACCAAGGTGAGACAGGAAGCATGCCTATATATGGTGTTGTGCTGTACTTCCTGCCTAGAGAGGAAGCATGCCTATATAGTACGTATGGTGTTGTACGACCGTTGTCGGCCTGCTTCTTTGGCCATTTTTTAATTTGAATCCTGAGGAGTAACTGTTTCCGATGATATCTAAGCAGCTTTTGTAATTTTTTTCTCTGTTCTTAAACCACTTTCAACCTACACACGCTTCTTTATCGTACAACGGTGTCACAGCAAAAGTAGCCACACAGCGAGTGACATCGCGACGCATAATTGTGAGCTTGCAGATCAGCTATTTTCTTTTGTCTGTAGATCGCTAGCTTCGATTAACTGAGAATCACTGTCTCCTCTTGTCGTGTGTGTTTGTGTGTGTCCGTGTGCGTCCGTGTGTGTGCGTGCGTGTGTGCGTGTCCATGCCCCCCCCCCCCCCCCCCCCCCCACAGACGGGCTGCCGTAAGCCCAACAGCACGGCTCCCTTGGAGCCCGTCTACCCACAATCCACCACGGGTGAGCCTTTCCCCTGGGCAGAGTACCGGCTGCCGGCCAGCGTGCGACCTCTGAACTACGACCTCTCGCTGCACCCTGACCTCCGCACCCTAACCTTCAGCGGCCGCGCGGTGATCACGCTGTCGGTGCAGCACCCGACGCGACGGATCGTCCTGCACGCCGCCGAGCTCAACATCACCAACGCCACGCTGCAGGTGGGTTCCTATAGTATACTGCCCCCTGTTGGCAAGGGGTCTATAAAACTGTAAATGGAAACTAAGCTACGATGACTAAAACTAAGACTGAATATACTGACAGTTTCGTCAACAAATAAATAAAATAAATAACTAGACTAAAATATTAAGAAGAGACTAGTGGACAAGAGATCCAGTATATGTCATTTTACACTTTGTTGCATGCTGAAAATAGCAGATCTACAAGCTCACAACGCGTCGAAGCGCGACGCGTTGTGAGCTTGTAGATTGGCCATTTTCAAAAGTTTTCTTACATTTTAGAACTTCTAGAACTGAAATGGGACATTCTGCAATTTGAGTACTTTTACTTGATGTACTTCAAGTACATTTTGATGCCAATCATACTTTTGTAGTTTCCGGACAACAGAAAGTTTAGTTTAGTTCATATCTTTAGGACGTCACCCTTCACCAAATGCATTGTCCCAAGTTGTGCTTTTACAGCAAAGGTCATGAAATTGATTCATGAAGTGACTCACCACATGCGTTAAAAAAAAACGCCAATCCCGGCGTGGTTCCAGTCCTGGATTATATGACTGTGTGTGTTGTCTCCAGGTGGGCTCCGGTCCGGCCGGCGTGGTTCCGGTCCTGGATCATATGACTGTGTGTGTTGTCTCCAGGTGGGCTCCGGTCCGGCCGGCGTGGTTCCGGTCCTGGATCATATGACTGTGTGTGTGTGTTGTCTCCAGGTGGGCTCCGGTCCAGCGGGTGTGGTTCCGGTCCTGGAGTACCGTCCCAGGCAGCAGATAGTGACTGTGTGTGTGTGTGTGTGTGTTGTCTCCAGGTGGGCTCCGGTCCGGTCGGTGTGGTTCCGGTCCTGGAGTACCGTCCCAGGCAGCAGATAGCGGTGTCGCTAGGCGTGGAGCTGCAGACGGGCCAGCTATGCGTTCTGACGTTGGAATACTCTGCCAGACTGTCTCACAACTACGACGGGTTCTACAACAGCTCCTACATCAGCGCCAACGGGACCAGGACGTATGTAGTACCCTACAATTTACTATTTAGTTTTTTCAAATGCAAATTAACCCATTTCGACCTGAGGCCGATTTCTACAAAATGTCTTCTAAATCATGACGGTTTTCAGAAACATCTATGTTTCTATGTCAGTGGTTCTCAACCTTTTTCATGTCAAGGATGTGTAATTGGCCGCCGACCCCCATCTGAAAATATGTTGTTCCACAGGGACCCCCACAGAAGCAAAGATTTGAGTTAAAAACGTTCGTTCTGAAAGAATATATGTCCAAAGATTTGCGCCACATTTTCACGATTTTTCAAAAATAGCAGATCTACAAGCTCGTAGCACGGCACTCGGTTTCCGCGCTATGAGCTTGTAGATCTGCTATTTTTCAACAGTGGTGGGGAAAAAACTATGCGGCCACGATAATCCGTTCCATAGTTGTGGGCAGTTGAATGTGGCTTGTTTTCACCTAAAACCACCAGAAAGCAAAGTGGATTTTTATAAATCTTACAGGTCTTATCATTATCCCAAACCACCAGCTGAAAAACGTTGTGATCACGTGATCTCTGGGTGTTCTCTTCCTCTTCGTTGATCCTGGGATCATCCACAGGCTGCGGTAGAGCACCCTCTATCGTAAAACCACTGAAAACGCATGTTGGCGAGACATCTCGTCATTGGCGGGCGATGAGTTTTAAGAGCCGTCTCCTCTGCTTCTCATCCCCTGCAGGGTCCTAGCTGCCACCCAGTTTGAGCCTCTGGCTGCCAGGAAGGCCTTCCCGTGCTTCGATGAGCCATCCTTCAAAGCCACGTTCCTGGTCAGGATCACCAGAGAGCCCGGGTACATCGCCCTGTCCAACATGCCAAAGGTAATGATTACCCAGAGAGCATGGTTACATCGCCCTGTCCAACATGCCAAAGGTAATGATTACCCAGAGAGCATGGCCACAAAACGGCCTGGCCAATCAGCAGCAGCTATCCCGCCTCTAGCTGCTGCTGATTGGCCAGGCCGTTTTGTGGCCGGGCATCAAGTCTGCCTGAGAGTTCCCAGATGGGAGCAGGAGGGGGGACTCTCTGCTGCCCCATCTGGCAGAGTCAGGTTATGGTTACATCGCCCTGTCCAACATGCCAAAGGTAAAGATTACCCAGAGAGCATGGTTACATCGCCCTGTCCAACATGCCAAAGGTAATGATTACCCAGAGAGCATGGTTACATCGCCCTGTCCAACATGCCAAAGGTAAAGATTACCCAGAGAGCATGGTTACATCGCCCTGTCCAACATGCCAAAGGTAAGGGGTGGACACGCAGATCCGACACACCAAATATCCGACAAGCGGAAATCACCCGTCGCTCCAGACATGCGTTGGTCCGACATGCGTTGCTCCGTGCTTGCGGTTAGGGTTAGGTTAGGGCAGAGCCTTAGATATAGACAGTTACGCAAACTGCGTTCACTTCATGGGGCTTCAGTCCAATGGCGGCTCTCCTACATAGACTTCTATTGGTCACTTCATGGGGCTTCAGTCAAATGGCGGCTCTCCTACATAGACTTCTATTGAGAATGGGGACAACCAACTGGGACAAGTCCTGGACCGGAAGTAGGCAGAAATGCATTGGACTCAGGCAACAGCCCAGCTTTAATGATCTTAAATCCCTTTATTTTAAATTGTTTTGTAGTAATAGTACAACATAAACATTAAAGAGACTTTAGTTGTTACTGTACAATACTTTAAAATAGCTCTTATTGGCGCCGCCCTCGTTGAAAACAATGTATTTCCAACTCCAGGTTGTCTCAGTTCAGGCTGCATGAACAGCGCTCGAGGGCTATATCACAGAGCCTCTCCAAAATAGCCTGACAATTCATTTTAATTTAGTTTCACTTCATTATTCAGAGTCATTTCAGACTGAAAGCCCTTCCCACGGCAGCCGTCAAATGGTGGTCCGTGGCTCGAATGGGTCTGAGAGGCTAAATGTAAAAAAAATGGTGGTCCGTGGCTCAAATGGGTCTGAGAGGCTAAATGTCATCAAATGGTGGTCCGTGGCTCAAATGGGTCTGAGGGGCTAAATGTCATCAAATGGTGGTCCGTGGCTCAAATGGGTCTGAGGGGCTAAATGTCATCAAATGGTGGTGTGTGGCTCAAATGGGTCCGAGAGGCTAAATGTCATCAAATGGTGGTGTGTGGCTCGAATGGGTCTGAGAGGCTAAATGTCATCAAATGGTGGTCTGTGGCTCAAATGGGTCTGAGGGGCTAAATATCATCAAATGGTGGTCTGTGGCTCAAATGGGTCTGAGAGGCTAAATGTCATCAAATGGTGGTCCGTGGCTCAAATGGGTCTGAGAGGCTAAATGTCATCAAATGGTGGTCCGTGGATCAAATGCTGAATGAATAATGGGCCTTGATATGAAAAGGGTTGAACATTGTGGATGTTACCTCGCTACGGGCGCTAAGTTCCTCTCTGTGAAGGTTTTGACAGAAAAACATGAACAAAAGTCAAATGGTTGCGTTTCCTCTTTCCCTCTCTTGGTCCTATAGTATGATTTGGCTTGACCTTTGGCTTGACCTTTGCTCACAATGGCCAGAAAACAACCCCAGTGCTATTTTTATTTGATGCCGTTCAACATGAACTAACAAGGAAGCCTTATCTTACAATAAATGCAGAAAATCTGGCTGGCCAGGGGGAGGCAGTTTAGAGACCAGGATTACTGCATGTTTTTTGTGAGGGTACCTACCCTAGGGGACACGGGGAGAACATGTAAACTCCACACAGAAAGGGCTTTTCACCAACCCCGCCTCAGGTATGGGCACTGATGACGCGGAGGAGCCGCCAGCGCCCACAGCGTCCCGAGCGGGAATCGAACCCAGGACCTTCTAGCTGTGAGGCGACAGCACTACCGACTGTGCCACCGTGCCCCTAGGACGGAGATTATTGATATCAAAACCGATCGCATCGCTCCACAGGCTGGGAGCGTCTGTTGCGCAACATCCAATGTTATTTTCCGGTGGGACGTCATCGAAAATGCCCCCCCCCCCCCCCATTTTAGCCGACAATACCGAAAATCTTAAAACGTGAATAACTCTTGATCTAAATCATTCCGTCAAATTCTAAGAAAAGATTATGTGTTAGACGGCCCACCGCGGTCCCGTCGCTAGTCGCGTTAGAATTAATCATACCTCCCGTTGTTGTCGTTCGCCTCGGGAGTGTTTTGGCTACATCAAGCTACTTCAGCCACATCTGGGATAGCATCCGGTCCGTCGCTAAATGTGCTCCGCTGCTATAAATCGCTGGGCGCTCTGATTTAATGGATTAAATAACCCCGGGCGTTAACGGGGTGTTAACATGTTTCGAGAACTGTCCAACTGACCGACTTCAAACTCAGCACGCGCGTCGCTCGCAGGCGAGCCGAGGCAGTGCCGTGTCGGGTCAGTCAGATGGACAATGTCCAGAATTCACCGAACTGACTGCGATGCCCATATATAGGCATGTTTGGAGATCCGCTCGTCCAGAGCCACAGATCCGACCGCTATGCCCATAAATGGTCATACCCATTCATGGGCAACAGTCTGCCTGTTGTACCATTGTCAGACTGTTTGCGAGTCCCTTTTATGCCCATATAAGGGGATTTCACCTTCTGTCTGTCTCTGTCCCTTTCATGCCCATACTGTATGCAGTGTATTGGGCCATGTGGGTTCCCGTACGGAGAGAGAAGCGGGACGCCACATGATAACCGGCATCTCAGATTTGAGATTTGTCGCGCTACTTAAAGACCCAAGCTCGTAGCGAAGCACTCGGTGCCGCGCTATGAGCTTGTAGATCTGCTATTTTCCAACAGCCAAAGTTTAACATAATGGTTCAAGTGGTTAATACGTGACAGAATTGTCTGTGGGGTATGTCATGATCAAGTAAGGCTGCTCGGCCCCATGTTCCGCGCGTCCCTGGTACCGCCCAAGGACTTGTAACCTGACGACCCGGCCCGGAGGGCCCAGGCGCTCCCTGGCTGGTGGGGATGGAGCCAGATTGCTCAGAGAGGCTGATCTCACGTTGGATAAAGCACTCGATGTGTGCCGTCCGTGCCAGTGAGATAACGTTCACACAGATGAAAGCTTTGCACGATGAAGTTGAAGTGCACACTGTTTGCAAAGCAAGGGCACACAAACCAAAGGAGGTAGCAGCATACATGAGAGCCCTATGACCAGTGAGAAGGAAGTGGGTTGTGACCCATGTGGCTACAAACATGAGCAAAGAAAGTGCCCAGCCTATGGACAAACATGCAGGAAAAGGCCATTAGAAAAATCACTTTGCAAAGAAATGTCTCGTGCAAACAGTCAACCCAAAAATAAGAAGACACATGTTGTGGGAAAACTCTCAGGACACTGACGGCTCTGAAGAGCTGTTAATAAACATAACGAAATTTGGAATTGACAACCGGAGCTGACTGTAACGTCATGTCAGCCAAAACGTTCCACATGTGGCATTAAGCTGCATTCATGCATCAAGCTGCAAGTTAGTGGCATAATCTGGCCACAAGATGGAGCCCTTGGGGCAACAACATCAATCACATGTCGGTACAAGGGGCCCAAAACACAATATTGACTTTGAGATCATTGAGGAAAGATGCTCCAGCGATCCTGGGGAGGAAGGGAAACGAGCACAAAGCTGAACATGGTGAACAGAGTTTGGAAGCACTCGTTTTCAGTAAAGCAAATGTCCTGCTGCCTCCTGCATTATGTGCAAATTCTCTGGACAGGGCCCCTGTCAGGGCTCTGGACAGGGCCCCTGCCAGGACTCTGGACAGGGCCCCTGCCAGGACTCTGGACAGGGCCCCTGCCAGGACTCTGGACAGGGCCCCTGCCAGGGCTCTGGACAGGGCCCCTGCCAGGGCTCTGGACAGGGCCCCTGTCAGGGCTCTGGACAGGGCCCCTGCCAGGACTCTGGACAGGGCCCCTGCCAGGACTCTGGACAGGGCCCCTGCCAGGGCTCTGGACAGGGCCCCTGTCAGGGCTCTGGACAGGGCCCCTGCCAGGACTCTGGACAGGGCCCCTGTCAGGGCTCTGGACAGGGCCCCTGCCAGGGCTCTGGACAGGGCCCCTGCCAGGGCTCTGGACAGGGCCCCTGTCAGGGCTCTGGACAGGGCCCCTGCCAGGGCTCTGGACAGGGCCCCTGCCAGGGCTCTGGACAGGGCCCCTGTCAGGGCTCTGGACAGGGCCCCTGTCAGGGCTCTGGACAGGGCCCCTGCCAGGGCTCTGGACAGGGCCCCTGTCAGGGCTCTGGACAGGGCCCCTGCCAGGGCTCTGGACAGGGCCCAAATTAGCCAATAATTGATCACACCTGATCACCCCTAGATCTCCATATATGGAGCTGACCTGTTCACTTCCTATTTGGGCATGCCTGGCACAGAACTCTGTATATAGGAATAAAGGGACACAGAGAGACAGATACAGAAATCTCCATATATGGGCATAACAGGGACACAGACAGATGGGTGGAACGGGTACAATGGGCATGGATCTCCAACTTCTAGATTTGTTACCGTCTAGTATGGAGAAACATTGAAACGTGCCTGTAGAAAGCATAGATATATATAAGAAAGTTAGATGGCTCACCCGCGCTCTGGCCAATGGAGAGCGACGTTGCTAGGTGGCGGCCATCTTACCGAGGGGCAGCATAACATTGTGTCTATGGGGCATGTACTTTTAAATAACCATAACTTGCTCAATTTTCAACCGGTTTTCAAACGGTTTTGGTTTGTTATAAACGTCAGAGACGTCCACATACTTGCTTGTATACGACGTTCATATAAAAAAACAAAATGAAGCAGATAAGAATCATAGCCACGTTGACAACGTTTGTAATAAACCAACCCATTTGTAAATCGGTCAAGATTTGAGCGAGTTATGACTGTTTTTGTTTGAGCTGCCATTGAACATACTGTACTGTAGCCCCGAGGCAAGATCTTGAGCCATCTAGCCTTTATATATGTCTATGGTAGAAAGGGCTTGTCCTCCAGGTCTGTGTTGTCATGGTTACTGGATGCTCTGACATAATTTGCGTACATCTGACCTGGAACTCCATATATGGAGCCAGGCTGCCACATCAGCATCATTGTCTCCATATTTGGGGCATGGCTGATCTCGGGACACCTACCATATATGGATATGGCTGAGTCATCGTGACATCATCTGGAGTGATGAGATGCCCTCGCGGGAGCATATATAAGCCACGGACTCTGTATACACTCAACATTCAAATATATCACTGTTTTCAGAGACTTTTTGACCCGAAAGAGAGAGAGAGAAGCCTAAAAGATACTAAATAATGTCAGCCGCATATGAAGAGAAGAGAGACCACCAAGGCAGCGGGCCCGAGGGCATGGAGCCGGGCGGCACCATCGAGAGCAACTGGGACCAAGTGGTGGACAGCTTCGACAACATGGCCCTGGGCGAGAAGCTGCTCCGGGGCATCTACGCCTATGGCTTCGAGAAACCCTCGGCCATCCAGCAGCGGGCCATCGTGCCGTGCATCCAGGGCCGCGACGTGATCGCCCAGGCCCAGTCGGGCACGGGCAAGACGGCCACCTTCGCCATCTCCATCCTGCAGCGCCTGGACGTGAGCCAGCCGACCACGCAGGCGCTGGTGGTGGCGCCGACGCGCGAGCTGGCCCAGCAGATCCAGAAGGTCATCCTGGCGCTCGGCGACTACATGGGCATGCGGTGCCACGTGTGCATCGGCGGCACCAACGTGCGCAACGAGCAGGCCAAGCTGCAAGGCGAGGAGCCGCCCCATGTGGTGGTGGGCACGCCGGGCCGCGTCTTCGACATGCTCAGCCGCCGATTCATCTCGCCGCGGCACATCCGCATGTTCGTGCTGGACGAGGCGGACGAGATGCTCAGCCGGGGCTTCCAGGAGCAGATCAAGGACATCTTCCAGAAGATGGAGAGCGACACGCAGATGGTGCTGCTGTCGGCCACCATGCCCGACGACGTCCTGGAGGTCAGCAAGCGGTTCATGCGCGATCCCGTCTCCATCCTGGTGAAGAAGCAGGAGCTGACGCTGGAGGGCATCCGGCAGTTCTACATCGACGTGGAGAAGGAGGAGTGGAAGCTGGACACACTGACGGACTTGTACTCCACGCTGACCATCACGCAGGCGGTCATCTTCGTAAACACGCGCCGCAAGGTGGAGTGGCTCACGCAGAAGATGCATGAGGGCGAGTTCACCGTGTCGGCGCTGCACGGCGAAATGAACCAGAATGAGCGCGACGTCATCATGAAGGAGTTCCGCTCGGGCTCGAGCCGCGTGCTCATCACCACGGACCTCCTGGCGCGGGGCATCGACGTCCAGCAGGTGTCTCTGGTCATCAACTACGACCTGCCCGCCGCCCGCGAGAACTACATCCACCGCATCGGCCGCGGCGGCCGCTTCGGCAGGAAGGGCGTGGCCATCAACATGGTGACGGAGGAGGAGAAGAGGGCCCTGCGCGACATCGAGAAGTTCTACAACACCGTCGTGGAGGAGATGCCCATCAACGTGGCCGACCTCATATAGACGGAAAATAGAGTTCTGTTGTGTGGATGTTCTCCCCGTGTCTCCTAGGTTAGGTACACCTTCTATACTGCCTCCCCCTGGCCAGCCGGGGCGCCTGGTGGAGAGGAGAGGAACCGGTGTTCCTTCCACACGATTCGAAAAATAAATGCAAAATACAAAAATAAAGCGTTCTACAATGTGTGTTCTCCCTGTGGACCCCTTGTGGGGCAGTGCTTCTCATGTCAAGGACCCCCCCCCCCCCCCTCCCAAATTGATAGTTTATTAGATTTAGATTAGGTTAGATTTGTTTTTCCGGCTCTAAGTGATTTTCAACCATTTTAATTTCAAGGACCCCCAAAGTTTGACATGCATAAGGCTACGGACGGACCCCCATTTAATGGCATTTATATCTCTGGGACCCCCCAATTTATATAGTAAAATCAATGTCAACTTGCTATGCTGAATACATTTTATGCCCTTCTTCCGAATCCCCCCTAAGCCCGCTAACAATAAAAAAAAAAAGGATCTTGTTCGCCAAAACTTGATGAGGAGGCGCTCTTATCATCATACCTGCTCAGCCAATCAGCTGAGCTAAACGGACGGAGGGGCAGACAGACAGGCAGGCAGGCAGACAGACAGACAGACAGACGAACATGCACACAAAGCTGTGCATGGCGCCCCTCAAAAAAAAGGAAGAAAATAAATGGGCCTGAAATACCTTCTGCCTGAGAACAAGCATAGACATGGACATAGTGGCCGAATTTGGTATTGCAGTTCGAGCCAGCGCTGGGCCGTTGACTATCATTGCACATGCGTTCATGTTATTGGGGCCGATGACACATGAACGAATGTTTCATACGTGAACGTGCGCAAACGACGCAATGATAGACAACAGCCAGCGCGTTCACGATTTGGTCAAATTCATCCCAGAATGCACTCTGTTCCTACCCGGAAGGAGGAGTGAAATCGCCTCCATGCGCTTTTGAGCAACTTAATGCAAGTGGATGGAGGAGAAATCCACCTTAATGCAAGTGGATGGAAGGAGAAATCCACCTTAATGCAAGTGGATGAAAGGAGAAATCCACCTTAATGCAAGTGGATGGAAGGAGAAATCCACCTTAATGCAAGTGGATGGAAGGAGAAATCCACCTTAATGCAAGTGGATGAAAGGAGAAATCCACCTTAATGCAAGTGGATGGAAGGAGAAATCCACCTTAATGCAAGTGGATGGAAGGAGAAATCCACCTTAATGCAAGTGGATGAAAGGAGAAATCCACCTTAATGCAAGTGGATGGAAGGAGAAATCCACCTTAATGCAAGTGGATGGAAGGAGAAATCCACCTTAATGCAAGTGGATGAAAGGAGAAATCCGGTGGCGTCTATTAATATACTGTATACTCTAAGGTCCTTCTTGTCCGCCATTCCTGACCCAGCGTCGTGGAAGATTTTCTATAATACTGGATAGGATGGATTTGATAAGACATACATCTCTGACATTTTGACTCCATATTTGGCTACTTCTGACCTGAAACTCCTATAGATTTGTCCGGCTGCATAGACTCCATATTTGGGCCATGGCTGACATTTTTCTTTTTCTTTTCTTTATTTTGAGACCCATTCGACCGAGAGAGAGAGAGAGAAGCCAGATAAACACACACTCAAAGCTGTGCATAGGAGGCGCTAGCGACCCTCAAAAAACTAACACAAAATAAATACATCTCTGCAAGCGGCGATAATAAGATGGCCCTCGTTCGCTGGTTGGATACTGGAGATTATGTCACTTTTTTTTTTGTCACGCCGATTGGCTGAATGGTTTGTCTGTCAACGCTGCAGTACTCCCGCAGCCAACCATGCATTAACATTTCCAAATACTGTACATGGAAATGCGATGTGATTGGTTGACCAGGCTACGATCCCTAGTGATCTGAAGGGGGATTGGTTGACCAGGCTACAAACATCCTAGTGGATTTGAAGGGGATTGGTTGACCAGGCTACGATCTGAAGGGGGATTGGTTGACCAGGCTACGATCTGAAGGGGGATTGGTTGACAAGGCTACGAAAATCCTAGTGGATCCGAGTATATGATCCACTCTAATCCGAGTGGATAGAGTGGGTCATATCATTGTCTCCACCAGGCCGAAGGCATGGGGAGAGAGTATGTTTTGCACTCCTTCCGTGTGTGTGTCCGTCCGTCCGTCTGTGAACAGCTAATCTCCGGCACCGGCGGTCGATGCCAAAATTTGCACACACAGTCCCTGGATGCCAACGATGAACCTCTGCCCACATTTTCCAGAATGGCCTCTTATAGCGCCACCAGGAGGCCGACTTTTGTAAAACACATTTTTTGATATTACTCTTCCAGATTCTGTCCAGAAATCCCGCAAATCGTTACACACTATCTCTAGAGTCATGTGTTCAAGACGGATCCTAATTGGCTAAGATTGGCTTTCAAAGTTTGCAGGATTGGCCCGTTTCGAACAAAAAGGCTCAAATCATGAACGCAGCGTGCAATTTACGTGAAATCTTTCACAGACTTTCCTACTAGGCTGAGGAATATATCCCACCCTTTTCACATTGGCCTGTGATAGCGCCACCAACAGGTGTTTTTTTTGCAAAACACATTTTTGGAACAAAATGCCTCAAATCATCCAATTGCCATCCAAGGCGTAAGAACAAATACCACATTGGCCTATTATAGCGCCACCAGGAGGCCACAACCTGACCTGGCCTGGCCTGGTGGAGACCTGTGCCCCGAGGGGCACTTTATCTAGTTCATTCTTTTTTGGACTCTTAGGGCTAGGGATGGAGCTCGATACTTGTTTTGAGTGGTGCAAACCACTCCAACAACCAGCTTTGTCTGTACCCGTGTACCTGTACGTGTACCCGTGTACCTGTACGTGGTACCTGTACAGATGAGCATGGTTGCTATGGTTAGTGTGTGACGTCACTGACTAAGGATATATAGAGGCATAGTGGCAAAAGATCAGATTGCACCACTCAGTTCACACAGGTGTGATTTTATTGATAACGATCACCTTATCGATCAGGCTTATCGAGCCGGGTTCTTATCGAGCCCACTATCGAGCATTTTCTATTGTTTTGTGGAAAGACGGGAGACAATAAATTCTGAACAGAACCAGTATCTTTTACTAGGGCCTTCAAATACAGTACTTTTCTAACAGGCAATTGATCTTTTTACCAATACAATAATATTAAAGACAAGCGGTATCTCCAACATGTCAACACATACGAACCAAGGTATCTGGCTTTACAACCCATACTGTATACCTTGGATAGCTTCTATTACCTTTGGCACGAGTCTTCTAGATGGGACAGAATAACTGGCTAATGGCTAAGCAACCGTAGAGAATTGAAGTAGAGGTTTCTACATCCCGGTTAAGTTCGTATCGAACACCACTGTCGTGGGTCCTAACTAAATAACCAGCACTGGTTCGAGCTATTTTACAAACTGTTAAACTTCAAAGTGTTATGTTGTTTACCCGGACAGCGCTGGTTGGCAGGTATCAATACACTTTTAGACCCACATGTTTGTGCCAGCATGGATGATTACATTTATTTCTTGATCGCCTCTTGCCATGATTGTTACTTTGAACATGACGTCATGGGCCGCTATGCTCCATAACAGGCTTGATAAGCCCAAACGGGTACTCAATAAGCTTGTTATGGGATTTTATCGGGTATCGGTTATCGAGCTCCATCCCTACTTAGCCCATTTTGGGCGGGAACCCCTATTGAAAAATAGCAGATCTACAAGCTACGAGCTTGTAGGTCTGCTGATTTGAAAAATCGAAGAACGACTGACCTAGAAACATAGCTTTTTCAGAAAACTGTCAGGATGTAGAAGACATTTTTAGAATCTGATCTCAGGTCAAAATGGTTTAGGGCCCTATTTCTGTCAGCGCTGAACCCCTTCATCCCTAATCGTTGTTGCCTTTTTTAGTGTTTTGAAAAAGCATATTCAAATAGTTCAACTAGCCGATCTACATCAACACGTTGTGTGTGAGCTTGTAGATCGGCTATTTGAACTATTCAAATATCACACCCGTGTGAAGTGAGGGGCGCTCTTATCGTCGTACATCACCCATTCATTGTCAATGGGAATTTAATCTTTGTGTAGGACAAAAATAGCCGATTTACTCGTCTACATATGATGTAAATTCTCCATTCCTTGCCGATGGAATTTAATGTTTGTTTGTGTTAGGACGAAAATCTACACTATAGTGGAATATAGGAGGCGCTAGAACCCCTCAAAAATGTTTTTCAAAATAGTTAAAAAAGGCGAAGAAGTTTGGGGATAAGGGGTTTAGCACTTTGGGGATAAGGGGTTTAGCACTGACGAAAAGAGGGTCCAAGAGTCTCTTTTGTTCCCCAAAAATAAAAATAAATAATAAAGATCACACCCGTGTGAAGTGAGGGGCACTCTTATCATCTTACCACATCCTCATGTTGCTATTATTAGGTGATGTAATGAGGATGCAAAACAAACGGTGTCAAAACAAACATTAAATCCTCTTTATTGTTAATGGGTTAATGTTTGTGTCGGGGACAAAACAATGGCGTTTCTTAAACAAACATTTAACTAAAAAACAAACATTACACCTGTATATAGGAGGAGCTAGCACCCCTCAAAAATATAACCTTTTAAGCGCGACCTTCCGTTCTTAGTTGTTATGGGCTGTTCACTATGGCTTGTCTTCTCTTTTAAAAAATGAGTTAATAGCACAGGCAGACTCTTCACATACTATGTCTGAAATAAGTGTCAGAGCTGAAATCGACATGTAAATATGAAATAAATGCTTAAACATGTAGCTAGGTGTAATGTTAGAGACCACAGAAGTGAACCTTTCAAGCCTGTTTTCTCAACTCGCTGTTTTCTGAAAGACATTACTCTATAAGCCACATCTCTAAAACTGGTGGGTCAAACTGAACAACCAATATGTCAATTTTCCCTGCTTTCATATGACATGAATAAAACGAAAATTTAAAAAAAATCCAATGGCAGTCCCTGAGTCAAATTTGGCCACAAATGTTCTTACAAAATCCAGCAGACTAATCTCTGCTCCACCAACAGCCATGACAGCTTCTGATGATTTAACAGTGTATTAGATCTAGTATTGCAGTTCAGGGCAAGGCGAGCTGCCTTATTCTGGTCTATTTGCAATTTACGCAGGTCCTTTTTAGCTGCATTGGACCACACAACTGGACAATAGTCAAGGTGGGATATAACTAGTGCCTGGATGATCTGGACAGCAGATGTTGGGAGTTAAAAACTCAGCACATCTCCTAATCATGGACAAACCCCCTCCCATTTTCTTAGTTATGTTTTCAATATGAGTAGACCATGTTAGATGACTGTCTAATGTAACCCCAAGTAGTTTTGTTTCATCTACTGTACCTGCTAAATCACTCAGATTCAAATTCAGTTTGGGTTTTGGCTTGAGCATAATTATGAAAATAAAATACAATGGATTTAGTCTTTGAGATGTTCAGGACCATCCTACTGTTCACCACCACCCTGATATGTTCTGTAGTTCCTTGTTGAGAGCTACAGACAGATCTTCCACATTAGTGGCAGAGATATACAAAGTAGTTTCGTCAGATGGCTATATTGGCCCTGTCTAAGACCAGTGGCATGTCATTCGTAAATAATAGTGAACAACAAAGGACCCAAGCAACTTCCTTGTGGAATTCCACAGTGAATATGTTTATGACTCCCATTATAGTATACTCTCCATGTGATCTGCTGGATATATAGCTTTTTATCCACCTTAGTGCAGATAAGGTAAAACCATGACATGTTGTGATGTCACAGTCAGCAAATCCTATATGGGATTTGCCAGCAGATGTCACTGTTTTCACTGTTTTGCCTGTTTTCATTGCAGCTCAAAAGGCTCCACTGAATGTTCAAAGTTCAGGTTGTTTGGGTGTAATTGAGGTCATAATACCTAAAAGAAAATCGAAAAATAAAAATTAATAAATAAATGTCATAAAACCCAAAAAACACAATCAGTGCCGGGATTCCTTCAAAATAGAAGCTCGGGTGCCTGGAAGACATGGCCGCTTTTACTCTTAAAGCCCCGCCTTCTGTTCCGGAAAAAATGCCGGAGACATATTTTTGCTTGCTTACCTTTCTCTCGTTTCAATAAAATCGCTCGATGATCACTCGCGTTCATATTTTAAACGAGAGGCAGGTCAGAAGTCAGAAATGAAGAGCTTAGTATATCCATCTGGTCAAAACCACGGAGAGCTACTTAGATTAGGAGATACGAGGGATACTTTCTGCAGCGGTAAACAGGGAAGTGAACGGAGGCAAAAAAAAACAAAAAAACAAAAACATTTCAGAATATTCTTCTCTCGTTTGATATTATTGAAGATGCGCTAGGACGTGTACACACGTCAAAGCAACCCGTCGGTTGGATTGCTTATGACGTGTGGACACGTCGGACGGTCTGAACCAGTTAACATCTAATGTGTTGTGTTCCTCAGTCTAGTTTTATATATTATTAACATCTAATGTGTTGTGTTCCTCAGGCTAAGACCACAGCGCTCCCTAGTGGCCTGGAGGTGGACGAGTTTGAGCAGAGCAGTGTGAAGATGAGCTCCTACATCGTGGCGTTTATCGTGTGTGACTTCATCTCCACCTCCACCTCCGTGTCTGGAACAAACGTAAGACACACACACACACACACACACACACACACACCTCAGTGTCTGGAACTACCGTAAGAGAGACCAAATTTTGCACACACACCTGGATGCCAACAATGAACCTCTGCCTCTGGGTTTGGGCGTGGG
>NC_136793.1:7830179-7837679 GCF_951216825.1 Electrona antarctica
GGAGCGGAAGGTAGTTACATTCCTTTTGGCGGAACGCTCCGCCAAAACTACCTTCCGCCAGGAGCGGAAGGTAGTTACATTCCTTTTGGCGGAGCGTTCCGCCAAAAGGAATGTAACTACCTTCTGCCAGGAGCGGAAGGTAATTACATTCCTTATGGCGGAACGCTCCGCCAAAAGGAATGTAACTACCTTCCGCCAGGAGCGGAAGGTAATTACATTCCTTATGGCGGAGCGTTCCGCCACAAGCAGTAAGTCTGTTAAAGGAGCATTCAGTGATTTGGGTGATTTGGAAAACCACCCAGTCCGCCCCGGTAACAAAATGTGCACATGCACGCTCTACAGTGGGGGGAAGTGCAACAGGCCAACAGCATGTGCACCAAGGCCCGCCCCACTCGATCATGATTGGAGGAAGGCCCCTCTCATCCTGATTGGATGAAGGCTTTGCCACCCGCCACCAAAACTGAAACTACTGTTTTTTTTACCCCAGGGGCTCACTGGGGACAGGGAGGAACTCCTTATATGGTCAGCACACTCTATAGTAGGGAGGATTATAAATAGGATTACAAATAAGTGATATTTGAATTAAGTCAAAGTCACTGAATATACCTTTAACATTTTAAGATTTTCGTTGTCGTCGGCTAAACAGGGGGGGAACATTTTTGATGACGTCCCACTGTTGTGCAACATCGAGGATTGCGCAACAGGCGCTCCTAGGCTGTGGAGCGAGGGGTGCATACTTAGTTTAGACTAGTCATTGGTTAGACATGGGTTAAGGTTAGGTTTAGGTGTGCTGCCCCGTGGGAGGTTAGGGTTAGGGTGAGGGTTTGAGATAGGTTGTAGTTGTAGGACTAATGGCTGGTCTAACCAAATGACTAGTCTAAACTAAGTACTGTTGGAGCGATGCGATCGGTTTTCATATCAATAAACTGCGTCCTTTGGATAAAACTTGGTCCTGGGCGCTGGGTGTTACTAATAGAAAGGACGATGAACTTCGTCCTGGGCGATTGGGGTGTTAACTTAATTAAGCAGCCACCATCTCCGTCTCATGTTCTTTCTTGATTTTACAGAGTACAGAGATCGACTACTATACAATCAAATAAATCTTAATTTCAGATTTCAGAGAGGAAGGGAAATACTAAATTAACTGTTAACATTTGTTAAGGTGTCTAGTTAATGAATTTTCATGTTTCCCATCAAATTATTGTCCCATATTTATGTTTTTTTGAGTGGTGCAACCACTCCAAGGAACAGCAATGTCCGTGTTAACCTATGTGACTATGTATGTATGTGTATGTATGTGTGACTATGAGTACCAGTAGAGTACCAAAATTGGTGCTGTTGTGCCAGAAACGGAGAGAGAGAGATAGTGCTGCACGGCTGTCTGCTAATGAGAGAGAGAGGGGGTAGGGGGAGAGGGGAGTTGCACCACTCAGTTCACACGGGTGTGATTTTTTTTTTAACCATTATGTTGAGTTGGTCAAATCATCGTGTTTGTGTTCGCATAAACAGACAAAGCTGAGCATAGGAGGGGCTCAAAAAGGTTCGCTTTAGAAATATATAGCCATATATACAGTATGATCAAAGATTTGCGCACATTTTCACTTCATTTTTGTCAAAAATGATCTACAAACTGAGTTTGCTATTTCTGAATAGCCAAAGTATAAAATATGTCTAAAATCTAAAATGAACCGGTGTGTGCTCCCAGGTGGAACTAATCTCGCACACGTGTGTGTGTGTGTGTGTGTGTGTGTGTGTGTGTGTGTGTGTGTGTGTGTGTGTGTGTGTGTGTGTGTGTGTGTGTGTGTGTGTGTGTGTGTGTGTGTGTGTGTGTGTGTGTGTGTGTGTGTGTGTGTGTGTGTGTGTGTGTGTGTGTGTGTGTGTGTGTGTGTGCGCGCGCGCTCACAGGGGAACTGAAGCTCGCGGACAACGTGCGCTGGTTGAAGCTGAACTACAAGAACACGGGTTACTACATGGTGGACTACAAAGATGGCGGCTGGGCGTCGCTCATCAGCGCTCTGAACGCCAGCAAGGACGTCCTGTCCAGTGAGGACCGCGCCTCCCTCATCCACGACATGTTCTCTCTGTCCAGGTAGCGCCACCTACTGGTTCCACATGTTCTCTCTGTCCAGGTAGCGCCACCTACTGGTTCCACATGTTCTCTCTGTCCAGGTAGCGCCACCTACTGGTTCCACATGTTCTCTCTGTCCAGGTAGCGTCACCTACTGGTTCCACATGTTCTCTCTGTCCAGGTAGTGTGGTGCAACGTGGTGCGTTTGACCTTGAGATATTTGGTTCCTTTTGTTACACTCTCAGAGTAACATTCCCGCGTAAGGGTCCACTGGTGGTTATCACAATCTATGCCAAACTCTCTCGTGAGATAGAGCTCTATACTCTCTTGTGTATAGAGCTCAGGCATGTGCAGAGGGGGGGCGGGGGCTAGGAGGAGCACTCTTGCCTCAAAGTGCCCTTTCCCTCAAAAAGAAAAATAAGGGCTTCTGGGCACTTTTCTGGGGTTTGAGCCCCTGCCCCATCAGTGCTCTCTGCACTAATCTCTGCATTAATCCAGACGTAATACTACTAGTCCTTACACCTCAATTTAAATGTTAACAGTATTAATCCAGACGTAATACTCCTTACACCTCATCTACACTGCCAGTGATGCCAACGATGAAATGAAAATGAAAGTTCACAACGACGCTGCATATCAGGAGAGTTTTCTGCGTGATATCGCCGTGGAAACTCTCGCCCCATGCCTGTGTAGATGTAGATGAGGTGTTAGGGTGGAACCCTGGTGGTCCTTGGAACCCATGTTAACAGATGTATCTGCTCTCTCTCTCTCTCTCTCTGTGTCTCTCTCCCCCAGGCTGGGGCGCGTGTCGTTCCGTCAGATCCTGGCTCTGTTGGAGTACGTCAGATCGGAGACGGAGACCCCCCCACTGAGCGAGGCCTTGTTACAACTCAACTCTCTGTACCGTCTGCTGGAGAAGAGGCAGGAGATGGAGCTACTGGCTCGCATGAAGGTACGTTACTACTAGGGATGTCCCCATACACGTTTTTCGTTTCCGATCCGATCCCGATACCACAATTTCTATGTCAGCCGATACCGAATACCGATACCAGAGAATATTTTTTATAATGATACAAAAAGGAAAAAATATGTTATTTTGAAGTCCACCGACCGGGAATAGTGTTTATAGCTATCTAGCTATGTACTGTATCTCGTGTTGTGTTTATAGCAGACTCCTCACTCAAATGTGCACTTGCAGTTTGGGCAACTGGAAAGCAAACTCCACATGCCCCAACATTTTATTTACCCACCATAGTGTCAACGCCTTACCCCTCTGTCAGATCGGTGGTTAGACTGCCATAGTGTCAACCCCTTACCCCTCTGTCAGATCGGTTCATTTTATTTACCCGCCATAGTGTCAACGCCTTACCCCTCTGTCAGATCGGTTCATTTACCCACCATAGTGTCAACGCCTTACCCCTCTGTCAGATCGGTTCATTTACCCACCATAGTGCCAACGCCTTACCCCTCTGTCAGATCGGTTCATGGCGCCAATTTGGAGATACAGGCCATTGAAAGTGGATGCGCGCACATCTTCAAAATGCCCACTGTCACACGTTGCACTGGGATGCTAGCGAGAGAGACGGCTATCGATGCTATCCGATCAAAACGTGGATTAAAGAACATAAAGCCTAGAAAACCTAGGCTGCAGGACTAATCTAAATCTACGTTTCTGGCGGGCTTCGTGTTAAAGGTGTAACGGTGTGTTTCTATGTCTATTTAAAGGTGAAGATGCAGTATCTCTTTGGGGAGCTGATGTCCAGCCAGACGTGGGGAGAGGAGGCCAACGTGTCCAGACAGGAACTGCGTTCTGCTCTGCTGGAGACGGCCTGCAGTCTGGACATCGTCAACTGTACCCAACAGGCCAGGGACATGTTCCACCAGTACACCATGTCTAATGAAACCATGAGGTAATAATAATAATAATAATACAGTCTGGACATCGACAACTGTACCCAACAGGCCAGGGACATGTTCCACCAGTACACCATGTCTAATGAAACCATGAGGTAATAATAATAATAATAATAATAATAATACAGTCTGGACATCGACAACTGTACCCAACAGGCCAGAGACATGTTCCACCAGTACACCATGTCTAATGATGCTCCGTAATATAAACAACATATTTCTTCTCCAAAAGAAGAAGAAGCAATCCGAATTATAAATCACGCCGATTATTACGCACCAACAAATCCACTTTTTATTCAGTCACACACCCTAAAATTGCATGATCTGGTAGACCTCTCAACAGCAGTTATAATGTATAAAGCACATAACAGACTGCTGTCCGCCCTGTGTCCAGGAGTTGTTCGAGGCTCGAGAGAGAGCAGGTACAATCTTAGGGGATTCGGCATATTCAGGGGGACTAAGGCAAGAACCAACAAAAAAGCGAGATGTATAAGCGTTAGAGGTGTGAAACTGTGGAACGGCTTAGACAAGTGTAGCTCAATTAATACATTTAAAAGAATGTATAAATCTAAAATAATAGTATATAGAACATTATTATAACCTAGTATATCTACTAATCATATCTTAATCATATTAGTACACAATTATTATGATAAAGTAATGTTATAACTATATAATAACCATATAATAAACATTCTTCTCATGTGCGACTCTGGATTCTGTGTAATCAAATCTGTCTTCTCCTGTGTGTCTTTCTGTTTTAGTTTGTTTGTTTTGTTTTTTTCATGTTTTTTTTTTTTTTCTCTCTTCTGTTTGTTTCTCTGTTAGTTTTATGCCCCCCTCCCCCCTTGGGATAGGCACAATTCAGTATTTAAGTCCGACGTCATTTTGTAGTGCTACGTTACGTCCGGGTCCAAGTGGCACCAGCTCCCGTCCGCATCTCATTGTAAATAGAATATCTAAACGCGTGAATCTTTTTACAATGACGTTATTTTTCAGAAAGGAAGCCATTGAGGGTTAAAATGGGTCTTAATGCTTCCAACTCGAGTAGAATTATTAATGTGTCCATGACAAAAAAAAATATGATGTGGAGACAATAAAGACTATTATTATCATTATTATTGAAGGTGGTAACAGTCCATTTGCTCAGTAAAATATTTCGGGGGCATATTTAGAATGTTTGCAGGCTTGAGTATGTTGAATCTAGTTTGCATTAATGAGGATTTAGTTGACACAATGAAATAAAATGGCGATAGTATTCCATGTGGGGCAGAAGTCACAGCCAGATTTGGGAGAGCAGCGCAGCTTTGTTGTGGTAAGCGGTAAAATGAGACTTTCGTGGTTGTTTTCGTCTCAGATTTAGTCCGACGGAGCGTCACAGTATAACTCTATGGGGACACAAAAGCGACACAACAGTAGGACCCGGAATTATCTCAGGAGGGGGCGCTCACGTCACGGCTAAAATACTGAATAAGCCATTGGCTTCAGCCTAAACCCCTTTGGTCTAAAAAAAAGAAAGTGTAAAAAAAACCACGACGAAATGAATACATGTAAAAAAATAAAATAAAAACTGAACTGAACTGAACTGAGTGACAATGTCCTGGGCCAGAAGTTGGCAGAATGCACTGGACTCAGGCAACAGCCCAGCTTTAATGATCTTAAATCCCTTTATTTTTAGATTGTTTTTTTTAGTAATAGTACAACATAAACATTACAGAGACTTTAGTTGTCACTGTACAATACTTTAAAACAGTTGTCATGTGATGTTGCCTAACATTGCTGATATTTGCGCCACCCTCATTGAAAACAATGTATTTCAAACTCCAGCTTGTCACTCTCCAGTGCTGCATGAACAGGGCTCGAGCGCTCAGTTTTCTGACCCCTCAATGTCGTAACTGTGTGTGTGTGTGTGTGTGTGTGTGTGTGTGTGTGTGTGTGTGTGTGTGTGTGTGTGTGTGTGTGTGTGTGTGTGTGTGTGTGTGTGTGTGTGTGTGTGTGTGTGTGTGTGTGTGTGTGTGTGTGTGTGTGTGTGTGTGTGTGTGTGTGTGTGTGTGTGTGTGTGTGTGTGTGTGTGTGTGTGTGTGTGTGTGTGTGTGTGTGTGTGCGTGCGTGCGTGTGCGTGCGTGTGCGCATGCGTGCAGGATCCCCGGGGACCTCCAGAAGGTGGTGTTTTCGGTAGCAGCTCAGTCAGACGAGGGCTGGACGTCTCTGCTCCAGACCTACAGCACCATCAGCTTTGACGCCGAGAAACGCAAGATCCTGCAGGCCCTGGCCTCCACGCAGGACGTACGGCGTGTCACCTGGTGGGTGGGGGTGTGTGGCGCGCACAGGTGTGGGTGTGCGTACAAATATAGTAGAATTTGACTACGGCTGCAATGATTCATCGCAATCGAATGGATTATTCAATTAGTTGGTATTGTAATTTACTATCGGCAACTAATTTTTGCAATTAATCGTGGGTGTTTTCCCCACTCAACCATAGTTTATCCAGTGGGTGTTTTCCCCACTCAACCATAGTTTATCCAGTGGGTGTTTTCCCCACTCAACCATAGTTTATCCAGTGGGTGTTTTCCCCACTCAACCATAGTTTATCCAGTGGGTGTTTTCCCCACTCAACCATAGTTTATCCAGTGGGTGTTTTCCCCACTCAACCATAGTTTATCCAGTGGGTGTTTTCCCCACTCAACCATAGTTTATCCAGTGGGTGTTTTCCCCACTCAACCATAGTTTATCCAGTGGGTGTTTTCCCCTCTCAACCATAGTTTATCCAGTGGGTGTTTTCCCCTCTCAACCATAGTTTATCCAGTGGGTGTTTTCCCCTCTCAACCATAGTTTATCCAGTGGGTGTTTTCCCCACTCAACCATAGTTTATCGTGGGTGTTTTCCCCTCTCAACCATAGTTTATCGTGGGTGTTTTCCCCACTCAACCATAGTTTATCCAGTGGGTGTTTTCCCCACTCAACCATAGTTTATCGTGGGTGTTTTCCCCACTCAACCATAGTTTATCCAGTGGGTGTTTTCCCCACTCAACCATAGTTTATCCAGTGGGTGTTTTCCCCTCTCAACCATAGTTTATCCAGTGGGTGTTTTCCCCTCTCAACCATAGTTTATCCAGTGGGTGTTTTCCCCACTCAACCATAGTTTATCCAGTGGGTGTTTTCCCCACTCAACCATAGTTTATCGTGGGTGTTTTCCCCTCTCAACCATAGTTTATCGTGGGTGTTTTCCCCACTCAACCATAGTTTATCCAGTGGGTGTTTTCCCCACTCAACCATAGTTTATCCAGTGGGTGTTTTCCCCACTCAACCATAGTTTATCGTGGGTGTTTTCCCCTCTCAACCATAGTTTATCGTGGGTGTTTTCCCCACTCAACCATAGTTTATCCAGTGGGTGTTTTCCCCACTCAACCATAGTTTATCCAGTGGGTGTTTTCCCCACTCAACCATAGTTTATCCAGTGGGTGTTTTCCCCACTCAACCATAGTTTATCCAGTGGGTGTTTTCCCCACTCAACCATAG
>NC_136793.1:7842679-7917679 GCF_951216825.1 Electrona antarctica
GTGTCACTGTACAATACTTTAAAACAGTTGTCATGTTGCACACATGCCTAAAAATTGCTGATATTTGCGCTGCGCCTGTTGAAAACAATGTATTTCCAACTCCAGCTTGTTGTCACTCTCCAGTGCTTTATGAACAGCGCTCTGTTTTCTGACCTCTCAATGACGCCACTCTCTTTCAATGGCTCTGGTTTATATATATATATAACTCTATGGGGCTAAACCCAGCCCTAGATGTGGTACCGCTCTGGTTCATATATATATAACTCTATGGGGCTAAACCCAGCCCTAGATGTGGTACCGCTCTGGTTCATATATATATAACTCTATGGGGCTAAACCCAGCCCTAGATGTGGTACCGCGTCAACTATGGGGCTAAACCCAGCCCTAGATGTGGTACCGCGTCAACTATGGGGCTAAACCCAGCCCTAGATGTGGTACCGCGTCAACTATGGGGCTAAACCCAGCCCTAGATGTGGTACCGCGTCAACTATGGGGCTAAACCCAGCCCTAGATGTGGTACCGCGTCAACTATGGGGCTAAACCCAGCCCTAGATGTGGTACCGCGTCAACTATGGGGCTAAACCCAGCCCTAGATGTGGTACCGCGTCAACTATGGGGCTAAACCCAGCCCTAGATGTGGTACCGCGTCAACTATGGGGCTAAACCCAGCCCTAGATGTGGTACCGCGTCAACTATGGGGCTAAACCCAGCCCTAGATGTGGTACCGCGTCAACCAGGGACAGATTAACCCCCACGAGGGCCCCTGGGCCGGTAATGTTTTTAGGGCCCCCATAGCGTGCAAGCAATTTCAGGGCCCTCAAACCCAGTTCTGCGCGATCCCGTTTCCTTGAAGGGCCCCTGGGCCGCGTTATTATTTATCCCACCGCAGTTCTAGGAAAGCCCTGCTGTGATTGGCCAGTAGTCGTTGTGATTGACAGTTCTCGTTTTTGCGACCAGTCATTAGTCCTACAACTACAACCTATCTCAAACCCTCACCCTAAACCTAACCCCCCACGGGGCAGCACACCTAAACCTAACCTTAACTCATGTCTAACCAATGACTAGTCTAAACTAAGTATGCACCCCCCTAAACCTAACCCGAACGGCCTAACCTCAGTAAAACGATGCCTTCCCGGGAGCCAATCGGACACATGGTGAGGCGGGTCTACCCTAGAACGTTGGTGGGATTCATAATCACGCCCCTGGGCCACAGGCCACAGCCCCACTGGCCCCTGGGCCACAGGCCACAGCCCCACTGGGGCCCCTGGGCCACAGGCCACAGCCCCACTGGGGCCCCTGGGCCACAGCCCACTGGCCCCTGGGCCACAGCCCCACTGGCCCCTGGGCCACACGCCACAGCCCCACTGGCCCCTGGGCCACAGCCCACTGGCCCCTGGGCCACAGCCCACTGGCCCCTGGGCCACAGCCCCATTGGCCCAATGGGTCATTTGGCCCTGTTGTCAACATGAGTGCACACACCAGAGCCACAATGTGTTCTCATTCACTCCCATTGCATTCTCAAACTCCTTTATTTTTTGCATTGTTTTTCTTTTGTTTCCAGTTTTAGCTTTAAGGTTTTCCTTTGTGCGTGTGATGCAATCATTGTACAGTTCTTCTATTCAACACTGATGCCATGCTTGTAAAGTTGTAATTATTATTATATATTTTTTGTTTGTAAATATGCGGTTGAATGTAAAGTTTCAAAACTAAACGTGTCCACATTTTGAGGTTATTTTCTCTCTCTCTCTCGCTCTATGTCTGTTGCGCCTGTTTACAAGTTGTGACACACAGACCAGATCCAGTGACCACATTTGACTGAGGGGCTGCCATTGGATTTATTTTTAATTTCCGTTCTTTTTCTCATGTCATATGAAAGCAGGGAATCATAGCTTCAAATTGACATGTTGGTTGTTCAGTTTGACCCACTGGAGATGGGGCTTATAGGGCTCCATCTTGCGCCACCCTTATCCCATAAACGTATTTGCCATTTTTTACTATTTTGAAATTAATTTTAAAATAGTTCAACTAGCCGATCTACATCTACACGTTGTGAGCTTGTAGATCAGCTATTTGAACTATTTTTTACTATTTTAAAAAACCTTTTTAAAATAGTAAGAAAAAAAGGGCAAATAAGTTTAGGGATAACGGTTAAGGGGTGGCGCAAGATATAGAGTAATGTCTTGCAGAGAAACAGCGAAACAGGCTTGAAAAGGTTCACTTCTGTGGTCTCTAACATTACACCTAGCTACATGTTTAAGCATTTATTTGATATTTACATGTCGATTTCAGCTCTGGCGTTTATTTCAGACATGCTCTAGTATGTGAAGAGGCTGCCTGTTCTATTAACTCATTTTGGATAAAACAATTAAAATCAGTTTTTCCTCCTCTGATAAAGCTGGAGGTTGCACGATGGCAGGCTCTCAGTCAAATCTGGTCACATCATTGTCTTCAAGACTCTTTCCCTCTACGAGAACCAAGCGAACCGTTCCGTGGATTTGTTCCCATAAATAATACCTCTACGACTGTTTCAGATTAACATTTAAATTAACCCAATAAAATGACTTTTTTTCCCATGTTGTGTCATTCCTGAGCCAGTAATCCAACATGTACAAGGTGGTAGGTAGCCTGGGCAGCAGCATTCCATTTCGGTTTTATGATCCGGTCGGGAGCGGATGATATCGCTTATGTCATGTTGTAGTATTGTTTTGTAGTCAACAAACATCCGGAACTTCCGATTCCCTCAAACCGACTTTTCTCGATAAAAGCTACAGGCTACGAGAGCTTTTATTTTTATTTTTCCGGTTGTTCCTGCCTGATGACTACAAAACAATACTACAACATGACGTAGCGATATCATCCTCCCAGACCGGTTCACACGGCAATTTTGTAACAGAGACCAGGCTTTCCTCCGAGGTGGAAAGCCTGGTGAGGCGAGGTTAGGTGGTAGGAGACTAATGAAAAACTATATAAAAGAATAATGGAGTGTAATCACTGATGATGATGATCCAGGTAGGCCTCATAGACACGTACAAAACACATGCTCTGTACAGTGTTGATTCCGTCGACTAAAACTGTCGAATTTGGAGTGGGTGGGGCGAACGGTTCTCGAGTTACGTGGATTACAGACGTACAGAGACTTGGTGCATTTATAGATGGATAGAAGATTGGCCTGGACGGTTAGCTCAACCATTTGGGCACCTAGGCTGCTAAGCCAATCTGACGGCGTGCTGCGGGTTCGACTCCCGATCCCGGCGGCCTTTGCCGTGTGTCATCCCCCCCATCTCTCTCCCCATTTCCTGTCAGTCTACTTTCAACCTATCAATAAAGGCAGAAAAAGCCAAAACAATATATATATTTTTTTTTAAAGAAGAAGATTTAACATACTGTCTACAGCTTGTAGATCTAAGGGAAAGAAAGAGCCTGACTGCAGCTTGTAGATCTGCTATTATTATTATTATTGGTACAAACTAATTGGCTTTTCCTCTCAGTAAAGACTTCACTGCTGGGCTAGCGAGGACACCTAGTGGAGGGAAGTAGGATGTGCATCCATCCATTCAATGCATTTTACTGTTTGAGTTGTGCACTAGATTTGGACCCGTGGTGAGTCTTAAGTAACCTGACTCCGCCAGATGGGGCAGCAGAGGGTACACTGGGAGGGGGGAACCCAGTGTACTCTTTGCTGCCCCATCTGGCGGAGTCAGATTAAGTCTTAAGGCCTATTCAATATTCATACTTCATAGTCAAGTTCAGTGTTGTTTTTGGCAGCAAATTTCTATTTTAGTTTTAGTTATAGTCTCTTGAATAGTTTTCATTTAGTTTTAGTCACATTTTAGTCACCTGGAATGTTTTAGTGTTAGTCTAGTTTAATCGACTAAATATCATACGATTTTAGTCGACTAAATTTACAGTTGATTTAGTCACAAACAAAATGTGTTTTGGCGGGCCTTGATGCCGTCGTAATGGCTGTTTTTTTGCACTTGCTGAAAATAGCCGATCTATACAAGCTCTAAGTCATAATGGCTTAGTTTTTATTTAGTTTTTGTTAGTGAAAAACTATTCGTACTCCACCTAAAGATGGACTATATGGACCATAGTCGGCAAAATACATTATTGATGAACAATGACGATTGATTGATTTATTGACAGTTTGCAGAATTACAGTACATTTCAAGTACAACTCAATACAAAAACTGTTAGCTGTGAGTGAGTGGACGACACCATAAAGCATTACACTTGTTTACAACAAGGCCCACCATTTTCAATTCATTTTGCTGGAATCAGTCAGAGGACACTTGACACACAAAATTATCTCTCTCACACGCGCACACACACACACACACTCAGAGCAGACTTTAAAATGACCCCAGAAATGCTGAATACGATACCCCTCGATCTCTTAATTCGTATTATTCGTTTAGTTTGAAATGTGATTCCTGGTCAGTTTGAAGGTTTTTTCTTTTTACAGGTGGCTGTCTTGTCGGCAGGCAAGATCGTACTTGGACTGTAAACGCATGCGCGTGCACGCGCACACACACACACACAACCGTTGAAATCTCTTGCCTCGTAGAAATTAATGTACTTCATTAAACGTTTTTTTTGTGGTTTTATTTTTCCACAATCAAATGAGCTGTGCTGTTTTAAGCCCTAACCACGCCAAAGTTGGGTGCTGGCACATATGCACACATGGCATCAACGAATGGTGTTGTGTGCTGGCACACTATACACTCATTTTTTAAGAGCCTGCCCAGGGACTACAGATGAAATTTAGCTTTGGCTAACTCTGGCCCATTTACATTGAGGTGAAAACTGACATGTTGATTAATGAGCTTTGTCCCTGTCAAATAAATAAATAAAGGGTGGAGTCTGTTTTAGCGTTGTCCCTGCGGTGTGATTATGTCCTGTTGCACTTTGACCCACGTTGACCCACGTCATCCCTACAGTGATTCAACTGCAGGTTGAATTCAATGGCCCAATGAACCACACCAATGGCCCAATGAACCACACCAATGGCCCAATGAACCACACCAATGGCCCAATGAACCACACCAATGGCCCAATGAACCACACCAAAGGGTCACCATGCAAGATGCAACTCCTCGCAAACCGTTTGTCACGGTTTGGACCCAAGGGTGGCGACAAGGGGCCAGTGAGGCACTCCAACGTTGAAGCACTGGGCCCTAGTGGTAAGAGGAGGGACTACAGGCGGACCCGTGGATTCATGACCGGGAAACCCCGTGCAGCTGGGCTTTAACATTGACAACTCAGTTGCACTTCCGCATTTGCCAACCAAAATTTGGTTGGCAAATGCGGAAGTAGTCGGAAGTAGGAAGTAGTCCTTCCGGGTGCTTCAGAACGCCACTGAGCAACTTCCAATGACATGAATAGCGGTGGGGGCGGAGCTTTGTGCCAGATCAGTCTCTATCCTTTTATATACTCTATGGGTGGCGACCCTTCGTTGTGGTTAGGGCCTAATTTGACCTTATTTGTCAGTACAGTATCGCACAATGAAACCCATCCTCGCGTACGGTGAGGAGAGATCCATCTCTAATTATTCACCTTATCGCAGAGACACTTTTCTTAACGCCCAGTTTGATGTGCACGACAGCCATGTTGGAAATTAATCGGGTCCCTTCCTTACTTCTTTCACAGGTGTTACCAATTCTTTTTTTTTATCCCACGATTTTGTAACCCCATTTTTCACCCCAGTGTCAATTATCTAATGTGATCCTGGGCTCTACACACCCTCCGGCAACCTGGGGAGAGTAACAGACTTGAACTCATGCTTCCTTCATGCATGAGTGTCCAAGTCGCTCCTTTACACCTGACAGGGGGGAGTTTCCCTGGTTGGACGTAGGGCGTGGAAGGAACACGTTATTCCAACCAGTTCCTTTCCCCTCCATCAGGTGCCCCGGCTGGCCAGGGGGAGGCAGTTTAGAGACCAGGATTAGTGCATGTTTTTTGTGAGGCTACCTACCCTAGGAGACACAAGGAGAACATGTGAGGGTACCTACCCTAGGAGACACAAGGAGAACATGAGGGTACCCTGGGGGACACAGGGAGAACATGTGAGGGTACCTACCCTAGGAGGCACGGGGAGAACATGTGAGGGTACCTACCCTAGGGGACACGGGGAGAACATGCAAACTCCACACAGACAGGCCCTTTCGCCAACCACGCCTCAGGTATGGGCACTGATGACCCAGAGGAGGGAACACGCCCCCACAGCGTCCCCAACGGGGCCAGGACCTTCTAGCTGTGAGGCGACAGCACTACCGACTGTGCCCCCGGTGTTACCAATTCTACTAATGAAGGCTCCATTCTGGTCAAACAGAGTCAGTGTTAATGATGCTAATGAAGGCTCCGTTCCATTCTGGTCAAACAGAGTCAGTGTTAATGATGCTAATGAAGGCTCCGTTCCATTCTGGTCAAACAGAGCCAGTGTTAATGATGCTAATGAAGGCTCCGTTCCATTCTGGTCAAACAGAGTCAGTGTTAATGATGCTAATGAAGACTGTTCCATTCTGGTCAAACAGAGTCCGTCTCAATGATGCTAATGAAGGCTCTGTTCCATTCTGGTCAAACAGAGTCAGTGTTAATGATGCTAATGAAGACTGTTCCATTCTGGTCAAACAGAGTCAGTCTTAATGATGCTAATGAAGGCTCTGTTCCATTCTGGTCAAACTGAGTCAGTGTTAATGACGCTAATGAAGGCTCTGTTCCATTCCTGTGAGATGTGTGGTTATGTGGACATCACAGGACTGTTCCGATTGGAGGAGGAGGAGGGAGGCGGAGCCTTGGTGCCTCGGACCATGTGAGTGTCGTCGTCACGAGACCTAACAGGAAATGAATATCACCGTCTAATCGTCCCACAGTGCCGGCCGTGTGTGTGTGTGTGTGTGTCAGATGCTGTGGTGAAGCTGTGTGTTTCCATGCGGGTGAAGGAGTGTGTGTGTGTGTGTGTGTGTGTGTGTGTGTGTGTGTGTGTACAGTGAAGCATGCTGTACACTGTACTGTACAAGTGTACAGCATGCTTCACTTCATTATCGGCCCATCCAAAACATAAACATAAACTCGACTTACGTAAGTGTCACACAGACAGGGGGTAGAGTCCCGCCCCGCCCCGTCCCGCCCCACCCCGCTCCGGGGTTACAAGGAGGCAAACATCCCAATGCAGAGACAATTGACTGCACTAAAAACTGGGCTAAAAACGGCCATAGCTGTCATCACAAATGTGATGAGGTCATAGCCACATGTGTGGCTATGGCCGAATTTAGCCCAAGGAGTGTTTTTCGTGCAAAACGAATGCTTGGAATGGATTCAGAATCTAGTTTGACGCGTCACATGCTACTTAAAGAATAATGAAAAAAATAAAGTTTTGCTTTATATAGGTTGTTAATAATGGTGTGGTCACATATAACTGACATTAGGCTACTGAATAGGAAGAGTTATCATATCAAAATATAAACTAGAGACATGTAGGAATACAAAGTCTTTACGGTTACCTTAGGACAGGTGGTACCAACACCTGGCTCTGACTCTGGACTATAGGTCACGGAGGACCAGACCGAGATCACATCAGCGATGGATGGATATCCTTTTTGAGAAAACTTCACCTCAGGATAACTCTCATAGTCTCATTAGATGTTTGTTTGTTTTTTCCAGCACAGGAAATGTCCCTTTAACACGGTTTAGATACCGCGTTTTGGCCTCAGCGTTGAAGGCCCATCAGGTCAAAACACGTCCGTTGTCCGTCAGAGGTAAGTAAACCATGTGAAAAGGACATTTCTTGTGTACAGGGCTGGCTATATTCATTCATACTAGGAGTCTATAGGACATGACGTGCTGTACTATGTGTAGTGAGAAGAATTCATGTCCCAGTGTCCCAACTAGCTCATTGGATGTGCACTCGGGACCACTTGGCAGATGTGGTGGTAGTGTGAATGCTGCGTACCGTTCCCCGGAGCGGATCATTTTGTCGGTTTTCTGCTGTAAGGTGTCTTGAGACAACAGACTTACTGTTGTCTCAATCAATTGGGATAAGGCACACAATGGCCCCTGGATAAAGGAAGTGTTTTTTCTATCTTTAGAGAGGCAGATCTGTCTTATATCTTTCAGAATATTCTTTGTGGTAATATCAATAGGTTGAAACAAAAGCTAAGATAAATGGTCAAATTGACATAATATGTCAATTTGGTCTAAACCAAAACCTAGATCATTATGTCCAGATGAAGCAGTGTTTTGGTACTGAACTGTATGTCAAATCCTTTCTAACCAGAAACCAGCGGTCATTGTGTGCCCAGCTGAGAACTGGTATCCTTCCTCTGGCTATTGAGGTAGGGCGGTTTTCAGTGGTGCCAGAAGAGAATAGATTATGTAATGTATGTGACCTAAATGATGTGGAAAATGAATGTCATTTTATGTTTTATTCTACCCTGTATGATGATTTGAGGGTTCCACTATTTGAGGCAATGCAACAAAAAAAATGCTGATCTATTCTGGGAAGATGATGGTCAGAAGTTAGACTGGTTATTTAATAATGAAGTATTTCGGACAGCCCAGTTTGTTTCTAGAGCCTGGAGTAGAAGACTTATTTTATTTTGTATATTATGTAATCTGCCTTGTAAGAATCTGGGGTGTATTAGTCAGTTTATTCACTTGATCATTGTTAGCAAACTGTCATGTCGGTTTATTGACATTGTTTATGTAAAAAGTGCCCTGTAAGTCCATAGGGGCTGGGCTTCTTTGGAAGCATGACACTTAAATAAAGAATCAATCAATCACTCAGGTACTCGGATACGGATCGCTGCAATGTGAAAGCATTGAATCGTTCAAAACACACATCACAGCTGTCACTCGATCCTGTAGGTTTGCACTCTATAACATACGACGAAACAGACCATTCCTCACCCAGGAGTCAGCCCAGCTCCTAATCTAGAAAACAGTATTGTCAAAACTTGACTACGGTATTGTAACTCCCTCCTTACTGGCCTACTGGCATGTGCACTTAAGCCTCTCCAACTGATCCTATGTAGTCATAGCACTGTATAGTATAGTATAGTATAGTATAGTATAGTATAGTATAGTATAGTATAGTATAGTATAGTATAGTATAGTATAGTATAGTATAGTATAGTTTATATGTATAGTTTGTAGTTTCATTATATAGATACTCCACTGTTACGTTCTTAGCTTACGCATGTTTCATGATAACTACTTTTTATGTATGTGATGTATTGCCATGCTTTTTGTTCTTGCTTAATGTAAATCGCTCTGGATTAAGAGCGTCTGCTAAATGCCTAAATTGTAATTGTAAATTGTAATTGAATACAGTTGAATGAAGTGTAGTCGGATACAGATCGATGCAATGTGAAAGCACTAAATACAGTTGAATGAAGTGTACTCGTGTGTGGAAGAATCCAAGGCCAATGTGAATCGTGGCCAGCGGGGACCAGCTAGGCAAGCGTATTCGGGTTCAGTTTGAATTAAACAGACTCGGTGAGAATCTGCCCTCAATCCTCCTGTGCTACAGAACGGGTGCTATTCTAGGTTAACGTCCATTTGAGATCTGATCTGATCTGGTGATCTTCGCCCTCATGCTCACATCGCCTGGCACTGACCGTGACAGGTGTAGCCAACCATGGCCTGCTGGTGCTGACGCTGACTGTGAAAGGTGTAGCTAACCATGGCGTGGTTGTGCTGCTGCTGACTGTGAAGGTGTGTGTGTACAGCGTGCTTCACTTCATTATCGGCCCATCCAAAACCAAAACGTCCTCTTACATAAACTCGACTTACGTAAGTGTCCCACAGACAGGGGGAAGAGCCCCGCCACGCCCGCCCCGCCCCGCTCCGGGGTTACAAGGAGGCAAAAATCCCAATGCAGAAACAATTGACTGCAAACTGGGCTAAAAACGGTCAGCCATAGCTGTCATCACAAATGTTATGAGGTCATTACATTTGGGCAAGTGGCTATGGCCGAATTTAGCCCCAAGGAGTGTGTTTCGTGCAAAATGAATGCTTGGAATGGGTTCAGAATCATGAAAACCCCCTAGTTTGACATGTTACATGCTACTTAAAGAATAAGGAAATTTAGACGTACATTGACAAGCTTTATGTTGATGCTGATCTTCTTTTTCAGGCAGCACTTGGCACCTGCCCACAGAGTCAAAACTACTAGTAACTGGTGTACTGACCATGGTATTACTGTGTTAAAACTACTAGTAACTGGTGTATTGACCATGGTATTACTGTGATAAAACTACTAGTAACTGGTGTACTGACCATGGTATTACTGTGATAAAACTACTAGTAACTGGTGTACTGACCATGGTATTACTGTGTTAAAACTACTAGTAACTGGTGTATTGACCATAGTATTACTGTGATAAATCTACTAGTAACTGGTGTACTGACCATGGTATTGCTGTGTTAAAACTACTAGTAACTGGTGTACTGACCATGGTATTACTGTGATAAAACTACTAGTAACTGGTGTACTGACCATGGTATTACTGTGATAAAACTACTAGTAACTGGTGTACTGACCATGGTATTACTGTGTTAAAACTACTAGTAACTGGTGTACTGACCATGGTATTACTGTGTTAAAACTACTAGTAACTGGTGTACTGACCATGGTATTACTGTGCTTAACTGACCAGCCAACTGGCCTGACCTGAACCCCACAGAGAATCTAGGTTGTATTGTCAAGAGGAAGGTGTGAGACAGGAGACTCAAGATGAATACAAATTAATTTACGGCTGTTATCAAACAAACCTGGGCTTCCATAACACCTCAACAGTGCCACAGGCTGATCACCTCCATGCCACGCCCCATTGATGAAATAATGTGTTCAAAAGTAGCCCAGACCAAGTATTGACTGCATACATTCATATACTTTTCAGTTCTTGTTTTTCGCGTTTAAAAAAATTATTTTTTAGTGGTCTCGTAAAATATTATAATTTGTTGAGATAGGATTTTTTGATTTTCATGAGCTGTACGCCATAATCATCAAGATTAAAACAAAAAAAAAGGTTTTAAATACTTAAATACACTTTATGCACAATTAATTGAGAATATATGAAAGTTTCACTTTCTGAATTATTTTACGGAAGAAAATTAACTTTTACACAATATTCGAATTCATTGAGATGGAGCTGTCTGCCCTCAATCCTCCCATGCTACAGAACGGGTGCTATTCTAGGTTAACGTCCATTTGAGATCTGATCTGATCTGGTGATCTTCACCCTCATGCTCACATCGGCTGCCACTGACTGTGAAAGGTGTAGCCAACCATGGCCTGCTGGTGCTCAGGTTCAGGTTCAGGTTTATTTGTCATATGTATAGATATAGAGTATAAATACAATGAAAATTATTTTGCTCAGAGTATTCTCAGTCTTACATACACAGGACATAGACAAACATCTATAGTGCAAAGAAAAAGACAAAAACACAAAAAAAAAGTGCAAGTGAAGTGACGCTACAGTGCAATACAGTTCAAGGTCAGCTGTTCAGCAGCCTGACTGCCTGGGGGAAGAAACTGTTAGAGACGGGTGGTGTGAGATTTGATGCTCTGGTAGCGTTTTTTGGAAGGGAGTTGTTTGAACAGGGTGTTTGCGGGATGGCTGGTGTCTTTGATGATGTTGTGGGCTTTTTTCATACAACAGCTGAAAGGATCAGGCCGACCAAAAATGTGTCAGGTGCTCAGATAAGGTCTGTCGTACGTGTGCTGCGCGCCGACTGATGAGGGCTAAAATTATGTCATCTCGATAAACATCTGCTTCATGTCATCCTAACCTACTGTAGACCAATTCAGCACATTCTAATCCTGTCCCGTTTGCAATCTCGCAAATCTCTTTCCAGTCCAAAGCCCTTCCAACCTGTATCACTCCTTCCTAACCATCTTTCTCTCAGTCTCTCACAGAGTCATGTTTGAGAACCCATGGATTGACTGATGAACTTGCACATGAACTTTCAAACTTTGTTCTCTCTATATCATTCATATATCATCATCATATATCACATATATAATTTTATTTTTGTATTGTACTACTTTTAACGGTGCATCATAGATTTTGAGATTGACTGGACTATGACGGACTACCAGTTTATTCCATGAAGTTTCTTTCTTTCTTTATATTTTTTCTTTGTTGATACTGCCTGTGTGTTATGGATGCACTAGAAGAGACAAATAAAGATCTTATCTTATCTTGAGGGGCGCTAGCTCCTCCAACGTCTGGCTTTGTGGCAGCCAAGTCTATGGACTTTTAGGGCGGGTTCGGAAATAGCGCACTGAGCGCACTGTGCAATGCAAACTAACAGGCGAGTGCGCTCCGGTGCTGCATTTCCTAACGTGCCCATGATGTTTACTTTAAGCAGCGCTCCACAGAAACAGATACTGGATATGGAGGCACGGTCGCCTCACAGCTAGAAGGTCCTGGGTTCGATTCCCGCTGGGGACGTGTTCTCTCCTCATCAGTGCCCATACCCGAGGTGGGGTTGGCGAAAGGGCCTTTCTGTGTGGAGTAGGTACCCTCACAAAAACCTGGTCTCTAAACCGCCTCCCCCTGGCCAGCCAGAATTATCAATTGATTTTCAGTCGAAACGGCTCCTCAGAGTGGCTTACTCCAACTTAGTGGCTTCCCGTGTGATGAGGGTTACGGGTAAGGTTAGGGTTTAGGGACAGGGTTAGTAATGCGGGCGAGTCGGAATGGTGGTGCTTCGAAATAAGGGGCTTCGGAATGGCGGCGTGTATAACGACCTTGAAGACACGTCCTTCATTCATGACTCTTTCCATGACTTACAGTAAGTTATTGTCCTTATTTTACAGTCAACGCTTTAAAGGCTGCCTGACTCATGTCCACACCTACTTAATGATTGACTTCTGGAGGATATATGCCTCGGTAACACAGACCCTGGTTTAGACTTTGTAGACCCCCAGGGCTATGATGACCAGTCAAGTGCAACTTCTAAGTACAGTCAGGTTTTCAAACTGCTCCAAAATGGCCATGAGAACGCAGTCTGCAACCACATTATTATTGAGAGTGTTACGACACGTAAACCCAACCCCCCCCCCCCCCCCCCCCCCCCCCCTCCCTTCCCCTCCCCTCTAGACTTGTGCACAGATAGAGACCAAGTGGTGCTAGAGCACCTGACCCTCTGGACAGTAAAGTGCCATTTTGAAAGTTTGTTTTTTACAGTTTGTTCATTTTATTTGTGTTTTGTGCAGTGTACAGTATGTACACTCGAGCATAACGTCCGGGTACCATGATGTCACATCCCTCTATTGTGAGAGCACTGATGCGCCCCAAAGGGTTCGGACATGTCGTCCTCGCAAACCGTTACATGTTTTTTCTACACCGAGGGGAATTATGATAATTTATAATCATTTCTTTATTGCACTGCTTTGCAACCTTGTATTATGTTGTATTGTCCTTGTTGAACTTTTTATGCTATTTCCGGAAGGGTTTCCAAGTAAGCCTATTGGCTATGCTTCCTTTTCTAGGACAATGACTTGATTTATTTTCACATGATGATCGACAATGAATATTTAGGACAAACCTGTCTCACACATCCACACTTACACCACGTGATTACTGACTCCACACCTCATAGGATCCTTATAATAAATAATGTACTTTTACTCAGTCGCCTGCCTCCGATGTTTTCCATAGCCTGAGCCAGCTATAACAAATGGGGGCTCGTCGTCGTTCATGTTCGACATGCTAACGACATTACAGAACTGACAACCGCTGGTGATCTCCTTCTGCTTATCCTTTTACATCAACAATCAGAGTGGACAAACAGGCATCAGACGGAACTTTTTTTTTTTGTAACTTTATTAAAAAATTATATATACATACACACATATATACATACACATATATATACATACACACATAAACATACAATAGGAAATGGTAATTAAAAAAAAGATACAAAATAAAGAATGGACTATACTAGCGCAAGAGAACATACAAGTGCACGGCCCCGAGGCGGCCATGTAAACATATACTCTACTGAATGTGTTCTACACACATTACATGTTCCCCAAAACTGTACATATTAACATATTAGCACTGCGTGTGTGCGTTTGAGGTCTTAGGGTTCCATATATACTTCATCTCCCTGTTACTTCATCGTTGTTGTTTTTTCATCATTTAACATTTATTTAAAACAGGATGGACATTTTATTGAAACTTTTTGGAAACGTATCACCTGTACCAAAAACCACACCAGAGTACCTGACCTGTATAGTGAGATTAATGACGGTGGCTGCATGTAGTATAATAAATATAATATATATAAAAGTCATTTTTAGAGTTTTGCGTTGGATGCGTAGTGCAGTAGAGCCTGTAGTTAAATCAGGGTTAAAGGAGAATTCCATGCTAGAAGGCTTTCTTACCTTTATGTGTAGTTGTTACGTCCCCACCAATGTCCAGGTGTTATTTTGTGCAAAAGTGCATTATTGGCTATTTCCACTAATATAAGCCCTCAATGGGGGTTGGGTTTTTGTGCTAATTCGCTTATTTCCATCGATATAAGTAGTAAAGTGTGCCGATTGGTATAATTTACATTATGAAGAGAGGATATATACCAAAAAAAAGATTTTTGAGCGATGGAAATAAGCGAATTAGCACAACACCCCATAGCCCCATTCAATTCAATGCAATTCATTGAGGGCTTATGGTAGGGGCAATAGCCAATAATGCGCTTTTGCACAAAATAACACCTGGACATTGGTGGGAACGTAACAACTACACATAAAGGTAAGAAAGCCTTCTAGTATAGAATTCTCCTAAATAAAATAAAAAGTACCGTACTGCTTCCGTAAGATTGCATTGGGAAAACATGGTACTGGCTGACTTCATAAGCTTTGGAAGCGGTTGTTTCTGTTACGTGCCTATCCAAAGTTTATCGTCTGTAGCTCGGTTCTGATATGCCTTTACTTTTTGGAAACGATACTGCGAAAAAGGCTTTTCGCCACTGTTTTTGGACGGGCTCAACAACCGTTCTAGCAGGATATCCCGACACAGAACAGAACCTCCTCTCGGAGCTAAAGAGTAGATTATGAGGTTCCAAACTGAGCTAAAAACTTTAGACGCCAGTTCCCATAGGGGGCGGTATAAGTGCTAAATGTGCTAACAGAGAAGATGAGCTCTTGTTGTTGTACTCACACCCCCTGGTCTACTGAGGCCCACAGAGGCCTACTAGCGATGCGATCATTGTTTTGTTTAGCGGGAGCTCGAATTAATGCTTTATCAGGCTCCGATCATCATCTCATTATGAGCCAAAATTTTACTAAAGACGGCGTGTGTGCGTGCACGCGGGGATTTTGGATGTTTCTTATACATGGACGCTAGTGGTGGCTAGCGACGAAGCTAAAATAAGGTAAATACATTTTTTTAAACTCTGGATTAACGCTAATTTATCGGGATCTCATCTCCGGCTATACCTGTGCATTATTAAATTAATCTGGGGGATATCGGGCATGCATGGCTTCCGAGGAGTTAACGTGGACAGCGGTCAGTCAGATATTTTGGGCGACGTACACGTCGGTGCATTCTCCTGCAGACTCCTCCTCCTCCAGCATCACTCCTTCGTCTGGCGACGACATGCCGCTCCGCCTCTCCTCCGCCATTTGCTCCATGTCCACCTTGAGCATCTCCTTCTCGAGCACCTATAGGGACAGGAGACGGACGACAACAGCCCTGGTCATCAATATGTCCAGTATAGGGACAGGAGACGACAACAGCCCTGGTCATCAATATGTCCACTATAGGGACAGGAGACAGACTCATGTCTACCCGAGTTGAGTGAGCCTTTCCCCTGAAGTAACCTCGCCTCACCAGGCTTTCCACCTCGGAGGAAAGCCTGGTCTCTGTTCCAAAAGTGCCGTGTGAACCGGTCTGGAGCGGATGATATCGTTACGTCATGTTGTAGTATTGTTTTGGAATCATCAGGATGATATCGTTACGTCATGTTGTAGTCATTGTTTTGTAGTCATCAGGCAGGAACAATCAAACGGAACTTCCTTTTCCCTCAAACCGGAAGAATAACAATAAAAGCTCTCGTAGCCTGTAGCTTTTATTGAGAAAAATCGGTTTGAGGGAAAAGTTAATTCCGGAAGATTGCCGACTACAAAACAATACTACAACATGACGTAGCGATAGCATCCGGTTCATAAACCGGTTCATAAACCCGAAATGGAATGCTGCCCAGGCTACCCCTGAAGTGAGTTGTGATGAGCCACTGGTCTCACCTGGTCTTCCAGAGCCCTCTGCTGCGCCTCCTTCTCCTCCTCCTTCTCCTCCTTCTCCTTGGCCTCCTTGTCCCGTCTCTGCTGTTTCTTGTGCCTCCAGTACCAGGCCAGGTTCTTCTCGGGGTACGTGACCTGAGACAGCGGCAGCTTGAAGATGGCCTCGCACTGCGTGGTCATCTGCAGGAAGGTCAGCGCCGACAGGCAGAACGGCCAGGTGCATGCTGGGAGTCCAAACTGGAACACAACAACAACATATATTAATACTGCACATCAGTGTTGATTTTGTCATAGTATTTTTGAATAAAATTCTGTTAAGTTTTAAGTCATATTTTAAGTCATCTGAACTGTTTTACGTTTAGTTTAGTTTTAGTTCAATAAATATCATATAGATTTTAATCGACTAAATCTACAGTTGATTTAGTCGACAAGAATGTATTGTGGCGGGTGCTGATGACGTCGTAATGGCTGATTTTACACTTGGTTGCATGCTGAAAATAGCCGATCTACAAGCTCACAACACGTCGCAGCGTTACTAGTTATTAGTGTTTATTTGTATGTTAGTCAGTTTAATGAAATCCAGTAGAAATGTGCTGGCGTGGCTCAGACTGTACTGGCTGTGAAGAGCAGGCTGTACTTACTGCGGACATGATGTTGGCGATGCCTGATCCCAGGAATGCACAGAAAAACGCTGAGAGAGAATAGAAGAGGCAGATATTCAGAACATTAAAAAAGGCACGTCGCTAATTTGTCGATAATAAACATCATTGGAGCATGCAGACAAAAGAGAGATGCGAACGCCCGCTTTGTTCTTCTACCGTTTTTTTTTTTTTTTGTTTTTTGGCTTGGCACCAAATAGCGGTAAAAATATGTGTTATTTATTTATTATAATATTAATTATATAGATAGATAGATAGATAGAATTAATATTATAATAAATAAATATTTACAGAATGTATGAGATGTGGAAGTCAGTATGATCAGTGGTGTCAGTGTGGATGTGTGGTTAGTATGGTGAATGGGGGGTGTTGCGGCTCTTTGTTGGTTCCAAATATTTCCACCTTAGCCAACAAACCCACTGATGCACCCAGAGACTTTGGATGTACGCAGAATAAAATAATCAATGTCCACAGTCGTTTTTGGTTTAATTTACTTCCATTAAAGTGCAGTGATAGTACATTACAAATAGCTCATTCTGGCATTGTATCTTCTGTGTTGTCTATCTGGTAAAAACCGTTTGTCCACCAGGTGCATGCCGCTCCCCAATCACCCAGGCCTACTTATACCCTCTGTCAAGCAATTAGGCCTGGGGAGGCGTGCCCCTGTTATCCAAACAATAATTAAATTACAACCCATCAAACCAATGCCCAATAATGCCAAATAGCTACAACATTGTGATAATAATAAATAGACATACAAAACAGTGAGGATGGCTTCTACAGGTGTTGTAGTGTGGATGTGTGGTTAGTATGGTGAATGGGTGTTGTAGTGTGGATGTGTGGTTAGTATGGTGAATGGGTGTTGTAGTGTGGATGTGTGGTTAGTATGGTGTTGTAGTGTGCAAATCAAACGGTAAGGGAAACAAACAGAAGGGTGCTGTCATCTGGAGTGGGACACAGAGAATGGCTGGCAAGCCCTCTTTTATAGAGGTTCCAGGAGCACTGGCCAGGTGCTCCTGATGCACCTAATGAGGAGTCTGAAGTGGGCCGACGCCCACATGATCTGTGGGAGAAACACACACAGGGCAGTACCATATACACAGCATAGGGGCCCTGTAGGCCAGGCCAAGGGGCCGTGACAATATATAGATATTAGGGATGTCCCGATACCTCGTGTTGTGTTTATAGCTATCGAGCTATATATCGCGTGTTGTGTTTATAGCTATATATCGCGTGTTGTGTTTATAGCATGACTCCTCACTCAAACGTACATTTGCAGTTTGGGCAACTCCAAAGCAAACTCCACATGCCCCAAAAACATGTTATTTACCTGCCATAGTGTCAACCCCTTACCCCTGTGTCAGATCGGTGGTTAGACTGGCATATTCGCCGATACCGATACTTCCCGATATGACAAATAAGGACCGATACCGATACTTCTCCGACGCCGATACAGTATCGGGACATCTCACATATATATTTCTATAAGTAAGTGTCCTCACCACAGCAGATGGCGAGCAGGTGCACCTGCCAGGTGAGGGCGTAGAACATTCCACCGATGGCGATGCAGGCCAGAACACAGTTGTACCCCCACAGGCCGAAGTAGATGTCCCCGAACGGAGCCGACAGGGCCAGTCCTGAAACACAATGAATATACAGTAAAATGTACATGATGTCCCCCAAAACAAGCCTTTAAAACCCATTCTGGGCGGGGAACACCTTTTGGAGTTTTAAGCATTAAAGTCAAAGTCATACGATTTGTCACACACGTTACCGCAGTGAAGTTTGTTCTCCGCATTTGACCCATCTCTTGGAGCAGTGAGCCGCAGCCAAGGAGCGGTGAGCTGCAGCCGTGCCGCGCTCGGGAATCATTTGATTAGTTGATTTGACCCCCCAATCCAACCCTTTGTTGCTGAGTGCCAAGCAGGGAGTCATTGGGTCCCATTTTTACAGTATGACCCGGCCAGGGATCGAACTCCGACCTCCCAGTTTCAAGGCGGACACTCAGGGCGGACCACAAGGCCTAAATGGGTTAATATACTGTAGCGTCACAACACTGTATCCATATTTTAAACTTTGACTATTCAAAAATAGCAGATATACAACTGTTTAAGTGCCACCGACGAGATCACGAGATGCATCTAATCATGCACTGATTCCATATTTTGAAAATTCCTCTAATCTGGTGTGCAGGTGATGACATGCACATGACATGCACAATATAATTACATTTTATTTATTTTATTTATAATGGGAACACTGGCACCCAGGACCAAAACTGGTGTCCACCCCCTGGCACTTAACTCACCTGACGCCATGCCTGCGGCGGACCCCAACACGGCGTGGACGCAGGTGATGGGCGAGCTGATGAACAGCGAGATGATGAAGATGATTCCCGTCCAGGGGTTGTCACAGCCGTACACCTGGCCCACGCCCACCGGAATGGACCAGAACAGCTGCAAAACAGTTAAACAGAGAGGCTCGTTAACACACCTGCGCCCACGAGAATGGACCAGAATAGTTGCAAAACAGAGAGGCTCGTTAACACACCTGAGCCCACGGCTTTTGGATATAATGAGACAGACTCCTCCAGTCACTTTCAAATCCGTGCACTGCAGAGGGCAAGTGTGCGTCTGTGCAGCTGACGCTCATTGACGCTCGTTAATGTTATAGGCATCAAGGCAATTATGCTTCTGCACTGTCAAATAGGCCAATGTTGTTACCTGACAATTACCCTATTGGCCTGAATAGAAGACATTTTTTCCCCCCCAATGCCAATATCCTAAAAAAAAAACGTGGTCGTAACCATTTGACATTCAATGTTCTTTTTCCACAAAAAAAGAACATGGGCATCGTCTTATAATCAGAGTCGTCTTATATTCGGCACAATACAGTAGTTGACTTTGGTGAAAAAGCCTGTAGGCCTATATATATCGGTATCGTATTGGTCGATATCGGTACGGGAAATGAGGCTTTATCGGCGATAAAGGTTAATAGCGGACATCCCTAGTAGTTATGTAACTTGACAGTCAGATTGAACTTTTTCAACTTCCACTTTCAAAAGGCTATAGTGTCACACTCACACACCGTGACAAGTCTTTGTCATTCATTGAACCCTGACCGTTCTCATGTTGTGTGATCTGGCTTTGAGATGACACAGATGTCATGAAACCATCAGATCTGATCTGATGACTACGATCAGATAGGCTTCGCCAGTAGAGAATGTCACCTGGCCAGCCGTCTAGACACACGCATGCAGTGATGGGCGAGCTACTAAAGGGCAGTGACTCCGTTTTGGAGAAATCCAGTGGGCTGCATTCTGTTGACCACAGCTACTGTTTTGACGACGCGCGTTGTCCGACATTACTGACCCTAACACTAAATATAACATTAACCTCGGTCTTAACCGCCCACGTATAAGTCCCCTAACCTCATATCAGTCTTAACCGGCCATGTAAGTCCCCTAACCTCATAGCAGTCTTAACCTGGCCATGTAAGTCCCCTAACCTCATATCAGTCTTAACCAACCACGTAAGTCCCCTAACCTCATATCAGTTTGTATCAGAATTGATACAATCAGAATTGTATAGAATTCTGACATTTTCTAAATGTCAGGCCTAATATAAATGTGCTAACCTGGGGCAGGTCTATCTCCGACCAGGTGATGTTGGGCAGCTCGCTGCGTGGCTGGATGAGGACCTGGGGGAAGTGGTGGTTGAAGTGTCCCGTGGAGACCATGTGCACACACACCAGGATGTTGAAGGGCAGGGTGAAGACCGGCAGGTCCCAGCGACTGTTGATGGAGGCCAGCGCGCTGGACAGTAAGGGACTGACGCACACAGGCAGGCAGGCAGGCAGGCAGGCAGGCGCACGCACACACACACACACACACACACACACACACACACACACACACACACACACACACACACACACACACACACACACACACACACACACACACACACACACACACACACACACACACACACACACACACACACACACACACACACACACACACACACACACACACACACACACACACACACACACACACACACACACACACACACACACACACACACACACACACACACACACACACACACACACGTAACTGTGAGGACATCAACATTTTAGGACAGTGCAGTGAGTCCAGACTAGAGTCCAATTAGTTTGGATCCAGATCCACCCAGGCCAGGTGTGACTTAAAATTTCTATCATATTAATGAACAAGAATAAGATATGTGACTCTTTTTGATACAGAGACAGTCATGGCGGCAAGACTAACTGTCCAGGAGGAGAACAACTTTTTGGTTTATCCAAAAGTTGAGTTGAGTTAATAGCACAGACTCTTCACATACTAGAGCATGTCTGAAATAAATGTCAGAGCTGAAATCGACATGTAAATATGAAATAAATGCTTAAACATGTAGCTAGGTGTAATGTTAGAGACCACAGAAGACATGTAAATATGAAATAAATGCTTAAACATGTAGCTAGGTGTAATGTTAGAGTCCACAGAAGACATGTAAATATGAAATAAATGCTTAAACATGTAGCTAGGTGTAATGTTAGAGTCCACAGAAGACATGTAAATATGAAATAAATGCTTAAACATGTAGCTAGGTGTAATGTTAGGCCTGAAAGGTTCACTTCTGTGGACTCTGTTAGTGGTTGTCTCAACTCGCTGTTTCTCTGCAAGACATTACTCTATAAGCCATATCACCAAAATGGGTCAAACTGAACAACCATGTCATTTTGAAGCTTATGAAAAACATGTTTTTGAAATGGTGCTGGACCATTTGTGTTCATTTTGACAGCCAATTCTGATATTTGTGCCACAGTCTTTTGAATATCATTTAGTTTTAGTCCGAACAGGAATGGTGACAGCATCGTGGTGGCCTGAGGTGCCCCCCCTCCACACCCCCCTCCGAGGTATTCAGGTATTCCACTGCAGTAAATCATCCGTCAGCCAAAACGTAAACGTCACAGAAACATTTACGACCTCCGTTTAGAGAACATATTTACAGTATTCAGGTCATAAGTACATACGTACATACATAAGTTACACGTGTTCTTGAAACACGAGTAGCCCTGCAGCACTACTGTGTGTGTGTGTGTGTGTGTGTGTGTGTGTGTGTGTGTGTGTGTGTGTGTGTGTGTGTGTGTGTGTGTGTGTGTGTGTGTGTGTGTGTGTGTGTGTGTAGTATAGCATGCATACAGTAAATGGTGCACCTTTATCCAAGGCGCTTTAGATTGTGCATTTCATTCAGCCATTTCATTCAGCCATACAGCCATTCAGCCATTCACACATTCATACACCGATGGCAGAGGAAACCATGTGTAGCATTGCATGGAAGTGGGTGTTGAACCCGGGCCTCCCACAGTCCACTCGCCAGACCAACGCGCAACGTGTCATGCCAATAGGGCTGAGCCCGCTGTTGCAGGCTGGGTATTGGCTGGGGACTACACATGCATATCAGTTTTAACCAGCCACGTAAGTCCCCTAACCTCATATCAGTTTTAACCAGCCACGTAAGTCCCCTAACCTCATATCAGTTTTAACCAGCCACGTAAGTCCCCTAACCTCATATCAGTTTTAACCAGCCACGTAAGTCCCCTAACCTCATATCAGTTTTAACCAGCCACGTAAGTCCCCTAACCTCATATCAGTTTTAACCAGCCACGTAAGTCCCCTAACCTCATATCAGTTTTAACCAGCCACGTAAGTCCCCTAACCTCATATCAGTTTTAACCAGCCACGTAAGTCCCCTAACCTCATATCAGTTTTAACCAGCCACGTAAGACCCCTAACCTCATATCAGTTTTAACCAGCCACGTAAGTCCCCTAACCTCATATCAGTTTTAACCAGCCACGTAAGTCCCCTAACTTCATATCAGTTTTAACCAGCCACGTAAGTCCCCTAACCTCATATCAGTTTTAACCAGCCACGTAAGTCCCCTAACCTCATATCAGCCCAAACATCCAAACAGAAAGGTCCTATCCGATTGCATTAAAGGATGTTAAACCCATGCACTTTGCCACTCGGTTTGCCACTCACTTTGTGCACGCTTTGTGGGGCGACTGTGGCTCAAGAAGTAGAGCAGGTCGTCCAATGATCCATCGGTCGGCGGTTGGTACCTTGCATGGCTTCCGCCGCAATCAGTGTATGAATGTGTGTGTGAATGGGTGAATGTAATGCACAATCTATGTAAAGCGCCTTGGATAAAGGCGCTATATAAATGCACCATTTACCATTTTGCATATATATAATGATACTTGGGTACTTTTTTTCCCCACCCCTCGAAATGCCACTAGAGGAGAGTAACCCAGGTCACCACACTGTACCGTACTGTACTGAAGTTACTGTACGTAGATCAAAGAGATGAGCCGCCGCGATAGTGACAGAAACACAACGTCCTTAACATGGAGGAACATAGCGGGCATAGTTTCACTGTTCTGGTGCATGTCAGCCGAGCGCTGCGTGACTTATGAGGGCTCCGGGCTGATCGCAATCTGGAGTCCTTTATGAACCACGTACGGGTCTAGTCAATCTGGAGCCCTTTGGGGCGGCGGTGGCTCAGGGGTAGAGTGACCGGATGGGAACCGCAAGGTTGCCAGTTCGATCCCTGTGGGCTACCACCAGAGTTAGTGTCGAAGTAGACTGGAACCCACCTATGCTTTCTATGGCATAGGCACAGTGGCGTGCACAGGCACCCAGAGGGGCAGGTGCTCAAGTGATAAAAAGGGCAGCCTGTGCAGCGCGTGGAACCGGCCGGTTGCCATAATAGTGTAAGATTTATAGATTTTGGGGTATTATATTAGAAGCTTTTTTATCAAGAATTGATCAATGTTTGCGTATAATCTACTCACCACATGGTGGACCAGAAGGCGTTGGGGAGGAGGAGCCACCAGTACCAGTCTCCGGCGGCCGAGAACACCGCCATCAGCAGGCCCACCAGGATGCCGTTGTATCCGTACAGACCGGCCGCTATCGCCCCCCTGAGGACGGGAGGCGCATGGCGGTGCAACTGTTAGCAGTGTTGACTTAAAGACGTCGACAACCTTTTTCACTGACGAAAACTAAATATACATAAAAACTAAAGCTGCGACTTAAATCTGTCCGATTATGGAATATGGCATTATCTCCGGTTTGTCCTTTCCGTGACATACTGTACCTTTAAGGGGGAACGATTTGCATATTTTTGTACCGTATTACGACGTAAGATTATTAAATTGAACGTGTAATTCAAGGGCTGCCGTGGATGAACAAGACATGACTATAGTCATTATATATTAGCTTTCAACAGAAACTCAAGGGAAAAGAAATTACCTTACGGAAATTTCCAAACACCGTCTTTGTTTTTAGTTTTTTTTATTACACCGTATTGTGCACTACAGTTATCATCTGAATCAATATGTGATGTTCATACCCCACGCATACATACACACGCGGCCACACTGCGTGAAAAGTGGAGTTAACGGGCAATTATGGGCACTAGATTTGACCGTAAACCTCAAGTTTAGCAGCAATATACGGTAATATACAGCTGTGATGGTACAAGTCGGGAATTTACCGGAAAGTTTAACGGGAGTTTTCTGTAATATTATATACACATCCGTATTCATTCAATATATACATCTGTATGCTTTTTGTGCAGTGCCAGTCATTAGAGCGGTTTGACACCGCTCAAAACGTTTGACACCGCTCAAAACGTTTGACACCGCTCAAAACGTTTGACAGCGCTCGCTGCACTGGCAGAAGAACGGCAGGGTGCCCGCCCTCTGGTGGAACAGGAGGGTATAACTACACTACACTGACCTGCTCTGGCAGAACATCATGGCTCCCAGCGTGGAGAACAACGTCCCCACGAAGCCGTTGAGCGCCCACCAGTAGTTCTGCAGGATGAGACCGGCGAAGATGACCGCCCCGCTCAGAGGGTTGTTCACGAACATCACCTGGGCCGCGCCGCGGAGACACCAGTCCAGGATCTGCAGGACGATGAAGCGCTCTGGAGGAGGAGGAGGAGGAGGAGGAGGAGCATTATGAATTTCAGGCAAAAATACCTGCCACTTAATTTTATTACCCACCCATCTATGTTTAAATTAATGGCATTACTAAAATCTGAAAAGCAAAAAGTCATCTATAAATTGGGTGCTTTTCTGAAACTGTAGTGAAAAAAATAGTGAAAGCCTTTCCATATGTCTGTCTGTATGTATATTGTGTATTGAATTGTATACTTTTTATTGTATACTTTTATGAATCTGTGCTCCATACCATGTGATCATGGTCGTGAGTTAAATAAAATTATGATGATGATGATGATGAGGAAACCGTATTCTGAAGACCCACCTCTTCAGAATCCTTGCCCGTAGCAGTTGCACTATAGCCATCGACGACCTTACAGGCGTTCGCCAGGGCTGGATCTACCATATGGGCACGGGATTTTTTTTTATTGTATTATCCGAATGAAATAAATGGTGTCTAAAAAGATGAGTGTTTTATTGTTGGTGAGAAGGCAGCTGAAAAGTGCAATTGTGTGTAAAGCAGCAACAATGCGCTAGATTGGCTGTCACTCTGGGGGGGGGTAGGCGACCGGAAATAGGCCAATATAACGGCATAAAACTGCCCTAAAACCGCAGAGGTGTTAATCCGGCCCTGGCGTTCGCAAAGGCTCAATTTATGTAACTTCTTAGATAGCATTTTATGTAGACATAGCACTCTATAGTGTATACTCTATGTAGACATAGCACTCTATAGTGTATACTCTATGTAGACATAGCACTCTATAGTGTATACTCTATGTAGACATAGCACTCTATAGTGTATACTTGAGTCAAATTCCAATACCCAAAATCTCGGCCACTCACATGAAATTGGTGACCTGCCGAAATATGTTACCCATCGCGTGGACTTCACATGACTTACAGTGGCAGCGGTGGCCGAACGGATTGCGGAGCGGTCTTGTTACCGGAAGGTCGCCAGTTCGAATCAGCGGTCCGACACGTTAAAATTACCACCGCTTAAGTGCCCTTGAGCAAGGCATTGAACCACTACCATGAAATGTTCTATGAGCAGGGCCTGGAGCAGGGCTGGAGAACAGGAGCCCCTACTCTCAACAGTAAAGCGTCGCAAACTGGCCTGGTATGGTCATGTCACAAGGCATACCTCGCTGGCAAAGACCATCCTACAGGGGACAGTGGAGGGGAAGCGGAGAAGAGGCAGGCAGAGAAAGGCCTGGATGGACAACATCAAGGAATGGACTGGCTGCAGCTTACAGACCCAGAGCTGAAGACCGAGAGCGCTGGAGATCCCTGACTGCCCAAGCATCCACCATGACACCCCTACGGCCCCCTAGGCCATGGGATGAGTAAGAGAGTAAGAGAGAGCCAGAGGTGGACAGAGTTCTCCACCCCAGTATTCTAGTACACCATCTATTCCATTAGCTTTAGAAACGGGTAGATTCATTGGTACTCCTGAGGAGGACAGAGTGTGTTTAGTCAGTGTGTGATTTGAAAGAAATTGAAAATGAAATATATTTTTTTGTTTTACTGCCCATTATGATGAAGAATTAAGACATGTATTATTTTGTAAAATGACAACCATCTGTGTTCACTTTTTCTGGTTAGAGGACTACGAAAAACTGGAATTTTGCTTTAGGAAAGGTATTTTTGCTTTAGCAGATTTCTTTATCCGAAGCGTGGGGGAAAAAGGCAGAATGTTTTGTTTGTGTGAAAGAAAAAACTGTTTTAATTGTATTGTACACTTATGTAATATTGAAACAATGATTTGTATGGCGTGTCCTATAAGTCCATGTGGGCGGGGCACCTCGGGTGCATGACACAAACATAAAGAATCTATCCATCAATCTAATCCATCTATTCTATTCTATTCTATTCTATTCTATTCTTGGGCTGAGGGAACATAAACATAAAGGCACTCTCTCTCACGCCATTATTTACAGAAGCATTTACAGTAGCCTATAGAGCAGATTCTTATAGGGTTGACTGACAGTTCAGTATATCATATTTACAATGGTATAAGGGGGCAGGTATGTATTGTGTAACCGTAAGTATGTACTGTACGCATATATACTGTAACTGTACACGCTCCGAGGCATGCATTATGTAAGGGCTGGGCTCCGATATGAAAGCAGGGAATCATAGCTTCAAATTGACATATTGGTTTGGTTGTTCAGTTTGACCCACCAGCTTTGGAGATGTGGCTTATAGAGTAATGTCTTGCAGAGAAACAGCGAGTTGAGAAAACAGGCTTGAAAAGTTCACTTCTGTGGTCTCTAACATTAAACCTAGCTACATGTTTAAGCATTTATTTCATATTTACATGTCGATTTATTTCAGACATGCTGTAGTATGTGAAGAGGCTGCCTGTGCTATAGACTACTAACTCGTTTTTCTCCTCTGGTGAAAACCTGGAGGCTGCACGATGACAGGCTCTCAGTCAAATCTGGTCACATTTTGTGAATGACGTGAGCTCAGGTCTGACAGTGATCAGCCTGGACACCTTGGGGAGGGTGTATAGAGCGTTGCAGTCCCGCCCCCTTTCATGACGACGCCAGGCCCAGGAAATTAATCACAATGCATTTTTCCCATAGACATTTCAAAAAGTATTTATTTAAAGACCTTATAAGCGTCGTACGAAGCCAACTCGAGTCGTGACAAATCATGACAACACACACAATATTTTGGACCAAACAAATAATTACATAGAAGAAAAACAACAACAAAAAGTGTTGTAACCTGCCGTTTTTTTCTACTTTCTAATTCTTTGTTGTCATGATTTGTCACGACAAGAGTTTTTTTCTTTGTCCGCGGCGTAAACGTCTTTAAATAAATACTTTCTGAAGTCTATGAGGAAAATGAACGGAGAATCATTTCCTGGTCCATGGTAGGGGGCGGGACTGGGCCCTGGTAGGGGGCGGGACTGGGCCCTGGTAGGAGGCGGGACTGGGCCCTGGTAGGGGGCGGGACTGCGACGCTCTATAGCAGTCCAGTGGTTCCCAAACTTTTTCATGTCAAGGACCCCCAAATTGACACTAATTAGCCCCGTGGACCCCCATTTGAAAATATATGCCAGGGACCCCCTTAAGAAAGATTTTTACGGCTCTAACAGTGATTCTCAACCCGTTTAATTTCAAGGACCCCCAGTTTGACAGGCATTAGGCCTCGGACCCCCATTTAAATGGCATTTCTATCTCTGGGACCCCAATTTATATTGTAAAATCAATGTTAATGTAACTCTGAGAGAGTGTACAAATGGAACCAAATGGACCCATAAGGGTCCACTTGGTTCCAAACAATCATTTAGCTGGGGACCCCCTGGAACTCGCTCAAGGACCCCTGGGGGTCCCCGGACCCCACTTTGGGAACCACCGGGCTAGAAGGCCTATCACTCTCTCAGTAAACTGACCAACTTACTTTCCATCCATTTGGCGAACGCCGGCATGTCTCCGGCGAAGTAAGAGACCGCCTTGAGGAGGCAGGCCCTGTCCCTCTGCAGCCTGGTGCGCTGCTGCTCCCCCCCCTGGGGCTGGGGGGGCTGCTGGGGGGGCTGGGGCTGCTCCCCCTGGGGCGGCTGGGGGGGCTTCTTGCTGTTGGGCGACAGAGCCAGAGTAGATTTCGCCATCAGAGGCTGCAGTTCCTGGAGATCCTGTCATGGAAGGGGGGGGGGGGGGGGGGGGGGGGGGGGGGGGGGGGAGGATCATGATTAGCTACGAGCAATGGCGTGCAATGACATTTAGAGGGGCAGGTGCAAAAAAGGGCACCTTGTGCGGCGCGTGGAACCGGCCGTCTGCCATGACCAATTTAGACCTGAGGTCGATTCTATAAATGTCTTCTAAATCACCCGCTTCGAATGGGATCAGTGTATTGAAACGGGGAAAATCAGGTGCAATCAGGCCTTTCAATAGACTGAGTAGACGTCTACCCGTCTACTCAGGTGCTCAGTAGGTTGATTCCTTCCTATTGTGTAGGTTGATCTGTGCAGTTTAATGCATCGCATGCAGCTACTGGAGCGGTGCCGTGTCGTTAGTCAGAAGGTTCCTTGTTCCGAAATTACTATCCCTATCTCTAATCCTAACCTAAACATAACCGCAAGCACGGGAGCAGTGCATGTTCGATGTTCGACGCGGTAGACACCACGGCTGCATTGAAAGGAATGATCACCTACTGAGCTCCAGTAGCTGCATGCGATGCATTAAACTGCACAGATCAACCTACACAATAGGAAGGAATCAACCTACTGAGCACCTGAGTAGACGGGTAGACGTCTACTCAGTCTATTGAAAGGCCTGATTGCACCTGATTTTCCCCGTTTCAATACACTGATCCCATTCGAAGCGGGAGTCTAAATCATGTTTCTATGTCAGTTGTTCTCAAACATTTTCATGTCAAGGACCCCCAAAAATGTATGCCATTGGCCGCCGACTGAAAATATATTGTTCCAGGGACCCCCCAGAAGAAAAGACTGTGTGTTTTGTAGTTTCTTACTGTGCGTAGACTGTGTTTTGTAGTTTTCTTACTGTGCGTAGACTGTGTGTTTTGTAGTTATCTTACTGTGCGTATAGACTGTGTGTTTTGTAGTTCTCTTACTGTGCGTAGACTGTGTTTTGTAGTTATCTTACTGTGAGTAGACTGTGTTTTGTAGTTCTCTTACTGTGCGTAGACTGTGTGTTTTGTAGTTCTCTTACTGTGCGTAGACTGTGTTTTGTAGTTATCTTACTGTGCGTAGACTGTGTGTTTTGTAGTTCTCTTACTGTGCGTAGACTGTGTGTTTTGTAGTTCTCTTACTGTGCGTAGACTGGTTGAAGAAAGACGTCGCTGTACAACAGAGGAGGAACTGCAGCAGAAGTCCTACGGAGGGAAGAGACACAATAAGTCCACAGTGTCAGCCTGTGTTGTCTGTGTCTGTGAGCTTTGGCCTGGCCTGTACAGGGCCTGTTTGTCTGTGTCTGTGAGCTTTGGCCTGGCCTGTACAGGGCCTGTTTGTCTGTGTCTGTGAGCTTTGGCCTGGCCTGTACAGGGCCTGTTTGTCTGTGTCTGTGAGCTTTGGCCTGGCCTGTACAGGGCCTGTTTGTCTGTGTCTGTGAGCTTTGGCCTGGCCTGTACAGGGCCTGTTTGTCTGTGTCTGTCTGAGTGTACCGGTACTCATGTGGCCTGGCCTGCAGGGTCTGTGTTGTGTTGTGTGTGTGTGTGTGTGTGTGTGTGTGTGTGTGTGTGTGTGTGTGTGTGTGTGTGTGTGTGTGTGTGTGTGTGTGTGTGTGTGTGTGTGTGTGTGTGTGTGTGTGTGTGCGTACGTGCGTGTGTGCAGCGTACCGGTCGGTACTCCCCTGTCTATGTATTTCAACCCACAGATCTAAGTAGGGCGTCGGCCAAAGTGAGGTTCCCAATCTTCCCAATCAGAGGTGCATTGGGAGCACCTGATCAATGCTCCCTGCAGGAGCCCTATAAAAGACTGGGTGGCAGCCAGTGCCCTGATGATGCCATATACGACTTGATTTACACACCCTACACTACACTGATCAGTGATCACACATCCACACTGACACTACTTATATTATACATTTTGTTAATACATTATTGTAAAAAGTTTTACTCTGCCTGTGTCCTCCTCAATTTCCCATGGCCCCACGGGCAGGGTTGTGACAACAATGACATTATGGCATGATGTGAGTACAGTGATCTAAACAATGGAGAAGGAAAAGAAGCACTTCAATGAGTTCAGTTGGTCCATCCCCCACTGTTCCTGATATACGGTAGACTGCCTCACTTGGGGGCCCAATGTCTTGCCAATAGGTCTGCTATGCATAGAGCCTATTTCTGGTTAAAAATATATGTACACTACACTGTAAGTTATTCTTAAAATGTCCAGTATAGATCAGAGCGAGAACATGTCTGAAACCTCTCATCCACGGATGATTGTGTGCTTCCAATTAATGTAGTCCTACTTTTACTAAGCCTCTTCTGGCAGTTGAGGAATTGAGGCATATTCCACAGGCTAATCATTTCACCTCTCGGGGACCCTGTTGTAAACAAGTCTGAGTGCTTAATCATGGTGTGTCCGGACCGGAGTAACAGTTTTTGTATTGACCTGTGCTTTCATTTGAAATGTACCCATTTTGCATACTGTGAAATAAAAATTTCAATCAATCCATAGCCTACTTAATTATGCACCCAGAGAAAACGCCTCCGAGTGCTACTCTGAACAGCTTATGGTCCAGAACTGGCTGGGTGTTGGGACTCTGTGTGTGCTGTATGTTTGTGTTTGTTTGGAGACATACCGTAGGCCTACCACTCTGAGTGTAAAGTTTCAGGTTAAAACCTAAAATCGTTTTGGTGTTTTTGGGGAGTCTGATTAAAGGCTCATACATAGTCTGGATTTTCGGTGGTTAGGTGCCCACCGAACTACAACATGACGTCACGAGCCGCGGTGAAGAGCAAACCACCGCCACCACTCCAGCCCTTAATTCTCTCTGTTTTTACTCGCCACCGCTCAACGTTATTTCAGCTCCGGTGGTCACCTCACCACCGAAAATCCAGACTATGAATAGGCCTTAAGTGGTGATTCTCTGTTGTTTGTATTTGCAGACCGTCTATATTAAAGTCCTCCTCAAAGCTGCATGTAAAAAACAACCACAGAATGAGAAAGTTTGGTAAATTTAACAGACCTCCCCAGAAGCAAAGATTTGAGTTAAAAACTGAAACTCTGAAAGAATATATATTCAAAGATTTAAGGCACATTTTCACGATTTTTCAAAAATAGCAGACCTACAAGTTCATACTTGTAGATCTGCTATTTTTCAATAGATAAAGTATATCATAATGCTTAAAACACCAAAAGGGGTTCCCGTCCAGAATGGGTTTTTAAAGGACAATGGGGTTTTTTTTCAAACAAGGTTAATTTTAGTTAGGTTGATGTTGGAGCATAACTTCCAGTCTAGTACAGTACATCTGATAATAACTTCCAGTCTAGTACAGTACATCTGATAATAACTTCCAGTCTAGTACAGTACATCTGATAACAAAGACGGCATAATAACACCTTACATAACAGAAGGATTGTGTTGATCCCTTAGTTTGGCCTGCTGCCTCCTCGCGTGGTCTGGCTCAACGAGCTACTGCCACATTCTGCAGGCACAGACCCAAGCCAAGAGTGTCAAGAGTGTGAGCCACCAATTTGGTCAAATAATCCTCTTATGTTACAGAACTGAGTCAGTAGTCATATTATTATTATTGCTATAAACCTTTTGGGTGAAATGATTAAGAAATAATCATAGGGTCGGACGGTTTGTTTTGGTACATTTGTGTCGGTTTTCTAAAGATTTCTTTTTGGCTTTTCTGCCTTGAAGACTGACAGGAAAGAGGGAGAGAGAGAAGGGGAGAGACGTGCAGCAAAGGTCGTCATGAACGGGACTCGAACACGCGGCGCGCTGTCAGGCCAGAGCCTACATGTGGCATGATGTGCCGGGAACGCTAGGCCAGTCTGTTTTCTGAAGGTAAAATAAAAGAACTGACATAGGCCATTATTATTTATTTTTTTAGCAATGTGAATTTCTTTGTAACTCTGAGTGTTCCTAATGATAAATGCACCCTGTGGGGGTCCGTTTGGTTACAGTACTGCCGTGCATCTCACATAGCCTCCTAACCTCCATGCCAGTGATCATCTATTAATAGAGAGGAGGTATGTAAGGCAACGTGAAAACATGTTGCTTCATATCCTAGTTCAAATCCTTCTACCTTCCTTCACCTCCTTCCTTCCTTCCTTCACTGGCCCACCACAACCAGCGTGCAGATACTCTACCGACTTTTCGGGTCGAGGTCCGATATCTCAAACCCTCACCCTAACCCTAACCTCCCTCGGGGCAGCACACCTAAACCTAACCTTAACCCTCTCCCAACCCTTAACGCACCCCTTGCCAACCTTAATCCGGTCGTTTTAACGCACCCCTCGCCAACCTTAATCCGGTCGTCTTAACGCACCCCTCGCCAACCTTAATCCGGTCGTTTTAACGCACCCCTCGCCAACCTTAATCCGGTCGTTTTAACGCACCCCTCACCAACCTTAATCCGGTCGTCTTAACGCACCCCTCGCCAACCTTAATCCGGTCGTTTTAACGCACCCCTCACCAACCTTAATCCGGTCGTTTTAACGCACCCCTCACCAACCCTTGTCTAACCAAAGTATGCCTCCCGAGGCCCATACAAATACTTGAAATACAAGCCCAGTTTACAGTACAACATAAATGATACACAACCAACAGACAACTAATTTAACATTTGGCCCCAGACCGGCCCACCAGAGGGTAAACCCACCGGGCATATGCCTGGTATGCCTGTGGCCAGTCCCCCTGGTACGGTACGCCCTGTGGCCAGTCCCGCTGGTACGGTACGCCCTGTGGCCAGTCCCCCTGGTACGGTACGCCCTGTGGCCAGTCCCCCTGGTACGGTACGCCCTGTGGCCAGTCCCCCTGGTACGGTACGCCCTGTGGCCAGTCCCCCTGGTACGGTACGCCCTGTGGCCAGTCCCCCTGGTACGGTACGCCCTGTGGCCAGTCCCCCTGGTACGGTACGCCCTGTGGCCAGTCCCCCTGGTACGGTACGCCCTGTGGCCAGTCCCCCTGGTACGGTACGCCCTGTGGCCAGTCCCCCTGGTACGGTACGCCCTGTGGCCAGTCCCCCTGGTACGGTACGCCCTGTGGCCAGTCCCCCTGGTACGGTACGCCCTGTGGCCAGTCCCCCTGGTACGGTACGCCCTGTGGCCAGTCCCCCTGGTACGGTACGCCCTGTGGCCAGTCCCCCTGGTACGGTACGCCCTGTGGCCAGTCCCCCTGGTACGGTACGCCCTGTGGCCAGTCCCCCTGGTACGGTACGCCCTGTGGCCAGTCCCCCTGGTACAGTACGCCCTGTGGCCAGTCCCCCTGGTACGGTACGCCCTGTGGCCAGTCCCCCTGGTACGGTACGCCCTGTGGCCAGTCCCCCTGGTACGGTACGCCCTGTGGCCAGTCCCCCTGGTACGGTACGCCCTGTGGCCAGTCCCCCTGGTACGGTACGCCCTGTGGCCAGTCCCCCTGGTACGGTACGCCCTGTGGCCAGTCCCCCTGGTACGGTACGCCCTGTGGCCAGTCCCCCTGGTACGGTACGCCCTGTGGCCAGTCCCCCTGGTACGGTACGCCCTGTGGCCAGTCCCCCTGGTACGGTACGCCCTGTGGCCAGTCCCCCTGGTACGGTACGCCCTGTGGCCAGTCCCCCTGGTACGGTACGCCCTGTGGCCAGTCCCCCTGGTACGGTACGCCCTGTGGCCAGTCCCCCTGGTACGGTACGCCCTGTGGCCAGTCCCCCTGGTACGGTACGCCCTGTGGCCAGTCCCCCTGGTACGGTACGCCCTGTGGCCAGTCCCCCTGGTACGGTACGCCCTGTGGCCAGTCCCCCTGGTACGGTACGCCCTGTGGCCAGTCCCCCTGGTACGGTACGCCCTGTGGCCAGTCCCCCTGGTACGGTACGCCCTGTGGCCAGTCCCCCTGGTACGGTACGCCCTGTGGCCAGTCCCCCTGGTACGGTACGCCCTGTGGCCAGTCCCCCTGGTACGGTACGCCCTGTGGCCAGTCCCCCTGGTACGGTACGCCCTGTGGCCAGTCCCGCTGGTACGGTACGCCCTGTGGCCAGTCCCCCTGGTACGGTACGCCCTGTGGCCAGTCCCCCTGGTACGGTACGCCCTGTGGCCAGTCCCCCTGGTACGGTACGCCCTGTGGCCAGTCCCCCTGGTACGGTACGCCCTGTGGCCAGTCCCCCTGGTACGGTACGCCCTGTGGCCAGTCCCCCTGGTACGGTACGCCCTGTGGCCAGTCCCCCTGGTACGGTACGCCCTGTGGCCAGTCCCCCTGGTACGGTACGCCCTGTGGCCAGTCCCCCTGGTACGGTACGCCCTGTGGCCAGTCCCCCTGGTACGGTACGCCCTGTGGCCAGTCCCCCTGGTACGGTACGCCCTGTGGCCAGTCCCCCTGGTACGGTACGCCCTGTGGCCAGTCCCCCTGGTACGGTACGCCCTGTGGCCAGTCCCCCTGGTACGGTACGCCCTGTGGCCAGTCCCCCTGGTACGGTACGCCCTGTGGCCAGTCCCCCTGGTACGGTACGCCCTGTGGCCAGTCCCCCTGGTACGGTACGCCCTGTGGCCAGTCCCCCTGGTACGGTACGCCCTGTGGCCAGTCCCCCTGGTACGGTACGCCCTGTGGCCAGTCCCCCTGGTACGGTACGCCCTGTGGCCAGTCCCCCTGGTACGGTACGCCCTGTGGCCAGTCCCCCTGGTACGGTACGCCCTGTGGCCAGTCCCCCTGGTACGGTACGCCCTGTGGCCAGTCCCCCTGGTACGGTACGCCCTGTGGCCAGTCCCCCTGGTACGGTACGCCCTGTGGCCAGTCCCCCTGGTACGGTACGCCCTGTGGCCAGTCCCCCTGGTACGGTACGCCCTGTGGCCAGTCCCCCTGGTACGGTACGCCCTGTGGCCAGTCCCCCTGGTACGGTACGCCCTGTGGCCAGTCCCCCTGGTACGGTACGCCCTGTGGCCAGTCCCCCTGGTACGGTACGCCCTGTGGCCAGTCCCCCTGGTACGGTACGCCCTGTGGCCAGTCCCCCTGGTACGGTACGCCCTGTGGCCAGTCCCCCTGGTACGGTACGCCCTGTGGCCAGTCCCCCTGGTACGGTACGCCCTGTGGCCAGTCCCCCTGGTACGGTACGCCCTGTGGCCAGTCCCCCTGGTACGGTACGCCCTGTGGCCAGTCCCCCTGGTACGGTACGCCCTGTGGCCAGTCCCCCTGGTACGGTACGCCCTGTGGCCAGTCCCCCTGGTACGGTACGCCCTGTGGCCAGTCCCCCTGGTACGGTACGCCCTGTGGCCAGTCCCCCTGGTACGGTACGCCCTGTGGCCAGTCCCCCTGGTACGGTACGCCCTGTGGCCAGTCCCCCTGGTACGGTACGCCCTGTGGCCAGTCCCCCTGGTACGGTACGCCCTGTGGCCAGTCCCCCTGGTACGGTACGCCCTGTGGCCAGTCCCCCTGGTACGGTACGCCCTGTGGCCAGTCCCCCTGGTACGGTACGCCCTGTGGCCAGTCCCCCTGGTACGGTACGCCCTGTGGCCAGTCCCCCTGGTACGGTACGCCCTGTGGCCAGTCCCCCTGGTACGGTACGCCCTGTGGCCAGTCCCCCTGGTACGGTACGCCCTGTGGCCAGTCCCCCTGGTACGGTACGCCCTGTGGCCAGTCCCCCTGGTACGGTACGCCCTGTGGCCAGTCCCCCTGGTACGCCCTGTGGCCAGTCCCCCTGGTACGGTACGCCCTGTGGCCAGTCCCCCTGGTACGGTACGCCCTGTGGCCAGTCCCCCTGGTACGGTACGCCCTGTGGCCAGTCCCCCTGGTACGCCCTGTGGCCAGTCCCCCTGGTACGCCCTGTGGCCAGTCCCCCTGGTACGGTACGCCCTGTGGCCAGTCCCCCTGGTACGCCCTGTGGCCAGTCCCCCTGGTACGCCCTGTGGCCAGTCCCCCTGGTACGGTACGCCCTGTGGCCAGTCCCCCTGGTACGGTACGCCCTGTGGCCAGTCCCCCTGGTACGGTACGCCCTGTGGCCAGTCCCCCTGGTACGGTACGCCCTGTGGCCAGTCCCCCTGGTACGCCCTGTGGCCAGTCCCCCTGGTACGCCCTGTGGCCAGTCCCCCTGGTACGGTACGCCCTGTGGCCAGTCCCCCTGGTACGCCCTGTGGCCAGTCCCCCTGGTACGCCCTGTGGCCAGTCCCCCTGGTACGGTACGCCCTGTGGCCAGTCCCCCTGGTACGGTACGCCCTGTGGCCAGTCCCCCTGGTACGGTACGCCCTGTGGCCAGTCCCCCTGGTACGGTACGCCCTGTGGCCAGTCCCCCTGGTACGGTACGCCCTGTGGCCAGTCCCCCAGCCTTGGACAAATACATTACTCTGGAGGTCCTTGGCATGGAGATGTTGTGAGAATCACTGTTTTAAACAACATTAGGAAACAATTAGCCCAAATAAGCAACTACACTTTAGAACAGTGGTTCCCAAACTTTTTTCATGTCAAGGACCCCCAAATTGACACTAATTAGCCTGCGCACCCCCATTTGAGAAGATATGCCAGGGACCCCAATAAGAGAATATTTGTATGGCTCTAGCAGTGATTTTCAACCTGTTTAATTTCAAGGACCCCCAGTTTGACATTAGTTAGTTTTGCATTAGTCTACGGTCCATTAGTCTACGGTCCCCCATTTAATGGAATTTCTATCTCTGGGACCCCCAATTTATATTGTAAAATCAATGCTAATTTAACTCTGAGAGCGCATGCACAAATGGCCATTTGTACACTCTCTGAGTTACAAGACCCATAAGGGTCCATTTGGTTCCATTTGTACGCTCTCTGAGTTACAGACCCATAAGGGTCCATTTGGTTCCAAATTATTATTTAGCTGGGTGCCCCCTGGAACTCCCTCAAGTACCCCTGAAGGTCCCCAGACCCCACTTTGGGAACTGCTTTAGAAACAAGCCGCAAAAATACCGCAAATGCCAATTAATATTTACAAGAGACTTGACAGAGAAACAAGCCCAAAGTCGCTTAATAAGCGGACATGGTAACACTGAAGTTCTTAGTTCAGTCATAAGGTAATAAATAAAGTAATAAGGTAAGGTTTACCTGTGTCCTGTGTGGCTCAGTCATAAGGCAATAAATAAAGTAATAAGGTTAAAGTTTACCTGTGTCCTGTGTGGTTCAGTCATAAGGTAATAAATAAAGCAATAAGGTTAAGGTTTACCTGTGTCCTGTGTGGTTCAGTCATAAGGTAATAAAGTAATAAGGTAAGGTTTACCTGTGTCCTGTGTGGTTCAGTCATAAGGTAATAAATAAAGCGTTAAGGTTTACCTGTGTCCTGTGTGGTTCAGTCATAAGGTAATAAATAAAGTAATAGGGTAAGGTTTACCTGTGTCCTGTGTGGTTCAGTCATAAGGTAATAAATAAAGCAATAAGGTCCAGCTTGGTGAAACTGATCTGAGTGACAGAAGCAGAATGAACTGGACTTGAATGCTCTGGAGCTTTTATACTGACCACCCCCCCACCCCCTCCCTCTCTCTCTCTCTCTCTCTCTCTCTCTCTCTCTCTCTCTCTCTCTCTGTCTCTCTCTCGCTCTCCACCCTCTCCTCTCATGAGAGAGAGAGAGAGAGAGCTCTTCTTGGAACAATTAAGTGTGCTTTGGTTGGCATGTAAAAAAGGTAAAAGTTTTCCAGTGAAGCTACAGTTGGCATCATTAATAAATAAATGCCACTCTTCATCTGTATCATAATCACGTCCCTCACACTGCAGCTCTTGGCATACAGTAGTTAACATTATTACTGACTGCCTCTCCAAAAATATATTTTCATAAGCTCACATGAGCTTGTAGATTGGATACATCTTGACGTATAGGAGGGAGGGGGCCGATGGCCCGATGTTACATCGCCCCGTATCGCCTCACTTCTGTGAGCATGGCCACGAATTATAACACCTGAAGTTAGGGATGTCCCGATACACTTTTTTCCTTTCCGATCCGATCCCAATAAATAAATCCCAATAAAATGTCTGTGTTAGCCGATACCGATACCGATACCAGAGAATAATATATATAATAATAATAAAATAAAGAAATATCTTATTTTGAAGTAGACCGCCTGGGAATAGTGTTTATAGTGTCGTATCTGATGGAACCACATTTCGTTATTATAGCATAAAATATCTGTTCTAAACTAAAAGTGTCTCATCTCTCCTCATGAGTGAGAGGCTACAGGACCAACAGGCTAGACATTCAGGCACCATTCTTCACAGCTTGCACCTATGCTAAATAGCTAGGCCTACTTTGATCTAGGAGCATTTAGACCAGAGGTCTCCTGTTGTGTTTCCTGTGACCTGTGCAGACATTTTGGTTTGGGTGTTAACGACTGTGTTAACCGCCCCCTTCCTATCCAAACCCATTGTAACTTCAATAGTCCACCTGCAGGCATGTGAACCTGCAGGCATGTTGAGTATACACCAAAGTGTTAGGCCTATGTTAGAAATGTTGAGTATGGTTCCCCGTCCCCGGCATGTAGAAACTGCCAGATGCTAACTCGCATAATTATGTTGAGCAATTTTCATAATTGGCATATGATGTATACATAATCTTTATCCACATTGGCCCCACATTAGCCACACATTGGCCCTTATTGGCCCCCATTGCCCCCCCCCCCCACACACACACACAGACACACAGACAAAATCACACACACACACACACACACGCAAGCCCTTGTGTGTGTGTGTGTGGGATTTTGTCTTTCGTGCTCAGCCAATCAAATCATCACAAATGTCACCGTTGTCCCGGTGTTTTTAGTGAAGGTATATACCTTCACTAAAAACGCTGGGACAACAACGCTCCACACGTCCCAAACTCTTCTCCCTTCTGGCTCCAAAACTATGGAATGCATGAACTTCCCATTACAATCAGAACTGCAGCCTCACTCTGCCTCAATCTTCCACCGTAGTCTGAAAACCCACCTCTTCAGACTCCATCATGGACCATAGCACTTGCCCTAGCCCCAACAACCTCACAGGCGTACGCAAAGGATCAACTAATGTAACTTAATAATAATAATAATGAATTGCATTTTTATAGCGCTTTTCCATGTGCTCAAAGCGCTTTACAATGGTTCATTCATTCATACATTGGGAGGTGAAGCGGCGACGCCAGCGTTCTCACTTCCCACATTCACACATCAATGGTGGCAAGCTTACACCGACCGACTCATTGGAGGCAATGTAGGGTTTAGTGTGGACAGGAGGAGCCGGGATTCGAACCGCTGACCCAGGGATCATTTGACGACCTGCTCTACCTCCTGAGCCACAGCCGCCCTTCTGATAGCACTTTATAGCACAGATAGCACTTCATACAGACATTATGTAGACAGCACTAGAATAGCATTTTAGACATAGCACTTTATAGTAGCCTATATACGTATATGTACAGTTTCATTATAGCCTATAGATATTCCACTGTTACGTTCTTAGCTTACGTATGTTTCATGATAACTACTTGTTATGTATGTGATGTATTGCCATGCTTTTTTTGTTCTTGCTCAATGTAAATCACTCTGGATTAAGAGCGTCTGCTAAATGCCTAAATTGTAAATTGTCATTCCGGCCAATCACTTAAAAGGTGTCTTCACTTTTCTGTCCTCACGTTTATCTTCAATATACTTTGCTCAGCCAATCAAATCATCGATATGCGGGTGATCAGCCAAAAATCAGCCAATGTTTGTGTTCACACAGACCTACAAAGCTGGGCATAGGAGGGGCTAGCGCCCCTCAAAAGTGCACAACACACCATATATAGCACTGTTGAGTTGGCACGCACGCACGCACGCACGCACGCACGCACGCACGCACACCTGATAGCACTGTTGAGTTGTCCCTCAAGGCCCTCCAGTGGTTAATTGTGTGAAACAGCACCACCCTGTGGGGTTTCTTATTTCCATGATTGCCTGCCTTGTGCCTGGAATTAGATACAATATATATTTCAGCTGCGCTAGCCTGTCAGTCATGTTGGCTTTGTGGCTTTTTGTCAACATTCCATTTTTGCCACAGACATACAAAATGAGTGGACAATAATGTTACCAGAAATGCATAAATATGAAATAGATAGCCCCGAATGACCATAACAGGTCTGTAACTCTGAGGGTGTCCAGATGGAAAGGGTGACAATATAGCCCATCCCATCGCCTCTCAGCGACTTTATCAGTTTATTCTCATTCTCATGTATTCGCAAACAGGTAACATGTTGGAATGGAATTTCCAGAACAATGGAGGGGAGTAAGCCATTCATTATCCATGCATCATTTTCATTTGACCAACACAAACTGGTTCTAACTGGTTCTAAATGTTCTCCTTTGACAAACAATGTTCTAATATGAGAAATAAGGTAAAATAAACATGAAATAAACACGGGCGAGATATCCGTGCGTTGGGGCGAGATATCCACGCTGTAAAATAAACATGAAATAAACACGGCGCGAGATATCCGTGCGTTGGGGCGAGATATCCACGCTGTAAAATAAACATGAAATAAACACGGCGCGAGATATCCGTGCGTTGGGGCGAGATATCCACGCTGTGGGGCGAGCTGTCCACGCTTTGGGGGCGGGCTCTCCACGGCTCGGGGCGAGCCGTCTTCACTTTTCGAAATTCTGTGGCGAGCCGTCGAGTTGGAAAAGGGGCGAGATGACCTGGTACCCTTGGGGACTAGTCTATAGTTTTTATTTGTTGACGAAATTGTCAGTATATTTAGTCTTAGTTTTGGTCATCATGCCTTAGTTTTCATTTAGTTTCCATTTAGTTTTCATCAGTGGAAAAAGGTCGTCGACGAACATTTTTCGCCTTAGTTTTAGTTGACGAAAACAACACTGATCAGCAAGAACATAAAGGGAAAATTCACTTTCAAAAAAACTTTTGGTCATTTTATCGTCTAGTCTACTCAGGCTTACGTGAACACAGTGACAGTTTGTAAGTTGCTTGATTCAGTATTTAAAGGACCACTTCACCACTTTTCAACTTATCTTCATATAATAGGTCCTCACTAATAATCATGATTAAAATACCACCATTTTTTTCTACTCGTAGTAGAAGTAAAGTACAAATACCTCAAAATGGTACTTAAGTGTACTTAGTTACTTCCCACCACTGATGACAAGACTACTAGCAGCATTCACTTGTAAAACCAGTGTTGGAAAAACAGTAGTTTACACATTACACCAACAGAGGGAGCTATAGTCCCACGTAAATACACGTCGGTCAGACTCAGAACAGTAGATCACAGATTCTGGGACAAAGGATGATTATTTATGAATACAATAAAGCTTGAGGAGTATTAGGAATTAATTTATGTCAGGCTTTAAAGATGCTATACACTGTTAATATTGGAAGTGTTTGGCTGGTACTTTCACTGACATTCACTGTGTGAATGTCAGGAGCAACTGAACATGACACAATGCCCCATGCATAAAATCATTTCCTGGAAAGAATGAGGCCTGTTGAGTGCATGTGATGTGACATGAGCTACAATGATTTTCTGCAGTGACTAACGTTATTATTTGGTGGACCAGGTTTCTGTACTGCCCCACAGCCCTCCTATGAATGAGACACAGACCGAGTAGGGGAAAAAAAGGTGGTATTTTATCATGAACATTAGTGCAGGACCAATTATATGAATATATGTTGTGAAGTGGTCCTTTTGATAATATAAATTATAATCAAGGCACCGGCGTAGGGCTGTGGCCCAGTCAATTTAGAGCTGACCCCGGATCGAGTTGCGCTCCCCCGCTCGCAATGCTACTTTTTCCAGTCAATAGTTTAATCCACGCTACGCGCCTGCATCAAGGGGATAGAACATTAAAAGCAAATTTTGAGAACAAAAAAAGTTTAAAATTGTTATAGGCCTACGCTTTATATCAGCTGCTGTATGTAACCCACTGGAATCATGAATGATCATATAAATCCTGCATCATAAATATACAATTATATATTTATCTAACTATAAATGTGCCACGTCTCTGTCTGCGCGCGCGCGTGTGTGTGTGTGTGTGTACGGTTGTAATCCACGTACCTCGAGAACAGTTCGCCCCACTGACTTCAAATTCGACACACGCGTTCCACACCCCTGCAGGGAGTGCAGTGCCCAGTATCGAGTTGGTCGGACCCACGGTTCTCCAGAACCACCACAAAAGGCTCTGCTCAGGCTCTGCCAGTGGGCCTCATGAGCCAAAGTCCCCTCACCTGTGCAATTTCCAGCCTCTGCCTCAGCCAATTGATTGCCATGGCAAACCCACACCTGCCAATTGATTACTTGATTACCAGTCCACTTTTCACAGTCAGTTTGCACTCTTCAGACACAGGCAGACAGACAGATACAGAGATCTCCATGTGGGACACAGACAGTTAAAATGGGTGCTATGACAATGGGTATTGCATACTACAGAAATATCCATATACAGTAAGGGTATGGCACAAACGGGACACAGACAGATAGTTAAAACGGGTGCTATGACAATGGGTAGGCCTATTATTAGGTTTCCAAGTTGCATCGTTCCCAAGTACTGTAGGCCGGTGACCGACGGGCACGTACAGGTCTAGTTGTACAAAGTTTTAGGCAACCGCTCGATCATTTAGAAGTTAGAACTGAACTAAGGCCCAATTCCAATCCGCTCCCTTACTGACTCACTGAGCCCTCACTGACTAGGGTGCACTCACACGGTTAATGCAATTCTCTGTGCTCGTTGGATCAATGCTTAATGGCCGCCCAATGCATTTCCAATGGGAGTCACGTGGTTTGACACAACATTGTGTTGTATGAGGGGGAGGGGCGCAGTCGAAACACAGCTGAAAGCCATACAACAGACCCCTCCCCCTATGTTGTGTCAAACCATGTGACCTCCATTGGAAATGCATTGGGCGGCCATGATACTACCCAAGAGGAGAATTAGCAAGAGAGACCACTTTGCTTTACTTCCTGTATCTGCGTGAGGTGGGCGGTAACATTATTAGGAGACAGGAAGAATGTTGGAGTCTATTCATTTCCAATGGGAGAGTGAACGTGAACACAGCTTCTGAACCATTCCTTAACTCCATGGTCACTGAACTAAATACTGGACCAAATCACCACAAGGCACACAATATTTACAAGATATTCATAGTAAAATGGCTTCTTTTAGCGAGACAAATCAGGAGAAAATCGACTTTGTTAATGACATTTCTTTATCCCAGCAACAAACTCTCGCGAGATTTGAGATGAGTCCGGAAGCCTCTCTCTGTCCATCTGCAATTTCACGGACAACACATAGGGGGCTCTGACCCCATATTTAAGATGATAATATGTGAATATTATAATGTGAAATGAATGGACATATTTAAAACGATTAGAAATGATCCTTATGTGCCCAAATTAGAGCTGGCATACTTGGTCTGCATATTGAGACAGGCAGATATGTAGGCACGGTTGAGGAGGATAGATTATGTAGTCTGTGTGATCTAAAGGAATTTTTTATTGTCCATTCTACAACTCTATTAGGGAGAGACTTTTTAATGAGATAGATCCAAATCATGAATTGATATGGTTGGAGGACTGAAGTAGTACACCTTGTCAGTTGTTTTCAATGTACTTTGTTAAATGACTTGTCAGTGTTGTTGTCTTCTTCTTCTATCAGGTTTCATGGCGGTCGGCAAACCTAAATGGTGCATTACCGCCACCTACTAGACTGAGTGTGGAAACAGTGTTGTTGTCAGGGGGGGAGGGTGGAGGTCGGGGAGAAGCAAACCACGCCTACTATATTTAGGAGACCATTTGTAGGCTTTGTGTACCATTTCGCCTCTAGTGGCTCCAATGAAGTTGGCCCATCTTCATACATAAACTATCTTTGATACTACACAGCATTGATCCAACGAGCACAGAGCATTGCATTAACCGTGTGAGTGCACCCTAAGGCCTCACTCAGACCTTTACTGCATTGCTATATGCTTGTTGGATGAATGTTGTGTAGTGTCATGGCCGCCCCAATGCATTTCCAATGGAAGTCACATGGTTTGTAGTCCACATTTTTGGACTACAAACCTACACAACATTCATCCAACAAGCATACAGCAATGCAGTAAAGGTCTGAGTGAGGCCTTAGGTGCGCGTTCATGCATGGCCGCAGGAAGATGTTTACAGTAGGAGGTGCTGAACGTTTAGTAGGGGGTTTTCACACGGAAAAGTGGCTTTTACTTTCCCTCTCCACACGCATGAGCAAACGGACACAGGCAATTAACCAGGATAAGGCACAGATACTGTGATACAGCATATTTATTAGGCCTAGTAACAGAAATCTGTATTGATTAAAATTATTATTATTTTTCCCCTCCTGTCCGAGGGGGGGCTGTGCCTGGGGGGAGGGGGTGCTCCAGCCCCCCCCCACTTCCCTCAGCCATTCATGTGAAGTCTTCGAGAGCTTGAGCAGGGCTGTGATGTCCCATTTGAAATCGGTAAGGGCGCTTCTACACACTTCACGTCACGAAGATGCCAAATGCCACTCGCGGCAGAAGTCTCTTCCGGGTTTTTAGACAGCTGGTGGATGGAAATGAAGCTCCACCCACCCCACGTTGCAACTTGCAGCGTCGGCCAGAAAGCCGGAAGCTCTTCGCCGACAGCCCTCTCTCCCTCTCCACAAGGTGGGGTGAGTGCAGCAAAGCATTATGGTCATTGTAGTCATCCAGCAGTGAGACCCAGTGTCCATTGACATCACAGACACTTTGAAATACTACCAGTGAGACGCCTGAGGGCGAGAAGTGGGCGAGGTCGCGTGCACACATCTGCTTCGTTGACGGCAGACTGCTTTGGCGCTTTGGCATGGGGGGGGCAGATCAACATGGAATAAATTCTGTACTGGCCATATATTATAGGGACTTTAAGCAACGATGGCTACGGCAGTCGGCTCCGGCAGCCGGAAATGGATCAGTGCATCGATACATAAACCTGCTTGAAATGGATCAGTGCATCGATACATAAACCATCTTGCCGTCGCAGCCCTTTCTACTACGGAAGAACCTACACTAACGTAGTGTCTACTACGCCATGTCATAACCTGTCATAACCATGTTTATTGAAATTATAGCTGTCATACATTTACACCGATTGCTCCATCACCTCTCTTATGCTGTGTAATGTGTTGGCAATTGCTCTGAATGAAGAAATAACACCAATACCACATGTCATATTAATGATTATTAAAACGGTTTTAGAATAACACAGATTGCTCCAGCACCTTCCTCTTTCCACTGCTGATCATGTCCAGCGCATGTAAGAATTAAGCAATATCGGCAAGTTAGCTGACGCGCGACGGGGTCTTTAAAAAAATAAATAAAGTGTTTATGTTTGACACATGCTGCATAGACGCGTCACCACCATGGGAACCAAAAATGGATGGGAACCCGTCACCGACAGCTGTTTGCTTAACGATGTTGACAGCTACGGCGATTGCGTCTTAGCCGCCGTACTTCCGCCTAGCGGAGCGGTCCAGAAAACAGTTGTTGCTTAGAGTCTCTATTCTCTTAAGTGTACAGGGTTTGATGATGGCCCAGGCAGAGCCGGGCCTTAATTTTCAGGCCTGTTGAGAACTCCGGTTGAGAACGCCGGCTGCCGGGCGCGGCTGCACTAATAACCTTGGGGCAGGCCCGTCTAGAGTGTGAAATTTGAATGGACAGGTATAAGTCAAAGGGGAGACAAATAGTCTGTGAGCCAGGGGGTTGGTCTGTACCATCTGGCTGAATAAGGCTCATAGTGATTTTTGTGAAGGTATACATGTCTAGAGTTAGAAAATATGTGATAGCATTGCACCCGTGGTAGCTTTATGAGTGCTATCATGCATTTTATTTTATAACACTAGGCGAAAATTGCATGGATCAATATGAAAAAGAAATAGTAATACACCCCCCAAAAATGATAGAAAAGGTTTTTCCAATATTGGTAAAATGGCTATAACTAATACTAATTCATCATTATTTGGGGGTTTAGGACTAAAGGAATGTGGCTGAATCAGTGAAAGTGATCAGTTAATTATAGGGATGTGCCGATGAGACATTTTGGCCGATATCGATATCCGATATAATTAATTGCTGTTATGGCCGATAACCAATATTACCAATGTCGATCTCATTCTGTATTGATCTCATTCTGTACATGTAACAGGGTGTCTGCACTGCAGGCTTAGGCAAGTCACATCTAACTTAAATACCTTTATAATATTGTGAGCTTGTAGATCTGTTCAAACTGTTACTTTGGGCTTGTTTATCTGTAAAGACAGACCGATTAATTCATTTCATTTCATTTTTTTCATTTTTTGATTTATTCCAAATATGTTAAAATATAAATGAGAAAAGACAAAGGAAATAAACGTCCAAAAATAATAATAATAATGATCTTTCATAATCCTTAACTTATGTTTATGTTCGAAAGTCGGGCAGATACTGGCACTGAGGAGGATATTGGAAGGGGTAAGGGAGCGCAACCTGTCAGCGGTGATCACATTCATTGACTTCCAAAAGGCTTTCGACACCATCCACCGGGGGAAACTCATGAGTATTCTACGTGCCTACGGAGTTCCAGAAAAGTTGGTCCAGATGATAGAGTCAAGCTACAGCCAGACTCGAGCCAAGGTCCAAGTTCGGCCTCAAGCTCAATACCAAGAAAACAAAGGTAATGACAGTCAACACAGAGGACAAAACCATTGCCACTGCAGACGGGACGGTTCTCGAGCGAGTCGAGGACTTCAAGTACCTCGGGGCCTGGACTGCCTCAACTGAAAAGGATCTGAAGGTTCGGAGAGCACTTGCCTGGAAAGCCTTGCACGGGATGAGGAGAGTGTGGAAATCAGACATGGGAGAAGACCTTAAGAGGCGGCTGTTCATAGCTACTGTCGAGACATGGACCCTCACAGTACAACAGGAAAAAGCCCTGGATGGAGTCTACACAAGAATGCTACGAATGGCACTAGGTGTCACATCAGAAATGTGGACCTCTATGGGTCACGGACAAAGTCAGAGAGAGAAGGATGAGGCTGGCAGGGCACCGCGTCAGGTACCCAGAACTTGAGGCAAGTAAATTGACTATGGGAGCCAAACCCAGGGCAAAGCCAAGGGGGGGAAAGAAGCGTACCACCTATGTAGACGTGCTGTGGCGCGACAGCTTGGCTAACAACACTGCAGAGCTCAATAACCTGATGTTGGATAGGACGTTGTGGAGGGCAGCGATCCAGGAATCCCGAGTTGGTGTTGGCTAGACCTCACTCTCGCAGTTACTATGTTCGAAAAAGGAGTAGGGAAAAGTTTATTGAAAAACGTAATCGGTCTGATTAATCAAACCGATGCCGATTAATCTAAAAACAACTCAAATCGTCCGATACCGATGTGTTTGCCGATTAATCTCCCATCACTAGTTAATGATGTATTGCCAAATCCAAAATGGTGTCCATACCACACCCAAAGTGATGTTCTATTGTACTGCATTATGTAAAAACAATACAATTACAAAATGAACAGAATAACTGTCACATAAAATCAATTTCTTATAAGTAGGTCAATCTTATGTGCTAAAGGTCAGGTCAATGTCTGTCTCATAAGCAGGTGTGTCCAAGCATGCAGCAGATACAGTATGGTCACTGGTTGACATGCACAGTATTCACCTGAAATGCCCTTGAACAAGGCATCAACCACTACGATGAAATGTGTTCTATGAGCAGGGCCTGGCTGGAAACAAGTTATTGAGCTTAGCCCAGATACCCTGGGTAAATATAGATTTCATTTAATTTCATTTCACCTTACCATTGATATGCAGCTGTTTGTTGTTGTAACCTACAGCAGGGGTATTCAACTAGATTTAACTGTAGAATGATGTTGTGTGGGGGGCCGCACAGCGTGCACGCTTTACTGAAAATGTGGGGGTTCTCAAAATGCATTTGTGCTCAAACACAAAGATGTATACATTTGTGCACAGTAATGAGCAGGATAATATGACTATACAGCTATATGTTACCATAGAATAGATGTAGACCTATTTGACAGTGCATAAACATAATTGCCTTGACATTAACGACCTTCAATGGGACAGTCCTGTGCAACCTCATATCCATGTGCAAAGGCAAGAGCACAAAATACTTTGCTGGCAGGGAACTTCCCAGACTACCCTGATGTGCTGGGTGAGTTGGGTGTCACAATGTAACAATCTGTTGCTGCTGTTGTACCACGACAGTTGTACTCATATACAAGTGGAATGTGGCAGACCACCAAGCTCAATTTGAAAGTTCAGGTGATGTCACACAATTTGGATGGGAGATCCACATTTTGCTAAGGGTGACCTGACACCTGATGAGATGTTGAAGCTACAAATGAGAAGTGATGTTGATAATAAAGAGGATATACTGAGTTAGAGTTAGATCAGGATTTGGGTAAGATATTGCTGCCAATCAGGAGGGCTAGGGGGATGTGGTGGGTTGATTTTATGTTCCTGATTATGAGTTGAAGCTTACAGATATTGAATGTAGTTGCAAAAGATAAATATTATCATACAAGTTGTTATAGAAATAGAAATAGTTGTTTCTGTTTCATTGACCAGACCTTTAACATGTGAGATTGACCTGATATAAAGGCCTTTTTTGATTATGCCAATTACCAAAGTTTGGGCAACCAAGCTAAAATTGTCCCCAAATACAAACAACAAAAACGTAATATGAAACAGCATTATTAGGTTTGGTATTGAACAGATAGTGTCAAATGGACTAAAAGGTGATGTAATGGTGAACAGAAAGTTATCTTATGCATTACTTACACTGTACACTTACACTATATTTAGTTTATTGAATTTCATAAAACATTTCATTAGAATTTATGTTCTAAGATGGTTTTAAATATTTACAGTTATTTACAGAGGGAACCTTTGTGCTGCATCTTTCATGAAAACAGAAGTACGTCTCATGTAATATATAGTCCCTGTTGTCTCTCCTGTAATAGATAACATTTCTAGATGTGCTAATTTTAACAACTTTTCAGAGAAATATATAGTCTGAGCTGTATCCCAACCACTCTTCAAAGATATATGATCAATAATAGGAGAGAACCATCAGTTTGAAGTAGAATGCTCCATTCGGATTTTGAAAATTGTGTTTTGGCATGTGGTTATAAATGGAGTGATAACACACAGAAAGCTACCACAGATGCAATGCTATCACATTTTTCCTAGCACTAGGGATGTATACCTTCCCAAAAATCACTATGAGACTTATTCTCCCCATCGGTACAGATGACCCCAGATTTGGGGTCCTGGCTCACGGCCTAAAAACAGGAAGGATGGATATATAGGGAAGGATCAACGTATGTCAGAACAGGTTCTGACATATCCATATATGGAGATCTAAGGGTTTGCAGGTCAGATGTAGAGTTGCTGGCCAATATTGATGACATCAGGGATCTCCATCCCTGATGATGTCACATGATGTCACAAGACCTGCAGGGGCACCATATATGGGGGCTTTTCCTGGGGTGACCAACCAACCAACCAACCAACACACTGTCGAGAAATGCACAATTTAATTCCGTAGTAACCTGTCTGGTGGGACTCAATTATTTTTGCTCCTGCCACCAAAATGTGGAACGCCCTACCAACAGTCATTTAGGTGCGAATCCCTTGACTCCTTCAAAACCGCTCTCAAAGGGCACCTACGGACGGCTGCAATTCAAAACTGGCCCCCGTAAAATATGATTCCCCCCCACCACCAACCCCTAGCTTTTTCCCCTCACTGTAGGCTATATGTTTCTTTTCCCTTTTTACCTCCTTTATGATGAATTCCTGTTCTCTTTTTATTTTTTGTTTTATTTTGTTATATAGAAGTGTCTATTTGTACGTCTCTAAATGTTTTGATGATTTGAACAAGGTGGACCCTCTTGTAAACAAGTGTAATGCTTTATTGGGTCGTCCACTCACGTCTTTTTATTGAGTTGTGCTTGAAATGTACTGTAATTCTGCAAACTGTTAATAAATATTTCAATCAATCAATCAATGGTTGCAAAAGGGGTGAAGTGGCCCTTTAAAACTGCGGAGGGAAAGCCCCCCCCCCCCCCCCCTTTAATCCAACCCCCTTGACTCCCATTGGTTCTTCCGAGCCGCCAATCAACCGCCCCCTTCCTCCCTCCATAGACTAAGACAGAGTTACGACAACTCCGTTCACTTCACGGGGCCAGCAGGCTCTTCTACAAAGACTTCTATTGAAAAGGGGACAACCCGGGAAGTTTACGCACTAGTCTGCATTGGCGTCTATTTTATGGTCTCGCGCGCGTACACGTGACCAGGCTTTTTTTGATTGATTGAAATATGTATTAACAGTTTGCAGAATTACAGTACATTTCAAGCACAACTCAATAGCCTACAAAAACTGTTAACTGTGAGTGGACGACCCAAAAGAAAGCATTACACTTGTTTACAAGAGGGTCCACCTTGTTCAATTCATCAGAGCAGAGACGTACAAAATAGACACTTATATAAAGCCAAAGAACAGAACAGGAATTCATCATAAAGGAGGTTAAAAAAGGGAAAAGAAACATATATACAGTGAGGGGGGAAAGGGGTTTCTGCCCCCTCAATGTCGCAACTGTGTCTCTACTGTCGCTAGTCATGGCTCTGCCTCCCTTCAGACAACAATCTGCACAAAGTGACAGAAGAGGAAACAGCAGCATTTATATGAACAACCCTCCTCCGCTCAACACAGACACTAGACTGCTTCTTCATATATAGAAGAATACAAATAAAACCACAACATTTTGACATTAATAATATCGGTCGACAATATAATATAGCCTTCGTTATTAATATATCGTCCCGAACAGGACCGTATGTTGAGGAAAGAAAGGCGTGCGAGACCGAGAGAGAGAGAGAGAGAGAGAAAGGGACGAAACGAAAAGACGGTGTATTTTCTTTTTGGTTCAAATTGTGTCTGGAGTCCTGGTGGACCCCCGACGGACCGACCGACGGACAGACCCGAGGAGGAGGCGGAATATCAGCTTCATGTCCAGCCCACGGTCACGCCACTAATGCCGGCTTCACTTGACAAGACAACATACCACCACCACCAACACCCACCACAGCCAGAGAGGATATTAGCCTATAATATTTATTATAAACTGATGTTAAAGCTGATATAATCAGCTGCTCATTTTGCTTCGAGGAGGACATAGAGCTAAGGAAAGGAAAGAGAGAGCAACAGACAGAAAGAGAGATACATCGGTACGGTAGAAGAAGCAAATACCTTCCCACCATCCGTCCAGGTAAAAAAACATCAGTTTATATTTTAAATTGTACCGTATGTATTATCTTCTTTTACATTCATTTAACTCCGAAAGGAGTTATACAAATGTTACACCTGTATTTTTTTTTAAATTATATGTAACCAAATGGACCGGTCCATTTGGTTACATTTGTATATTTATCTCACTCGGAGAGATACACTATTAAATGCACTCTGTCTGAGGACGAGTCTTTCGTATAAATCTAGAGCAGTGGTTCCCAAAGTGGGGTCCGGGGAACCCCAGGGGTCCTTGAGGAAGTTCCAGGGGGTCCCCAGCTAAATGATAGTTTGGAACCAAAATGGACCCTTATGGGTCTGTAACTCTTACTCTGAGAGTGTACAAATGGAACCAAATGGACTGGACCCTAGTGGGTCCATTTGGTTCCATTTGTACACTCTCAGAGTTAAATCAACATTGATTTTACAATATAAATTGGGGGTCCCAGAGATAGGAATGCCATTAAATGGGGGGGTCCGTAGACTAATGCATGTCAAACTGGGGGTCCTTGAAATTAAACGGGTTGAGAATCACTGCTAGAGCCGTAAAAATCTTCTCTTATGAGGGGTCACCGGCATATCTCTTCAAATGGGGGTCCGTGGGGCTGAATAGTGTCCATGTGGGGGTCCTTGACATGAAACAGTTTGGGGACCCCTGATCTAGAGCAGTTGATCCTCAAAGTGCTCAGGTCAGGTCAGTTACAACATGTTATAGTGATTTCTTTTTTTTGTATTATTTACTATAGTCCAGTCCTACTAGACCCCAAGAAATTACATCTGGCCACAAAAGATCACGGGATCTACTGAATGTGTCAAACTGACATATTGAGCCTATGACCCACAGTGTGGCTTCCCCCCAGTAGGCTACCTTCACATTCAGTATAGATCCTGTTATCTTTTGTGGCCAGATGTAATTTCTTGGGGTCTAGTAGGACTATAGTAAATAAAATAAAATAAAGAAATCGCTGTCCAGTGTCTGCTAATGCCTTAAATTTAAAAGGTATAAATTGAAAAAGGTTTGAGAGTTTTGACCGGTTCTTAAATATCTTCTCATCAGATCCCGACATCCGTCTAGATTTGATTGATTAATTCAATACTGTATTAACAATTTGCAAGAGGTACAAGTTAAAGGTATATTCAGTGATTTCACTTAATTCAAATATCACTTGTTTTTTTCTGGATAATCCTCCCTACTATAGAGTGTGCTGACCATATAAGGAGTTCCTCCCTGTCCCCAGTGAGCCCCTGGGGTCAAAAAACCCTATTTTCAGTTTTGGTGGCGGGTGGCAAAGCCTTCATCCAATCAGGATGAGAGGGGCCTTCCTCCAATCATGATCGAGTGGGGGCGGGCCTTGGTGCACATGCTGTTGGCCTGTTGCACTTCCCCCCACTGTAGTGCGTGCATGTGCACATTTTGTTACCGGGGCGGACTGGGTGGTTTTCCAAATCACCCAAATCACTGAATGCTCCTTTAAAGGAGAATTCCATACTAGAAGGCTTTCTTACCTTTGTAGTTGTTACGTCCCCACCAAAGAGGTCCAGGTGTTATTTGTAGTTGTTACGTCCCCACCAAAGAGGTCCAGGTGTTATTTGTAGTTGCTACGTCCCCACCAAAGAGGTCCAGGTGTTATTTGTAGTTGTTACGTCCCCACCAAAGAGGTCCAGGTGTTATTTGTAGTTGTTACGTCCCCACCAAAGAGGTCCAGGTGTTATTTGTAGTTGTTACGTCCCCACCAAAGAGGTCCAGGTGTTATTTGTAGTTGTTACGTCCCCACCAAAGAGGTCCAGGTGTTATTTGTAGTTGTTACGTCCCCACCAAAGAGGTCCAGGTGTTATTTGTAGTTGTTACGTCCCCACCAAAGAGGTCCAGGTGTTATTTGTAGTTGTTACGTCCCCACCAAAGAGGTCCAGGTGTTATTTGTAGTTGTTACGTCCCCACCAAAAAGGTCCAGGTGTTATTTGTAGTTGTTACGTCCCCACCAAAGAGGTCCAGGTGTTATTTGTAGTTGTTACGTCCCCACCAAAGAGGTCCAGGTGTTATTTGTAGTTGTTACGTCCCCACCAAAGAGGTCCAGGTGTTATTTGTAGTTGTTACGTCCCCACCAAAGAGGTCCAGGTGTTATTTGTAGTTGTTACGTCCCCACCAAAGAGGTCCAGGTGTTATTTGTAGTTGTTATGTCCCCACCAAAGAGGTCCAGGTGTTATTTGTAGTTGTTACGTCCCCACCAAAGAGGTCCAGGTGTTATTTTGTGCAAAAGCGCATTATTGGCTATTTCCCGTACCATAAGCCCTCAATGAATTGCATTGAATTGAATGGGGCTATGGGGTGTTGTGCTAATTCGCTTATTTCTATCGCTCAAAAATCTATTTTGTTTTGTATATATCCTCTCTTCATAATGTAAAATAGTATCTCAAGCGGAACACTTTACTACTTATTGCGATGGAAATAAGGGAATTAGCACAAAAACCCAACCCCCATTGAGGGCTTATGGTAGTGGAAATAGCCAATAATGCACTTTTGCACAAAATAACACCTGGACCTCTTTGGTGGGGACGTAACAACTACAAATAAAGGTAAGAAAGCCTTTTAGTATGGAATTCTCCTTTAAAGCCGTACAATCACATACAAGTAATCATCAACATGGGAGCAATAGGCGGATATTTACAGTAAACAGTTGGCGCTGTTTCCAAAACAGTGGGTTGGGACACATTTGTGGGTCATGGAGCAATTTTTATTGGCCACGACTCGAGTAAAACATTTATTTTCCTATACATAAAAAAACATATCATTTAATTTTAAGATGTTTTTTGGGGCCTTTGGGTTTTGCCCTTATTGATAGTGGAACGTGGAGAGAGACAGGAAACGAGAGGAGAGAGACGGGGTGTTGACATCAGTGTTGATTTAATCGACTAAAACTATGACGAAAAAAATTATTTTTTCACTGGCGAAAACTAAACGGAAACTAAATGAAAACTAAGCTATGATGACTAAAACTAAGACTAAATATGCTGACAGTTTCGTCAACAAATAAAAACAAGACTGTGTTAGGAAGGGACTAGTGGACAAGAGATCCAGTATAAGTCATTTTACACTTGGTTGCATGCTGAAAATAGCCGATCTGCGATGCGTTGTGAGCTTGTAGATCGTCTATTTTCAGCAAGTGTAAAAACGGCATCAAGGCCCGCCAAAAGAGACTAAAACTAGACTAACACTAAAACATTCCAGGTGACTAAAATGTGACTAAAACTATTGTTTGACTAAATTTGCTGCCATAAACAACAGGCTGTATGTAGGTTGACATACAGCAAAGTTCCCCATGAGGAACGGGACTCGAACCGGCGATACACTGTCTGTCTGTCTGTCTGTCTGTCTGTCTGTCTGTCTGTCTGTCTGTCTGTCTGTCTGTCTGTCTGTCTGTCTGTCTGTCTGTCTGTCTGTCTGTCTGTCTGTCTGTCTGTCTGTCTTCCACTTGGTCCCCGTGCTAAATGATGGAGAGTTGGTAACCAAATCATGGACCCGTTATTGATCTTCAACTCTTGAGAGCGTAAAATGAAACCAAATGGACGAAGAATTGTTATTTGGATCCAGTGTTGTTTTTGGCATAGTCTCTTGAATAGTTTTCATTTAGTTTTAGTCACATTTTAGTCACCTGGAATGTTATGCAGAAGGACCCCCATTTGAAGAGATATGCCCCATAAGAGAAGACTTTTACAACAGTGATTCTAAACCCGTTTAATTTCAAGGACCCCCAGTTTGACATGCATTAGTCTACGGACCCCCCCATTTAATGGCATTTCTATCTCTGAGACCCCCAATTTATATTGTAAAATCAATGTTAATTCAACTCTGAGAGTGTACAAATGGAACTGGCTCCATTTGTACACTCTCGGAGTTACAGACCCATAAGGGTCCATTTGGTTCCAAACTAGACATTTAGCTGGGGACACCCTGGAACTCCCTCAAGGACCCCTGGGGGTCCCCGGACTAGAGAAGCCTTGTCTACTGGACCGGTTTGAAAAGCACTGGCCTAGAGAAGCCTTGTCTACAGGACCGGTTTGAACCCACCGGCCTAGAGAAGCCTTGTCTACAGGACCGGTTTGAACCCACCGGCCTAGAGAAGCCTTGTCTACAGGACCGGCCTAGAGAAGCCTTGTCTACAGGACCGGTTTGAAAAGCACCGGCCTAGAGAAGCCTTGTCTACAGGACCGGCCTAGAGAAGCCTTGTCTACAGGACCGGCCTAGAGAAGCCTTGTCTACAGGACCGGTTTGAACCCACTGGCCTAGAGAAGCCTTGTCTACAGGACCGGCCTAGAGAAGCCTTGTCTACAGGACCGGTTTGAAACCCCCTGGCCTAGAGAAGCCTTGTCTACAGGACCGGTTTGAAACCCCCTGGACTAGAGAAGCCTTGTCTACAGGACCGGCCTAGAGAAGCCTTGTCTACAGGACCGGCCTAGAGAAGCCTTGTCTACAGGACCGGCCTAGAGAAGCCTTGTCTACAGGACCGGCCTAGAGAAGCCTTGTCTACAGGACCGGCCTAGAGAAGCCTTGTCTACAGGACCGGCCTAGAGAAGCCTTGTCTACAGGACCGGCCTAGAGAAGCCTTGTCTACAGGACCGGCCTAGAGAAGCCTTGTCTACAGGACCGGCCTAGAGAAGCCTTGTCTACAGGACCGGCCTAGAGAAGCCTTGTCTACAGGACCGCTTTGAAACCTGTAGACAGGTGCACTTTTATGCTGCTAGTGTTGTCTTCTTGGCCACAGCAAGGTCGTCTCAATGATGTCTACCCTTAACCCATTTAGACCTGAGGACGATTCTACAAAATGTCTTCTAAATCCTGACAGTTTTCTTGAAGAATCCTATGTTTCTATGTCAGTCGTTCTCATATGTATTTGGCCGCTGACCCCCATCTGAAAATATGTAGTTCCAGGGACCCCCCTTTGAGTTAAAAAAACGTTCGCTCTGAAAGAATACACATTCAAAGATTTGCGCCACGTTTTCACGATTTTTCAAAAATAGCAGATCTACAAGCTCATAGCGCGGCTACGAGCTTGTAGATCTGCTATTTTCCAATAGCTAAAGTATAACATAATGCTATAAACACCAAAAAGGGGTTCCCGTCCTGGATGGGTTCATGTGAACTATATATACATAACATTCGTTATAAGCACTTTATAACCCCGCAGAGCATTTCATAGCTATTTTTAGTCCGCATTGTTAGGCCAAGAGATTATAATATGGAGGATTATGGCTTATGTTTTTGGTGAAATAAACGGCCCGCTCAATTAATTTAGCCACTACGTTCATTTATTATATTAATTTGCTGCAGTTTAAGAGATCAGGCCTCATCTGAGTTATTTGGCTGGCCTGGTTTGATTGATCGACCACTTTCCAAAAGCTGTATACCCCCCTATACACCAGATGAGCAGACTTTGCACCCTGGATTGCCCCAGTTGACAACACCTTCTGACAGACGAGCGGCCCACCAGAGTCCCTATAGCAGGAGGAGGCCCCGGCGCCCCCGCCCCGGCACAGATCATCTGCTCCTTGATCATGTCCCCCCAGTGTTCCTTGCACTGCCCTTTGGTGACGTCACGCACATCATTCCATCTGTGAAAGTTGTCACTAGTCACTCTCGGCCAGACACACTGGGGACACGTGCTCGCTCAACTGGACCGGGCTGGCCAGCTTGATCAGTCATTGTTCATGGGAGGGGCTGGCCGCCCCTCAAAAAAATAAGTTGGGGGGGTCAAAAATCACACTCGAGTGAAGTGAGCAGTGCCTTTCATCACAATGATGATGTCAACAACATGACGTCACGGACATTCCGTGCTCAAACGGACGGACAGACAGATACTGTGCATTGGAGCGGCTGCTGCACTGCTCAACAACAACAACAACAACAAAAGGAAATGTTGGAGATGTCAAAATAAAAGAGGGTGAGGGTGGAGCAGGTGCTACACCCCAGCATCTTCAGAGGGTGAGGGTGGAGCAGGTGCTACACCCCAGCATCTTCAGAGGGTGAGGGTGGAGCAGGTGCTACACCCCAGCATCTTCAGAGGGTGAGGGTGGAGCAGGTGCTACACCCCAGCATCTTCAGAGGGTGAGGGTGGAGCAGGTGCTACACCCCAGCATCTTCAGAGGGTGAGGGTGGAGCAGGTGCTACACCCCAGCATCTTCAGAGGGTGAGGGTGGAGCAGGTGCTACACCCCAGCATCTTCAGTCGCTGCTGATGTTGCTGCATCATTTGATGGTGTTGCTTTTCATTTTGCTGCCTAGACAGGGTTAGGGCAGGGCCTGTGGCTCCCAAGGTCTTCATGACTATACTGTCTGCCTGGGTCCCTGGGTCCTCTGTGAGTCCCAAGGTCTTCATGACTATAATGTCTGCCTGGGTCCCTGGGTCCTCTGTGAGGCCCAAGGTCTTCATGACTATAATGTCTGCCTGGGTCCCTGGGTCCTCTGTGAGGCCCTTGCTGAGTTTTGAATGCGCCCTCCAGTATCTCTCCAGTCGACCCAGTGGTTTGGGAAACGGTGAATTTAGTGACATCTCATTGCTGCAAGGCAATTAACAACAAAACCCATCCCTTATAACCATCTAGAAGCCAGACAGGGCGTGGTGGTGGTGGTGGTGGTGGTGGGGCGGACTGGCTGGAGAGAGTTGATGCTTATAACCCATTCTGACCTGAGAAAAGATTCTACAAATGTCTTCTAAATCCTGACAGTTTTCTGAAAAACCTCATGTTTCTATGTCAGTGGTTCTCAAACTATTTCATGTCAAGGACCCCCAGGATTATATGTAATTGGCCGCCGACCCCCATCTGAAAATATGTTGTTCCAGGGACCCCCCCCCCCAGAAGCAAAGATTTGAGTTAAAAAACGTTCGCTCTGAAAGAATATATATTCAAAAGATTTGCGCCACATTTTCACGATTTAAAAAAAATAGCAGACCTACAAGCTCGTAGCGCGGCACAGAGTGCCGCGCTACGAGCTTGTAGATCTGCTATTTTTCAACAGCTAAAGTAGAACGGAATAGTTAAAACACCAAAAGGGGGTCCCCGTCCAGAATGGATTAAGAGTCCATAATGTCTGAGTGAATGGGAAACCCAGACGGAGGCTCACTGAGCTGAACCAGCCTCAGGCCTCAGGCCTGCTCTGCTCATCACAAAACCTTTCCAGATTTCAACGTTTTTTTTCTTTCTTTTCCTTTTTAGGAAATGAATACAATACCCTGGCCGTATAGTGTGCTGTGCAAAGTATCGCGGAAATAGTTGGCTTTTTTATAGGGTTGTCACAATTATTACATCATTGTCTCATCTGCAATTTATTTGAGGTAATCACAATTATTTTATCATAATAGTGTCCAAGTTGACAATTGTTCATACATAAAAATTGCAGAAATATCGTAGCGACAAGCGTCCGAAAAAACACAACGTTTAAATTTATGGAGATAAGAGGTGTCTGTCTGACAGTGACCATATGTGACTAAATTTGATTGAGGGACTCCCATTGGATTTTTTTGAATTTTCGTTTTTTCATGTCATATGAAAGTAGGGAATCATAGCTTCAAATTGACATATTGGTTGTTCAGTTTGACCCACCAGTTTTGGAGATATGGCTTATAGAGTAATGTCTTGCAGAAAACAGTGAGTTGAGAAAACAGGCTTGAAAGGTTCACTTCTGTGGTCTCTAACATTACACCTAGCTACATGTTTAAGCATTTATTTCATATTTACATGTCAATTTCAGCTCTGACACTTATTTCAGACATGCTCTAGTATGTGAAGAGTCTGCATGTGCTATAAACTCATTTTGAAAAAATAAAAAAATAATACGTTTTTCTGCTCTGGTGAAAAGCTGGAATTTGCGCGATGGCAGTCTCTCAGTCAAATCTGGTCACATATGTGACCAGATTTGACTGAGAGACTGCCATCGTGCAGCCTCCAGCTTTTCACCAGCTTTTATCCAAAATGACTTAATAGGACAGGCAGACTCTTCACATACTAGAGCATGTCTGAAATAAATATCAGAGCTGAAATCGACATGTAAATATGAAATAAATGCTTAAACATGATGTAGCTAGGTGTAATGTTAGAGACCACAGAAGTGAACCTTTCAAGCCTGTTTTCTCAACTCGCTGTTTCTCTGCAAGACATTACTCTATAAGCCACATCTCCAAAACAGGTGGGTCAAACTGAACAACTAATATGTCAATTTTAAGCTATGATTCCCTGTTTTCATAATCCAATGGCAGTCCCTCAGTCAAATGTGGGGGGGGGGGGGGGGTCCCCCCCCCCCCCCCCCCCCCCCCCCCGGGCAGAGAAGCAAATGTTTGAGTTGAAAACGTTTGCTCTGAAAGAATATATATTCAAAGCATTTGCGCCTCATTTTCAAGACTTGTCAAAAATAGCAGATCGACAAGCTCGTAGCACTTGGTGCCGCGCTACGAGCTTGTCGATCTGCTAATTTTCAACAGCTAAAGTATAACATAACGCTTAAAACACCAAAAGGGGTTCCCGTCATGAATGGGCTGAAAGTATGTAGACACACAAACAGAGAAGCTCTCAGGAGCACTGCTGTTGATGCTAAACACAGACCTACCACAGTAGCCTGTGGCTTCACCTTGTGATCGATCAGCAGACCATGCAGAAAACACTCATTTGGAATTCCACTTGGTCTCTTAAATGTTTTTTTTTGTGGCTTTCGCCTTTATTTTATTTTTTTTCATGGAGGGACAGACAGTAGGCTGACAGGAAATGGGGAGAGAGATGGGGGGGGAAGACATGCAGTAAAGGCCGTCGGGATCGGGAGTCGAACCCGCTGCACACTGCCAGACTGGAGTACCAGCCAAGGTGCCTGGACCACTGAGCCATGGCCCAGGCCTCCACTTGGTCTACTCTCTTGTTCCGCTTTATTTTTTATTTTTTTTAGGGTGCGCTCGCCCCTCCTATATTCAGCTATAGTGTGTACCAAAATATCCTGGAGGGGGCGTCAACATATGTGTCACGTGGTAGCGGCTGCCATACTTGTTGGCTTGTCTGGTTTGTTTACATTGAGCGACTATCCAGTGTGCTTGTATACGTTCTTTTTGTAAACTGACCACACAATGGTGCAGACTTGCTCAGTAAATAAGTGCCACAGCAGGTCACGTCGAGGGAATGAGCCAGAAAACGGAATTTGATTTTCAGCTTTCCAGCATGGATACAGCATCAAGGAACCCAGATTGACGAGTTTACAAAAAGACGTAGAATGGCTTGGATCTCAGCTGTACGGTGCACGGGCGCAGAGACATAACGTTCAACAAAGTATCTAAGCACAGCCGTGTTTGTTCACAACATTTTCCTTGTCCTTGTAATGTATTTGGGCCCGACGTTCTTTCTATCCATCCTGGTGTTGGTTCACTATGTTGTTGCCAAGAACGAGCTCAATATTTACAAAAACATACCACCGTCACTCTATTCTGAGTGATGTGGGCTAGAATTTAATGCCCACGAGAGGGCCGTCCCTAGCTTTTCAGACGCTGCCCCCCTCTTGGTGACGTACACGTTTTCACACGCTATAGTCTCCGTCTATGGGAACATTAAATTCCCATTGACAATGAATGGAGAGTTTACGACGTCATATGTGGAAGAGAAAAATCAGCTATTTTTGCCCTATACACAAAGATGAAATTCCAAATTGACAATGAATGGGGAATTTACGTCATATATGTGTGTCTGGGCGAATGGTGATGATGTACGATGATAAGAGCGCCCCTCACTTCACACGGGTGTGATTTTTGTGTACGTTGTACAGTATGTGTGACTAAAACTAAATGGAAACTATTCAAAAGACTATGACTAAAACTAAAATCTAAAATCTAAAATCAAAAATAAAAATAAATTTGATTTGATTTTTAAGTCTGTGTGTTCTCTCCTCATCAGGTTCTTTGAGAGGAGTATGACGAAAAATGTTCATCAACGACTATACCCTTTTTCACTGACAAACTAAATCAGGGGTGGGCAACTGGCGGCCCGGGGGCCACATGCGGCCCCCGCCTTCACTTAATGCGGCCCGCATGTTAATATCAGAATACTGATATAGTATTGATTTCAGCTGTTAGAATTCCAAACCCGCTTTAATTACTTCATGACTATAGTATTAAATGACTAGTACGTAATGACTATAGTATTAAAATGTTATTGTCTTTTTGTGTCCAATGTAGTTATGTTGACAGTTCAAAAAGTTAACATAACTATAACTAAATGCATTTGAAATTCAATAAAAAGGTTACTTTTCAGGATTCCAATTCAAAAATAGCAAAACATTATTATTCAGGTTTTCAATTGAAATATAGCAAAAATAGCCGATCTACAAGCTCAAAACGCGTCGCAGTGCGACGCGTTTTGAGCTTGTAGATCTAAATATTAATAAATATTAAATATTTTGGCCCTCGCCGTCGTCAGAGTTGCCCAACCCTGAACTAAATGAAACCAAATGAAAACTAAGCTACGACGACTAAAACTGTAAGACTAAACATCTCGACAATTTCGTGACAAATAAAAAAAACTATGAAAACCCCCTAGTTTCATGTCACATGCTACTTAAAGAATGTTGACATTTTGACTTTTTTTTGCCTTATACAGTATGTTAATGGTATGGTCACATATTATTCTAATAACCCAAATGTCGCACGGTAGTTGAATTTCATATATTTTAGTACATGTTATTAGACACCTTTTAGAAACACATTGGTGAAGAAATGTCTTCGTAACGATGTAGTTCCCAGATTGGTCAAATACCTGATAAAATCAGCCGTTTCGACCGAATAGCGAGGTCCTAATATTGATGTTCGCCAACCTTAATCCTGTCGTTTTTTGCCCATACTCGTCGAAAACAATCGTACTGATCCGAACTGATAACTGCAGTCTTGTCCATTGATAACAGTCGAAGCGGGTGATAAAATGCCCTTACTAACAGAGCTGTGCGTTTTCTACTCCAGCAGGTGCTTCAAGAGGAGGAGGAGGAGGAGGAGGAGGAGGAGGAGGGTGACCTGACCTGACCCCGGGGTCGTTAGTAGGATGAACCACCTGTCGCTGAGCGAGCTGTGCTGCCTGTTCTGCTGCCCGCCGTTCCCCAGCCGCATCGCCTCCAAGCTGGCCTTCCTGCCGCCGGAGCCCACCTACAGCCTGATGAGCGACGACAGCAGCGGCGGCAGCGGCGGCCGCTGGACGCTGCACCTGAGCGAGCGCGCCGACTGGCAGTACTCGGCGCGCGAGCGCGACGCCATCGAGTGCTTCGTGACGCGCACGGCGCGCGGCAACCGCATCGCCTGCATGTTCGTGCGCTGCGCGCCGGCCGCACGCTACACGCTGCTGTTCTCGCACGGCAACGCGGTGGACCTGGGCCAGATGAGCAGCTTCTACATCGGCCTGGGCTCGCGCATCAACTGCAACGTGTTCTCCTACGACTACTCGGGCTACGGCGCCAGCAGCGGGAAGCCCTCGGAGAAGAACCTGTACGCCGACGTGGACGCGGCCTGGCACGCGCTGCGGACGCGGTAAGTACAGAGCATCGACCGCGGTGTACAGAACACGCTGCGGTACTAGTGTTGCATTGTGGGTTTTGAGCTGACAGGGCCCTATGTTGATGTCAATTCAATGAAGTCGCCTTTAACTCTATCTCTACCGCTAGCTGTTAGCATAAACCCCAGTTCCCAGTGCCAGCGTACGCGTTCACTTTGGCAGACAGAGCGTGTTGTCGGTCTGCCATGAACTCAGGAGGACCAGACGTTCCGTGACCTTTAGACACAGACACACGCAGTTGATCTTTTCCAGTGATTTGAGAGCAGTGCTGCCGCGCAACTCTCGCTCAAAATGTCAATATCGATTTAACTCCCCAAGAATTGAGATCACAATTCTCACATGATGTCTTGTCTTTAGTCTAGTAGTTGCTGAACATTCCTGCAAACAATCAATCCATCAAATAATGGCCCCTACACACTGTAGGAGTTTTAAAGTTGTCGGCGAGTCATCAGATCATTATGTATTTCACACTACAGGAGTTTTTTTTTTTTTTAAATCGACATCGTTATTATGTCGTTGTGGCTTTCACACTAAACGATTGATAGCCGACTACTGCGACTGGGCATCACACACTGCAAGTGTTCACCAAGATGCGATCCAGACCCGATATAGGCTACACATCATTTGTTTTGTATTCCAATTCATTTTGACATCTCACGCACATGCAGGATGCCGTGATACAAGCGCGAGACCGACACAGGACGCCTCTCTCTCTCTCTCTCTCTCTCTCTCTCTCTCTCTCTGCATGCCACACACACAGGAATAGCCAGGCTACACAGGGAGAAATGTTTGTGATAGCGTGTAGCCTACGTGGGCTGCAGCGAGACAGGACGTTAGATCTTGAGTTTCATGAAATAACTCTCCGTCTCTCTCCGCACACACACACACACACACAGAGCACACGAGGTCCAAATGTTTGCTCCGATGTGGTTTTATCAACATTTTTCAAGTGAAATTCGTTGGTTTATTGGACTATTTAACAGCAACATTGGGCTAATATAGCTACCATGTACGACACAGGACGGGGATTTACCCAAGGAATAAAGGTTATATATATTTTATTATCATCTGATCATCTATCGATACAGTCAACGACAGACAGACATGCGACAGACAGACAGTGTCAGTGAGCACAGCTGTCCTGCCTTGTCGGGACGCGGTGGCAACCCAGTTCATACTGTACGATGTCCAGTTCATACTGTACGATGTCCAGTCGGCGACAGAGCCAAATATCAAACCTGCTAGATATTCAGAAACGGTCGGGAAGGCGTCGGCGAGCACTTCTATCGGCGAGCCTTTCACACACAGCGAGCAAAACCTCGGCGATCAAAGCCCGATCTTGCGTCAGATTGGGAGTTTTGTCGGCGAGCGGCCCTTTATAATCGGAGCAAATATCGTGCAGTGTGTACGAGCCATTCATGGATGAACGGACGGACGGACGGACGGATGTAAGGAAGAGAGATGAATAAAAGGAGGCATGCTGTAGTAGGTGGATGATGACACATGCACTTTCTGTAGGCAGGAGCAAGACGTGTGTGTGTGTGTGTGTGTGTGTGTGTGTGTGTGTGTGCGTGTGCGCGTGTGCGTGTGTGTGCGTGCACGCGTGGGCGTGCGTGGGCTCTCATCTGTTGGCTCTGCAGGGGGGGGGGAGAAATCTGCTGCCCACACACACACACACACACACACACACACACACACACACACACTCAAATACACATTGTGTTTGTCCACCCACCTGCCTATCTTCCATTCTCTCTTCTTCATTCTTCTATGTTTCCATCTTTATGTCACTCCATCGATCCACCATCACTATATAAGCTCCTCCTGCCTTCCTCCTCTTATCCACAACCTGCGTGCGTGCGTGCGTGCGTGCGTGCGTGCGTGCGTGCGTGCGTGCGTGCGTGCGTGCGTGCGTGCGTGCGTGCGTGTGTGTGTGTGCGTGCCAAATGCCCCCACAAGTATAATAACATTTGGGTACCATAGAGTTTAGAATAATAGAGACGACACCAGAATTCGGCACCAGCATGTCCATTTGGCTTAAACGCTATACCGGGCAGGGCAAGCTCTATAGAGCGTCGCAGTCCCGCCCCCTACCATGGACCAAGGACAGTCTAAGAAGGACGAGACGCGAAGACCGTACGGGCGACGCCATGTTGCTTATGGTGCTCCATGGAAGGAAAGAAACATGCGCAATGGGCTATATGCAGCCAACACTTCCGCGGTCAGCTTCCTTGGTCTCAACTGCGCATGTTTCTTTCCTTCCAAAGCAACATGGCGTCGCCCGTACGGTCTTCGCGTCTCGTCCTTCTTAGACTGTCCTTGCCATGGACCAGGAAATGATTCTCCGTTCATTTTCCTCATAGACATTTCAGAAAGTATTTATTTAAAGACGTTTACACCGTGGACAAAGCCAACTCGTTAAAGTTACAGCCACCCAGGTGACCTGGGGGTTACCGTGGGGGTGACCTGGGGGTTACCGTGCAACATGAAAACTCCTGTCGGACGGTCGTTAAAGTTGATCGTTGGATACTGTTTTCTCCCTCTGTCATTTCCTCGTAGTTCTAGTTTATTTAACCCATTTTGACCTGAGATCAGATTAAAAAAATGTCTTCTACATCCTGACAGTTTTCTGAAAAAGCTATGTTTCTATTTCAGTCGTTCTTCGATTTTTCAAAAATAGCTGACCTACAAGCTCGTAGCGCGCCACTCGGTGGCGCGCTATGAGCTTGTAGATCTGCTATTTTTCAGTAGCTAAAGCAATAGCTATATCTGCCCATGCAGTGCATAGCCTACTGCAGGCCTCGTTCGGACGCAATGTGAGCTTGTAGATCGGCTATTTTGACTTTTTTTCTGCGCGACATCGTTGTGCGACAAAGTATTCAATAGGGACGTGTTGTGGAACGGTTTTCCGGCTTCTTTTTGGGACCGGAAGTTCGACGATGGTAGATTTGAAATTGCCGAAAAAGTGTCGTCAAAATGGGTCTGTAGAAACCACCGTCGTCCATATATGTTTTACTGTCTATGAGACACACACACACACACACACACACACACACACACACACAGTATACACACACACACACAGTATGCACACACACACACGCTGTACCCTGTTCTAGAAGGCTGGCCCCTTTGGCGCCAAAATGAGGGCAGAGTGTCTCAGACAAAAAGAGTCTTTTCATGCGAGGCATCATGATCTGACTGAGCACTTTCCTTTTCTATTTTTAGCTCCTCTAGCAGCGGGACTCTTAAAGGACGACTACGTCAGTTTGTGCGTCCGTCCGTCCTTCCGTCCATCCATGGGGGGGGGGGGGGGGGGGGGGGGCTGAAAGGGTAGTTCAAGGTGGATGTGGGTGTGCATCAAGGATCAGCACTAAGCCCCCTCTCGTTCGACAGATGAGGTTAGAGAGGAAACCCCCAATGGATCATGATGTTTGCAGATGGCATTGTAGTCCGGCAGCCCACAGGCTTCTTTTGCTTAAAACAATCGGTGCCGGGGTTCCTTCAAAATAGGAGCTCTGGGGTGCCGGAAAGACATGGCCGCTTTTACTCTGAAGCCCCCTCGTAAACAATTCGGAAGAAAACCGGATAAATATTTTGCTAGCTTACCTTGGTCTCGAGTCCATTATATCGCTAGAAGCTCCAAAGCATTCATATTTTGAACGAGAGGCATGTTGAAGTCAGAAATGAAGCGCGTAGTATATCCGTCAGATCAAAACCACGGAGAGCGCCCTGGATTAGGAGAGACGAGGCATTCTTTCTGCTGCGCTAACAGCTAATCGAACGGTAAGCTAATATGAAGGCAGAGCGAAGCTACGGGTGCCTTAGAGTCTCAGTCAAAAATTAAAAAAAAGGAAAATATTCAGAATATTCTTCTCTCGGCTGATATCATTGAGGATGCGCTAGAGGATGCCTATGAACGCGCCGATTGGGTTCCCTAGGACGGAACCCAATCGGCGTGGTGTGGAGCGTGGTGTGGAGCCGTCCTATGGACGGAAACGGTTAAAGTGGGACATTTGGGAAAGGAACTGGTTGGAATAATGTGTTCCTTCCACGCACTATGTCTAACCGGGGAAACTCTCCCCCTGTCAGGTGAAAAGAAGCAGCTTGGACTCCTCATGCATAGAAGGAAGCATGAGGTCAGTCCACTGCCCCCCCCCCCAGGTTGGCAGAGGAAGTGTAGCGCCCAGGATTACATTAGATAATTGACACTGGGTGAAAAAAATGGGTTACAAAATCGTGGGATAAAAATTATTAACAAAAAAAAAGTGGGAAATTTGGTATATAGTCTTTTTTTTTTGGCCTAAAATATTGTCTATTTACATACATTCATGAATGCACTTGCTGACCGGCTGTTAGTATTGGGCTTTTTTTAGCATGTGACATGTCAAACTAGGGGGTTTTCATGATTCTGAATCCATTCCAAGCATTAGTTTTGCACAAAATAACACTCCTTGGGCTAAAAACGGACCTAGACGTCATGACAAATGTGATGAGGTCAGCACTCAGCACAAATGTGATGAGGTCAGCACTCAGCACAAATGTGATGAGGTCAGCACATTTTGGGCAAGTGGCTATGGCTGCTTTTAGGAGTGTATTTATTTTGTGCAAAACTAATGCTTGGAATGGATTCAGAATCATGAAAACCCCCTAGTTTGACATGTTACATGCTACTTAAAGCAAAAGGAAAGTTTGACATTTTTGCCTGCCATAGTATGTTAACAGCTTCCGCGCCATTGCCGACGATTAAAGTCAATTGAAGCTTAATTTTGATACTGGCGCTTAACGCCATTGCCGACGGCCTTCGGCAATTGAGCTTTTATAGCGCGTTCGATTGCTCGAGCCAAAATGCTACTCACGTTAGCCGGTTAGCTAGCTGTGTTGTTAGCACAGCATTGGATCGCCCATCTTAGATGGTCGTCGCCATAAGCATCCATTCTATCCATTTCTTTCAATCGCCTGTAACTCCTATTCCTTGTCCCAGATGGCATTTTTGGTCAAAACAGCGTTTCTTTGACGGCACAGAGCTGACCATCTAGAGCTCTCCGGAGCTCCAGCCTGGATTTACATTGTAAACAAGGCCCATCCAGCTGTGTGAAAACTCCTAACGTAGGACTACCGGTTGTGGACCGGAAATGGCGGCTTTTCAAAATAAGAGCTCAAATTAAAAAAATGCTGGCGTGAATTAGATCCTAATTTTTCAATAAATGATAGCGGTCTAAGTGTTAATGGTAGGGTCACAAGAAGAATCCCCTATACAAAAGAATTGCCCAAGACCGACAGTCAGTCAGCAAGTGGATTCATGAATGTATGTATTGTATATAGACAATATTTTATGCCAATAAAAAAGACTATATACCAAATTTCCCACCCGTCCACCTCGACTGCCGGACTATAGAGCGTTGCAGTCCCGCCCCCTACCATGGACCAGGAAATGAATCCCAATGCATTTTTCCCATAGACATTTCATAAAGTATTTATTTAAAGACGGTTACGCCGCGGACAAAGCCAACTCGAGTCGTGACAACTCATGACAACACAAACAATATTTTGGACCAAACAAATAATTACAAAGAAGAAAAACAACAAAAAGAGTGTTGTCGTTTTTTTCTTCTTTCTAATTATTTTTTCGGCCCCAAAAATTGTGTTTGTTGTCATGATTTGTCACGACTCGAGTTGGCTTTGTCCGCGGCGTAAACGTCTTTAAATAAATACTTTCTGAAATGTCTATGAGGAAAATTAACGGAGAATCATTTCCTGGTCCATGGTAGGGGGCGGGACTGCAACGCTCTATTGTGATCTGTAGTGCAGCGGTTCCCAAAGTGGGGTCCGCGATGCATAGCCAGGGGGTCCGTGAAATAATTCAGATTTTTTTGTTTTCCATTTTCCTTTTTGTTTCGCCAGTGAATTATGGTATGTGTGATATGTGAGCTTACCATAATCACAGTAATAATGTGTCTGTGACTGTGACCAGCTGATGCTCGTTGATGCTTAATTGATGCATCAAGGAAGGCAACTACAGTATGTTTCTGCGCTGTCAAATAGGTCTACATCTACTCTAAGATAGCATCTTAAATAAATGTTTTCTGAAAAAGCTATGTTTCTATAGCTTTTCGTTCTTCGATTTTTCAAAAATAGCAGACGTACAAGCTCGTAGCGCGCCACTCGGTGGTGCGCTATGAGCTTGTAGATCTGCTATTTTTCAATAGCTAAAGCATAACATGATGCTAACACCAAAAGGGGTTCCCGCCCAAAATGGGTTAATTCAAATAGTTCCAATGGCATTGGTGGCCTAAGGGTTAGAGGAGCACCCTTCTTGCCGAAAGGTTGCTGGTTCGATTCCCCGGACAGGCAGGACAAATCTGGGTGGGGAAGTGATTGTCATCACTCACCCAACACCGCTGAAGTGCCCTTGAGCAAGGCACTGAACCCCCAACTGCTCCCCCTGGAGCTGCTTAGTGGCCAACAGTATAAGACTGTGGTTGTACTGGTCAGCTCCCAGGTTTTAATGTGTGTGTGTGTGTGTGTGTGTGTGTGTGTGTGTGTGTGTGTGTGTGTGTGTGTGTGTGTGCGTGTGCGTGTGCGTGCGTGTGCGTGGCTGTCTGTGTTTCTATGTGCAGGGCGTTGCTGAAAATGAGCACCTGTGCTCAGCTACTTCCCTGGGTAAATAAAGGATAAAAATAAAAAATCTAAATGTAAGGTTGCAAATATGCAACCTTCCCCCCCCAAGGGCCAAAATAGTTTGGGAACGCCTGCTGTAGTGAGAGTCGCAGTGAGCAGGTAGAGGAAGTGGAGAGAATGATTTATGAAGGTCAGCCGCAGCAGGACAGAATACATGTGCGTGAACGAGAGGAACCCAAGAAGGGGCGGGAACCCATTTTTGGTGTTTTAAGTCATTATGTTACACTTTAGCTATTGAAAAGCAGATCTACAAGCTCATAGCGCTGCACTCAGATCTACAAGCTCATAGCACGGCACTCGGTCCCTGGAACAACATATTTTCAGATGGGGGTCCGCGGCCAAATACAGATAATTCTGGAGGTCCTTGACATGAAAAAGGTTGAGCACCACTGACGTAGAAACATGAGGTTTTCTGAAAGGTCTAAATGGGTCAAGTACGCTGGGTCAACATTTCAGAGCAATGGAGATTATGGGAAAGAGGTGAAGAAACGAGTGCAAGCAGGTTGGAATGGGTGGAGAAGAGTCTTGGGTGTGAATCAGGAAAGTATCAGCAAGAATGAAAGGGGAGGTGTACGTCTTGTACACCTCCCCTTTCATTCTTGCTGATACGTTCCTATAGCTGGTCTCACCACCGTCTTGGTGGTGAGACCAGCTATATGTTGTATGGTTTAGACCTGAGGACGATTCTACAAATGCCTTCTAAATCCTGACAGTTTTCTGAAAAACCTCATGTTTCTATATCAGTGGTGCAGTGCTCAAACATTTTCATGTCAAGGACCCACAAAAATATATTTAATTGGCCGCCGACCCCCATCTGAAAATATGTTGTTCCAGGGACCACCCCCCCAAGAAGCAAAGATTTGAGTTAAAAACGTTCACCCTGGAAGATTATATTCAAAGTCTTGCACCACATTTTCACGATTTCTCAAAAATAGCAGATCTACAAGCCCGTAGCCGCGCTAGATCTGCTATTTTTCAACAGCTAAAGTATAACATAATGCTTAAATCACCAAAAGGGGTCCCTGTACAGAATGGGTTAAGAGACAGTCGCACTGAGGAAAAGACAGTTAGCAGAGACTAACATGTTGTGGTTCTCTCTGGGAGTAACAAGTGACACCACATGTTAGATGTTTTGGAGATAAAGCCAGAGAGGCCAGACTGAGATGGTTTGGACACGTGGAGAGGAGGAGGGATAGTCCGTATATATCGGTAGAAGGATGTTGAGGTTGGAGGAAGACCAAAGAGAAGATTTATGGATGTAGTGAAAAGAGGACACGAAGTTATAGTTGGTCTGAGAGAAGAGGAGGCAGAGGACAGGGTGAGATGGAGGCAGATGATTCGCTGAGGAGGCAGAGGACAGGGTGAGATGGAGGCAGATGACTCGCTGAGGAGGCAGAGGACAGGGTGAGATGGAGGCAGATGATTCGCTGAGGAGGAAGAGGACAGGGTGAGATGGAGGCAGATGATTCGCTGAGGAGGCAGAGGACAGGGTGAGATGGAGGCAGATGACTCGCTGAGGAGGCAGAGGACAGGGTGAGATGGAGGCAGATGACTCGCTGAGGAGGCAGAGGACAGGGTGAGATGGAGGCAGATGATTCGCTGAGGAGGCAGAGGACAGGGTGAGATGGAGGCAGATGATTCGCTGAGGAGGCAGAGGACAGGGTGAGATGGAGGCAGATGACTCGCTGAGGAGGCAGAGGACAGGGTGAGATGGAGGCAGATGACTCGCTGAGGAGGCAGAAGACAGGGTGAGATGGAGGCAGATGACTCGCTGAGGAGGCAGAGGACAGGGTGAGATGGAGGCAGATGACTCACTGAGGAGGCAGAGGACAGGGTGAGATGGAGGCAGATGACTCGCTGAGGAGGCAGAGGACAGGGTGAGATGGAGGCAGATGACTCACTGAGGAGGCAGAGGACAGGGTGAGATGGAGGCAGATGATTCGCTGAGGAGGCAGAGGACAGGGTGAGATGGAGGCAGATGACTCGCTGAGGAGGCAGAGGACAGGGTGAGATGGAGGCAGATGACTCGCTGAGGAGGCAGAAGACAGGGTGAGATGGAGGCAGATGACTCGCTGTGGTGGAAAAGAAGACCAGATCACGGTCTCGCGCCTGCATGGGGTCCCCGAACTCTCTCACTTTGAGAAGCACTGGTGTGTGTGTGTGTGTGTGTGTATATATATATATATATATAACCAGGGGTGCACACAAGCGGTACGCCAGTGCGCATGCGTCGTCAAAATTAATTCTGCGCTGTCAATCAAGCGCCGGGAAGCGCATCTGCGTACCAACAGCTGGCGCCGCCCAGAATGATTATTATGGCCAGAATACTAGTAAAATCTGTAGCGATTCTGCGACTGCCAATCAAAGTACGTCTTGCACAAGTGCACTGGCCATTGTGGCCAATCACAGCGCGTCCTTACTCAAACGAGGGAGGATCCATTTCCATTTCCATGCTGCTCGCTGCTCGCTGCTGGGAGGAGGGCGGTTCGGTTGACAGGAGTTTACTACTGAGAAATCCTGACACAAATGGTTCGGCTTCTCCGTTTCAGATGTGGAGCAAACTAAAAAGTAAAAGTTGTAAAAGGGGATGCTTTGGATGCTTTGCACTCTTCCCATTCGCCGCTGTGTTTGTTTTCCGGGTGCTGGAGCAAGTTGCTTGTGTGCGATGCCGTCTCTCACAGCCTAGGCACCGTAGCCTGGCTAATAAGCCAGACTCAAATCACACTGTCGTGATTCGGTCTGACTTTTTACGGGTACAGGTTTTAGTTCCGACAGTGGGAAGAGTGCAAATCATTGCGGACTGGCACTGCTGCTGCAGCCTGCACAACATGAAGCTTATCAACATGACAACACCGTGTCCCGACATACTGTCCCTTATTATCGTAAAGTCGGGTAGTGTACACTGTTTATTTTTGCACCGAGGAGCCATGTGTGTCTAACTGTCTGAGTCTGACTGTACGTTGCCTCAGTAAAAACAAAAGGGAAGCCTGACGTATGCTTCGCCATACGACGTGTATGTTAAACAAATAGCTGATCTGCAAGCTCACAACGTGTCGCCTCCGCAACACGTTGTGAGCTAGTAGATCGGCTATTTAAATATATATATATATATTTTTTTAAAGTACCTAAATATTGCTTTGATGCTCATATTATCCTTAGGAAGTATTAAGTTGTTTTTATTAGAATATGCATTTAGGGCTGGACCACACATGGACCTAGCTGCAATTTCCAACTCTAGATTTTTTTTTATAATGGTATGAATCTAGAGTTGCAATACCCTCCATTGACTCACCAGTCCCCACCTATCCAATAAATATAGTTTTTCTATAAGTTATTCATGCATCCCTCTTTTATCCATCCGGCGAGACGGGTCGCCGCATTTTGGAGTACCAAGTAACTTCTCCAGGTACTCCTGAGTACTAGACCAAAAAAGTTGTGTGCACCCCTGTATATAGCGCTCTTTACATGTGTGCATTTCAGTAGGTTCCGCTGAAGCCGCTGACATGAAGTGACACATCACTGAGTAAACATACATTAGTGTACACTACAGAGAGATACTACCATGTTAGTCATTGCATTCCTCAGATGCCATTATCCCTAATGGGTTTCGGGGGCCTTGCCTTCTGTCATTAGTCATTACGTCCACTCCACCGTTTGGTCATTTGATCTCGTCGTGTCTTGCAGCCAGACACATGAGAAAATGTCACTTCTTCTTCTTTTCTTGTCTTTGAAGCATGTGGTTAGATGACAGTTTCCCATTTCTTTACACAGTCTTTTGCATTATTGTTGAACTCTGCAAGATCTTTTAAGCTGCAAGGTTTGGGTAGTAGCCTAGAGGGCAGACAAGGCAGTGCTGCATCGTATGGTCCTCTTCTCCACATTCACAGATGGTTGAGCCGGTTTTGTAGCCCCATCTGGCCTTAGCAGCTTTTGTCACTCAAAAAATGTCACTGAAATGTCACTGAAAAAAAGTGCCAAGCTTGTGGATATACATCTTATTCTCTATAAATGTTCATCTTGTTTTTTTTTAAATGGGTTAGTTTCATTAACTGTTTCACCCCTTACTCATGTGCCCCCTCCTCTTTAAGCATATTATTTCTCAGAAGACTTCTCAGTCACATGGACCATATCTAATGTGTAAAGATAAAAGCCAAAAGTCATACTGTTAGTATCAATAGTGGGGAAAGTGCACACATTTTTGAGGGGCGCTAGCCCCTCCTATATTCAGCTATAGTGTATAGACTTTCGGCTTACACAAACATTAAATTCCCATTGACAATGAATGGAGTATTTATGTCATATGTAGACGAGCAAATCTGCTGATTATTATAATTTTTTGCTCATTTTGTTTTAGGTTAAAGTGAGAGTGGTTAAGCGTGTCTGTGGGTTTTATAAATATCGAACCGGTAAACAAATAATGTGCAAGAGCAGAAGAAGAGGGGGTGATCTGAGATCTGATCAAAAAAGTAGGAGAGGGTGAGGGTGAATATTAAATCATTGTACTTCATTAATAAACTCAAAACGCCAACATGTTTGGACTCACAAAAGGAGTCTTCATCGGGGCAAGTAAGAAGTAAGAGAAGTATCAGTTTGGACATACAAGGTTTCCACTGGACATCAAAGATTAGCTTATTGTGAACAGACTATGTGTTTAATGCTTTTATATCGGCCGACCGGTTGTACGAGTCCAGCTCTTAATGAAGTAGCCTCCATCTTGTCTCTTTAGCAATGTTTTATAACCCAGCAAACGTTCCCTCTAAGCTTTGTTTATCCAGGAGGAGTTGATGGTTCACTTTGGGGAATGTAGCTATAAATACATAACAGTGGCGAACGAGGGCGTTGGTGGCAAAGTAAAAACAGTGTAGGCCTACATTTCCAACAGCACGCTATAGTCAACAACATACTGTACACAGGCT
>NC_136793.1:7922679-7971908 GCF_951216825.1 Electrona antarctica
TGAAGCACAGCATACAGTAGCTGAAGCATACAGTAGCTGAAGCAAAGCATACAGTAGCTGAAGCACAGCATACAGTAGCTGAAGCATACAGTAGCTGAAGCATACAGTAGCTGAAGCACAGCATACAGTAGCTGAAGCACAGCATACAGTAGCTGAAGCATACAGTAGCTGAAGCATACAGTAGCTGAAGCAAAGCATACATTAGCTGAAGCATACAGTAGCTGAAGCAAAGCATACAGTAGCTGAAGCATACAGTAGCTGAAGCACAGCATACAGTAGCTGAAGCAAAGCATACAGTAGCTGAAGCATACAGTAGCTGAAGCATACAGTAGCTGAAGCACAGCATACAGTAGCTGAAGCATACAGTAGCTGAAGCACAGCATACAGTAGCTGAAGCAAAGCATACAGTAGCTGAAGCATACAGTAGCTGCTGAAGCATACAGTAGCTGAAGCATACAGTAGCTGAAGCATACAGTAGCTGAAGCACAGCATACAGTAGCTGAAGCATACAGTAGCTGAAGCATACAGTAGCTGAAGCACAGCATACAGTAGCTGAAGCATACAGTAGCTGAAGCATACAGTAGCTGAAGCACAGCATACAGTAGCTGAAGCACAGCATACAGTAGCTGAAGCATACAGTAGCTGAAGCAAAGCATACAGTAGCTGAAGCACAGCATACAGTAGCTGAAGCATACAGTAGCTGAAGCATACAGTAGCTGAAGCATACAGTAGCTGAAGCAAAGCATACATTAGCTGAAGCATACAGTAGCTGAAGCAAAGCATACAGTAGCTGAAGCATACAGTAGCTGAAGCACAGCATACAGTAGCTGAAGCAAAGCATACAGTAGCTGAAGCATACAGTAGCTGAAGCATACAGTAGCTGAAGCACAGCATACAGTAGCTGAAGCATACAGTAGCTGAAGCACAGCATACAGTAGCTGAAGCAAAGCATACAGTAGCTGAAGCATACAGTAGCTGCTGAAGCATACAGTAGCTGAAGCATACAGTAGCTGAAGCATACAGTAGCTGAAGCACAGCATACAGTAGCTGAAGCACAGCATACAGTAGCTGAAGCACAGCATACAGTAGCTGAAGCAAAGCATACAGTAGCTGAAGCATACAGTAGCTGAAGCACAGCATACAGTAGCTGAAGCAAAGCATACAGTAGCTGAAGCATACAGTAGCTGAAGCATACAGTAGCTGAAGCACAGCATACAGTAGCTGAAGCATACAGTAGCTGAAGCATACAGTAGCTGAAGCACAGCATACAGTAGCTGAAGCATACAGTAGCTGAAGCATACAGTAGCTGAAGCAAAGCATACATTAGCTGAAGCATACAGTAGCTGAAGCACAGCATACAGTAGCTGAAGCAAAGCATACAGTAGCTGAAGCACAGCATACAGTAGCTGAAGCATACAGTAGCTGAAGCATACAGTAGCTGAAGCATACAGTAGCTGAAGCACAGCATACAGTAGCTGAAGCATACAGTAGCTGAAGCATACAGTAGCTGAAGCACAGCATACAGTAGCTGAAGCATACAGTAGCTGAAGCAAAGCATACAGTAGCTGAAGCATACAGTAGCTGAAGCACAGCATACAGTAGCTGAAGCATACAGTAGCTGAAGCACAGCATACAGTAGCTGAAGCACAGCATACAGTAGCTGAAGCATACAGTAGCTGAAGCACAGCATACAGTAGCTGAAGCATACAGTAGCTGAAGCATACAGTAGCTGAAGCATACAGTAGCTGAAGCACAGCATACAGTAGCTGAAGCATACAGTAGCTGAAGCACAGCATACAGTAGCTGAAGCATACAGTAGCTGAAGCATACAGTAGCTGAAGCATACAGTAGCTGAAGCACAGCATACAGTAGCTGAAGCATACAGTAGCTGAAGCACAGCATACAGTAGCTGAAGCACAGCATACAGTAGCTGAAGCATACAGTAGCTGAAGCACAGCATACAGTAGCTGAAGCATACAGTAGCTGAAGCATACAGTAGCTGAAGCATACAGTAGCTGAAGCAAAGCATACAGTAGCTGAAGCATACAGTAGCTGAAGCAAAGCATACAGTAAAGCATACAGTAGCTGAAGTAAAGCATACAGTAAAGCATACAGTAGCTGAAGCAAAGCATACAGTAAAGCATACAGTAAAGCATACAGTAAAGCATACAGTAGCTGAAGCAAAGCATACAGTAGCTGAATCATACAGTAGCTGAAGCAAAGCATACAGTAGCTGAAGCATACAGTAGCTGAAGCATACAGTAGCTGAAGCACAGCATACAGTAGCTGAAGCACAGCATACAGTAGCTGAAGCATACAGTAGCTGAAGCACAGCATACAGTAAAGCATACAGTAGCTGAAGTAAAGCATACAGTAAAGCATACAGTAGCTGAAGCACAGCATACAGTAGCTGAAGCATACAGTAGCTGAAGCATACAGTAGCTGAAGCAAAGCATACAGTAGCTGAAGCATACAGTAGCTGAAGCAAAGCATACAGTAAAGCATACAGTAGCTGAAGTAAAGCATACAGTAAAGCATACAGTAGCTGAAGCAAAGCATACAGTAAAGCATACAGTAAAGCATACAGTAAAGCATACAGTAGCTGAAGCAAAGCATACAGTAGCTGAAGCAAAGCATACAGTAGCTGAATCATACAGTAGCTGAAGCATACAGTAGCTGAAGCAAAGCATACAGTAGCTGAAGTAAAGCATACAGTAGCTGAAGCAAAGCATACAGTAGCTGAAGCAAAGCATACAGTAGCTGAATCATACAGTAGCTGAAGCATACAGTAGCTGAAGCAAAGCATACAGTAGCTGAAGTAAAGCATACAGTAGCTGAAGTAAAGCATACAGTAGCTGAAGTAAAGCATACAGTAGCTGAAGTAAAGCATACAGTAGCTGAAGCAAAGCATACAGTAGCTGAATCATACAGTAGCTGAATCATACAGTAGCTGAATCATACAGTAGCTGAATCATACAGTAGCTGAATCATACAGTAGCTGAAGCAAAGCATACAGTAGCTGAATCATACAGTAGCTGAATCATACAGTAGCTGAATCATACAGTAGCTGAAGCATACAGTAGCTGAATCATACAGTAGCTGAATCATACAGTAGCTGAATCATACAGTAGCTGAAGCAAAGCATACAGTAGCTGAATCATACAGTAGCTGAATCATACAGTAGCTGAATCATACAGTAGCTGAATCATACAGTAGCTGAAGCAAAGCATACAGTAGCTGAATCATACAGTAGCTGAATCATACAATCATACAGTAGCTGAATCATACAGTAGCTGAATCATACAGTAGCTGAATCATACAGTAGCTGAAGTAAAGCATACAGTAGCTGAATCATACAGTAGCTGAATCATACAGTAGCTGAAGCAAAGCATACAGTAGCTGAATCATACAGTAGCTGAATCATACAGTAGCTGAAGCATACAGTAGCTGAAGTAAAGCATACAGTAGCTGAAGCAAAGCATACAGTAGCTGAAGCAAAGCATACAGTAGCTGAAGTAAAGCATACAGTAGCTGAAGCAAAGCATACAGTAGCTGAAGCAAAGCATACAGTAGCTGAATCATACAGTAGCTGAAGCATACAGTAGCTGAAGCAAAGCATACAGTAGCTGAAGTAAAGCATACAGTAGCTGAAGTAAAGCATACAGTAGCTGAAGTAAAGCATACAGTAGCTGAAGTAAAGCATACAGTAGCTGAAGCAAAGCATACAGTAGCTGAATCATACAGTAGCTGAATCATACAGTAGCTGAAGCAAAGCATACAGTAGCTGAATCATACAGTAGCTGAATCATACAGTAGCTGAATCATACAGTAGCTGAATCATACAGTAGCTGAAGCAAAGCATACAGTAGCTGAATCATACAGTAGCTGAATCATACAGTAGCTGAATCATACAGTAGCTGAATCATACAGTAGCTGAATCATACAGTAGCTGAATCATACAGTAGCTGAATCATACAGTAGCTGAATCATACAGTAGCTGAAGCAAAGCATACAGTAGCTGAATCATACAGTAGCTGAATCATACAGTAGCTGAATCATACAGTAGCTGAATCATACAGTAGCTGAAGCAAAGCATACAGTAGCTGAATCATACAGTAGCTGAATCATACAGTAGCTGAATCATACAGTAGCTGAATCATACAGTAGCTGAATCATACAGTAGCTGAATCATACAGTAGCTGAATCATACAGTAGCTGAATCATACAGTAGCTGAAGTAAAGCATACAGTAGCTGAATCATACAGTAGCTGAATCATACAGTAGCTGAAGCAAAGCATACAGTAGCTGAATCATACAGTAGCTGAATCATACAGTAGCTGAAGCATACAGTAGCTGAAGTAAAGCATACAGTAGCTGAAGCAAAGCATACAGTAGCTGAAGCAAAGCATACAGTAGCTGAAGTAAAGCATACAGTAGCTGAAGCAAAGCATACAGTAGCTGAAGCAAAGCATACAGTAGCTGAATCATACAGTAGCTGAAGCATACAGTAGCTGAAGCAAAGCATACAGTAGCTGAAGTAAAGCATACAGTAGCTGAAGTAAAGCATACAGTAGCTGAAGTAAAGCATACAGTAGCTGAAGCAAAGCATACAGTAGCTGAATCATACAGTAGCTGAATCATACAGTAGCTGAATCATACAGTAGCTGAATCATACAGTAGCTGAATCATACAGTAGCTGAAGCAAAGCATACAGTAGCTGAATCATACAGTAGCTGAATCATACAGTAGCTGAATCATACAGTAGCTGAAGCATACAGTAGCTGAATCATACAGTAGCTGAATCATACAGTAGCTGAATCATACAGTAGCTGAAGCAAAGCATACAGTAGCTGAATCATACAGTAGCTGAATCATACAGTAGCTGAATCATACAGTAGCTGAATCATACAGTAGCTGAAGCAAAGCATACAGTAGCTGAATCATACAGTAGCTGAATCATACAGTAGCTGAATCATACAGTAGCTGAATCATACAGTAGCTGAATCATACAGTAGCTGAATCATACAGTAGCTGAATCATACAGTAGCTGAATCATACAGTAGCTGAAGTAAAGCATACAGTAGCTGAATCATACAGTAGCTGAATCATACAGTAGCTGAAGCAAAGCATACAGTAGCTGAATCATACAGTAGCTGAATCATACAGTAGCTGAAGCATACAGTAGCTGAAGTAAAGCATACAGTAGCTGAAGCAAAGCATACAGTAGCTGAAGCAAAGCATACAGTAGCTGAATCATACAGTAGCTGAAGCATACAGTAGCTGAATCATACAGTAGCTGAATCATACAGTAGCTGAATCATACAGTAGCTGAAGCATACAGTAGCTGAATCATACAGTAGCTGAATCATACAGTAGCTGAAGTAAAGCATACAGTAGCTGAAGCAAAGCATACAGTAGCTGAATCATACAGTAGCTGAATCATACAGTAGCTGAATCATACAGTAGCTGAATCATACAGTAGCTGAATCATACAGTAGCTGAATCATACAGTAGCTGAAGTAAAGCATACAGTAGCTGAATCATACAGTAGCTGAATCATACAGTAGCTGAAGCAAAGCATACAGTAGCTGAATCATACAGTAGCTGAATCATACAGTAGCTGAATCATACAGTAGCTGAAGCATACAGTAGCTGAAGTAAAGCATACAGTAGCTGAAGTAAAGCATACAGTAGCTGAATCATACAGTAGCTGAATCATACAGTAGCTGAATCATACAGTAGCTGAATCATACAGTAGCTGAATCATACAGTAGCTGAAGTAAAGCATACAGTAGCTGAATCATACAGTAGCTGAATCATACAGTAGCTGAAGCACAGCATACAGTAGCTGAAGTAAAGCATACAGTAGCTGAAGTAAAGCATACAGTAGCTGAAGTAAAGCATACAGTAGCTGAAGCATACAGTAGCTGAAGTAAAGCATACAGTAGCTGAAGTAAAGCATACAGTAGCTGAATCATACAGTAGCTGAATCATACAGTAGCTGAAGCAAAGCATACAGTAGCTGAATCATACAGTAGCTGAATCATACAGTAGCTGAATCATACAGTAGCTGAAGTAAAGCATACAGTAGCTGAATCATACAGTAGCTGAATCATACAGTAGCTGAAGCATACAGTAGCTGAAGTAAAGCATACAGTAGCTGAATCATACAGTAGCTGAATCATACAGTAGCTGAAGCAAAGCATACAGTAGCTGAATCATACAGTAGCTGAAGCAAAGCATACAGTAGCTGAATCATACAGTAGCTGAATCATACAGTAGCTGAATCATACAGTAGCTGAATCATACAGTAGCTGAATCATACAGTAGCTGAATCATACAGTAGCTGAATCATACAGTAGCTGAAGTAAAGCATACAGTAGCTGAAGTAAAGCATACAGTAGCTGAATCATACAGTAGCTGAATCATACAGTAGCTGAAGCAAAGCATACAGTAGCTGAATCATACAGTAGCTGAATCATACAGTAGCTGAATCATACAGTAGCTGAAGTAAAGCATACAGTAGCTGAATCATACAGTAGCTGAATCATACAGTAGCTGAAGCATACAGTAGCTGAAGTAAAGCATACAGTAGCTGAATCATACAGTAGCTGAATCATACAGTAGCTGAAGCAAAGCATACAGTAGCTGAATCATACAGTAGCTGAATCATACAGTAGCTGAATCATACAGTAGCTGAATCATACAGTAGCTGAATCATACAGTAGCTGAATCATACAGTAGCTGAAGCAAAGCATACAGTAGCTGAATCATACAGTAGCTGAATCATACAGTAGCTGAATCATACAGTAGCTGAATCATACAGTAGCTGAATCATACAGTAGCTGAATCATACAGTAGCTGAATCATACAGTAGCTGAAGCAAAGCATACAGTAGCTGAATCATACAGTAGCTGAATCATACAGTAGCTGAAGCAAAGCATACAGTAGCTGAAGCATACAGTAGCTGAAGCATACAGTAGCTGAATCATACAGTAGCTGAAGCAAAGCATACAGTAGCTGAATCATACAGTAGCTGAATCATACAGTAGCTGAATCATACAGTAGCTGAATCATACAGTAGCTGAATCATACAGTAGCTGAAGTAAAGCATACAGTAGCTGAATCATACAGTAGCTGAATCATACAGTAGCTGAAGCAAAGCATACAGTAGCTGAATCATACAGTAGCTGAATCATACAGTAGCTGAATCATACAGTAGCTGAAGCAAAGCATACAGTAGCTGAATCATACAGTAGCTGAAGCAATGAGCTTCTGTGAACGTTTGTGACCTCATACCAATAAAGCTCATTTGGATTGAATTGACAAGTCCCGGAAAAGACGCGCTGTGATTGGCCAGTAGTCACTTGAGTGGCAGCGAGTCGAAGCAGCCAAGTGCCTATCGCACGTCCGCTTGACTTTTAATGGCATTTCTGTCTCTGGGATCTCTTATATCGTGAAATCAATGTTAATTTAACTCGGGTCCATTTGGTTCCATTTGTACACTCTCTGAGTTACGGACCAATAAGGGTCCATTTGGTTCCATTTGTACACTCTGAGATACAGACCAATAAGGGTCCATTTGGTTCCATTTGTACTCTCTGAGATACAGACCAATAAGGGTCCATTTGGTTCCATTTGTACTCTCTGAGTTACAGACCAATAAGGGTCCATTTGGTTCCATTTGTACACTCTGAGATACAGACCAATAAGGGTCCATTTGGTTCCATTTGTACTCTCTGAGATACAGACCAATAAGGGTCCATTTGGTTCCATTTGTACTCTCTGAGATACAGACCAATAATAGTCCATGTGGTTACACTCTGAGATACAGACCAATAAGGGTCCATTTGGTTACACTCTCTGAGATACAGACTCAATAAGGGTCCATTTGGTTACACTCTCTGAGATACAGACTCATAAGGGTCCATTTGGTTACACTCTCTGAGATACAGACTCAATAAGGGTCCATTTGGTTACACTCTCTGAGATACAGACTCAATAAGGGTCCATTTGGTTACGCTCTCTGAGATACAGACCAATAAGGGTTCATTTGGTTACACTCTCTGAGATACAGACTCTCTTATACCACCGCGGCTCAGTGATGTCATGTTGTAGTTTTAGTTAAAACAGAGAGATGTGTTTGGGTGAGCAGTGAGTCTCTTACCACCGCGGCTCAGTGATGTCATGTTGTAGTTTTAGTTAAAACAGAGAGATGTGTTTGGGTGAGCAGTGAGTCTCTTTCCACCGCGGCTCAGTGATGTCATGTTGTAGTTTTAGTTAAAACAGAGAGATGTGTTTGGGTGAGCAGTGAGTCTCTTACCACCGCGGCTCAGTGATGTCATGTTGTAGTTTTCGGTGGTCACCTCTTCACCGAAACCCGGACTATGAATATGCCTTAAGTATGCAGTAGGCTACTTACTGTATGATTTGTATTTGTGTTTATAAAGAATTATAGTATTATTGAAGGCCAAAATTATATCGATTTATAAAAAAAAATATAACGGAATCGTTAAAGGGAACTGTTAAGGAATGGACACACACACACACACACACACACACACACACACACACACACACACACACACACACACACACACACACACACACACACACACACACACACACACACACACAGTGGGTTGGGTTTTATGACAGACAGGTCATGGGTTGCACATTAGCCTCCGGATCACATGAAGCTCTCTCTCTCTCTCTCTCTCTCTCTCTCTCTGTCTCTCGCGAATAAAACGTTTTGCTGTGAAAGAATATATATTCAAAGATTTACACACATTTTTCCCCCACAAAAAATAGCAGGTTCTACAAGCTCGTAGCACAAGCTTGTAGGTCTGCTATTTTTTTTTTATCGAAGAACGACTGACATAGAAACATAGCTTTTTCAGAAAACTGTCAGGATGTAGAAGTCATTTTTAGAATCTGATCTCAGGTCAAAATGGGTTAATTTGTTAAGCGAGATGTGCCAAATGTGAGCGTGTGTCAGCTGCTTCCAATTTGCCGCTGTCGTCTTCAAAAGCTCCTATGTCAGAAAAATAAATAAAAATAATTAAAACTGTTGCTTTCCAGGAAATGGGGAGGAAGGAAAGAGAGGGAAAAAAAACTATGCTCCAAATGGATCCAGTGTAGTAATTAACTTAGTCACAAGCTTGTCTCGTTAATACGCGTCATTAGATCTGCATGAATTAAACACACACACACACACACACACACACACACACACACACACACACACACTGAAGGGCTTTCACTTGCCTTTTTCTTTCACTTTTTACTAGTCGACTAGTTGCCTTGTTTACTAGTTGACTAGTTGTTTAACCTGTTTACATCTGAGAAAAGATTCTACAAATGCCTTCTAAATCCTCATGTCAAGGACCCCCAAAAATATATGTATTTTGCCGCGGACCACCATCTGAAAATATGTGAGCTACACGCTCACATATTATGATCTACAAGCTCGTAGCACGGCACCGAGTGCCGCGCTATGAGCTTGTAGATCTGCCTTTTTTTCAATAGCTAAAGTATAACATAATGCTTACAAACACCAAAAGAGTCATCATTATGATGTCAGAGCATCATTATGTCAGAACATCATTATGATGTCATATCATCATTGTGATGTCAGTACAGGCCAGCTCCATTTATGGAGATCCACAGTATAGGGTTTGATGAGGTCAGATCAACATGTGGAATGAATTCTGTATTGGGTCATATGTGGAGCGTGTCTTGAGTGTACAGGTTTTGATGAGGTCAGATCAACACATTATAATTAATGCTGTATTGGCCATATATGGAGCGTGTCACGAGGCGTGACTGATACAGGACACAGGATGCAGGTTTTCATAGTAAACTACGGCCTATACGGTCGCTATCACACGGCAACAGCTGTGGGCGAGGCTGGCTCTGCAGGCTGCAGTGGGCTGATGCAGAGGAGCAATGCCGACTAGATTAGAGCTATCTTTTTGGAGATAAAAAACAAATGAATCTACGTCAAAACGCCACAATAAACAGTGGACTGGAACAGTCATGGTGCACCATGACTGTTCCAGTCCACTGTTTATTGGTTACATGATGGAACCTTTGCCTTGTGCCCAGGATAATGGCCCATTAACCCTTTAGACCTGACGTCGAAATAAGAAAAACGTTCGCTCTGAAATAATATATATTCAAAGATTTGTGCCACATTTTTACGATTTTTCAAAAATAGCAGACCTACAAGCTCGTAGCGCGCCACTCGGTGGCGCGCTATGAGCTTGTAGATCTGCTATTTTTCAATAGCTAAAGTATAACATAATGCTTAGTTAAAACACCAAAAGGGGTTCCCACCCAGAATGGGTTAACCCATTTAGACCTGAGGACGATTCTACAAATGCCTTCTAAATCCTGACAGTTTTCTGAAAAACCTGAGAAGCCATGTCGTTCTCAAACATTTTCATGTCAAGGACCCCCAAAACTATATGTAATTTGGCCGCCGACCCCCATCGGAAAATATGTTGTTCCAGGGACCTCCCCCCCAGAAGCAAATATTTGAGTTAAAAACGTTCGCTCTGAAAGAATATATATTCAAAGATTTGTGCCACATCTTCATGATTTTTCAAAAAATAGCAGACCTATACAAGCTCTACAAGCTCATAGCGCGGCACCGAGTGCCGCGCTATGAGCTTGTAGATCTGCTATTTTTCAATAGCTAAAGTATAACATAATGCTTAAAACATCCCCGCCCCAAAATGGGTTAACCATAACATGAACTCTATACGTCCTCCCTTCTCTGGGCATGGCTCAACTAGAACCAGGCCAACACTACCCTTCTCTGGGCATGGCTCAACTAGAACCAGGCCAACACTACCCTTCTCTGGGCATGGCTCAACTAGAACCAGGCCAACACTACCCTTCTCTGGGCATGGCTCAACTAGAACCAGGCCAACACTACCCTTCTCTGGGCATGGCTCAACTAGAACCAGGCCAACACTACCCTTCTCTGGGCATGGCTCAACTAGAACCAGGCCAACACTACCCTTCTCTGGGCATGGCTCAACTAGAACCAGGCCAACACTACCCTTCTCTGGGCATGGCTCAACTAGAACCAGGCCAACACTACCCTTCTCTGGGCATGGCTCAACTAGAACCAGGCCAACACTACCCTTCTCTGGGCATGGCTCAACTAGAACCAGGCCAACACTACCCTTCTCTGGGCATGGCTCAACTAGAACCAGGCCAACACTACCCTTCTCTGGGCATGGCTCAACTAGAACCAGGCCAACACTACCCTTCTCTGGGCATGGCTCAACTAGAACCAGGCCAACACTACCCTTCTCTGGGCATGGCTCAACTAGAACCAGGCCAACACTACCCTTCTCTGGGCATGGCTCAACTAGAACCAGGCCAACACTACCCTTCTCTGGGCATGGCTCAACTAGAACCAGGCCAACACTACCCTTCTCTGGGCATGGCTCAACTAGAACCAGGCCAACACTACCCTTCTCTGGGCATGGCTCAACTAGAACCAGGCCAACACTACCCTTCTCTGGGCATGGCTCAACTAGAACCAGGCCAACACTACCCTTCTCTGGGCATGGCTCAACTAGAACCAGGCCAACACTACCCTTCTCTGGGCATGGCTCAACTAGAACCAGGCCAACACTACCCTTCTCTGGGCATGGCTCAACTAGAACCAGGCCAACACTACCCTTCTCTGGGCATGGCTCAACTAGAACCAGGCCAACACTACCCTTCTCTGGGCATGGCTCAACTAGAACCAGGCCAACACTACCCTTCTCTGGGCATGGCTCAACTAGAACCAGGCCAACACTACCCTTCTCTGGGCATGGCTCAACTAGAACCAGGCCAACACTACCCTTCTCTGGGCATGGCTCAACTAGAACCAGGCCAACACTTTAGTTTGAGTTTTTATCTAGGTTTTTTATTTCTGGAAATAGTCACACAAGAGGTAAAGCTGCTTGTAAGCTGTTGCATGTGATAGTAAACCGGGCCAACACACACGCGCACACACACGCATACGCGGCTTGCGCGCGCACACACGCAGGCACACACGCGCACACACACGCACGCAGGCACACACAGGCACACAAACATGCAGGCAGGCACACAAACATGCACGCACGCACACACACACACACACACACACACACACACACACACACACACACACACACACACACACAGTCCCACTATATTATAGTGAAAATAGCCGATCTTCATTCTACGACATCACAACGTGATGCTTTGTGTGTTTGAGTGAAAGTCATGAGCTTTGGGTTGGGAAAAAAAGAAAGGGGGGGGGGGGGGGGGAGAGTACTTAAATTGTCACTATGCCACCTTTTTTAACGATTAAAATGTAACTTTGTTAACAGCTTGAATGCCTACAATTTTACGGCCTTCTTTCAGGCTAGACTGCCTAATGTTTAAAGTTACTTTTGAACAGCCACCTGCGAATCGCAGGGAAAGTGTTCTACAATAAATGAATGAACTCGTGAATAGAAGTCAAAGTGTTATAGGTCATGTCTCACCTAGACAAATGTTGAAAAATAGCAGATCTACAAGCTCATAGCGCGGCACCGACCGGGTAAATTTCACTCAATTTGAGTAAAATTTGACTCCCAAAAAGATAGTATTTGGTCCCAGTCCAAATAGAGTAAAATTTACTCTGGTCACAGAGTTAGATTTTCAGAGTTATTTCTACTCTATTTAGAGTTTACATTTAACTCCACAAGATAAAAATGTACTCCATTTAGCATACGTGAGAACAACTCCAATACCATTTCACTCAACACAGAGTAGTATTTTACTCTAATTCAATCAGAATAGAGCTCCGAAGTCTGACGTCACTTTCAGTAGAGGTCGTCAATCGCCAGGTTCATGTATTTGTTTATTTGCATTGAGATCCCCAAACGGCGATTTTAGGTCGCTTCATATAAGAACTGTGTTTGAAAAATAAACCGACCACCTCGGCGTTTCTGTCAGGGGAGTGGCTGTGCGTCGTTAATGATGTCCATTCATATTTGATACAGCCAGTTTCTAGAGAAAATGGAATTAATGTGACCGCAAAAGCCTTGAAACTACATATGAATGCAATGTCGCTGAGCATATACGTCACGCCCAGCTGTCAACATATTGCGTTCCTGAGATTCCTCGTTGACGTAAGCTCAGCTGGTGGTGACTCGACTCGTACTAACCACGATACATTATATATCAATAAAATAAAAATAAAAATAAACATAATTAACGTTCAGTTTCTGTTGTGCGACGGGCTGCGGGCAGAAGCAGCCTACCCGGAAATGTAGTCTCTGGGTTGTTTGGCTCGTTTCTAACGCTTATTTTGTTACTCTTTGGGTATATTTGTACATTTCCACCTTCAGTCGATGCTTCATATCCATATGAGTGAAAAGGCCGGGGTGATCGGTTTATTTTTCAAACACAGTTCTTATATGAGGCGATCTAAAATCCCCCTATGGAGAGTACAATGCTTATAAAAACATACAGGAACCTTTGAGCTCACTGCCCTCTGCTGGTAGTAGAGGGCAGTGACGTCAGGACTTCGGTGCTCTATAGAGTAGTATTTTACTGTACAGAGCAGTGATTCCATCAGAATAGAGTAGTATTTTACTGTACAGAGCAGTGATTCCATCAGAATAGAGTAGTATTTTACTGTACAGAGCAGTGATTCCATCAGAATAGAGTTGTATTTTACCTCTTCATTCTTTCAGAGCGAACGTTTTTTTAACTCAAATCTTTGCTTCTGAGGAGGCTCCCTGGGACAACATATTTTCAGATGGGGGTCGGCGGGCTAATTGCATATATATTTGGAGGTCCTTGACAAAAATGTTTGAGAATGACTCAGGATCTAGAAGACATTTGTATAGAATCATCCTCAGGTCTAAATGGGTTAAGTACAGTCAGTAATGGAGTAAATGTATGCAGTTCTTGGGCTGTCCAGAACATCCTACTATGAATGCACCACATTCGTCTCTGGACGGACGGACGGACGGACGGACGGACGGACGGACGGACGGACGCGTGTAATCCACGTAACTCCAGAACCGTTCGCCCGAACCGACTTCAGATGCGACGCCCACAGGGTGTGCAGCGTTCCACACCCCCACAGGGAGTGCAGCGTTCCACACCCCCAGAGGGTGTGCAGCGTTCCACACCCCCACAGGGTGTGCAGCGTTCCACAGACACCCCCACAGGGTGTGCAGCGTTCCACACCCCCACAGGGAGTGCAGCGTTCCACAGACACCCCCACAAGGAGTGCAGCGTTCCACACCCCCACAGGGAGTGCAGCGTTCCACAGACACCCCCACAAGGAGTGCAGCGTTCCACACCCCCACAGGGAGTGCAGCGTTCCACAGACACCCCCACAAGGAGTGCAGCGTTCCACACCCCCACAGGGAGTGCAGCGTTCCACACCCCCACAGGGAGTGCAGCGTTCCACACCCCCACAGGGTGTGCAGCGTTCCACACCCCCACAGGGAGTGCAGCGTTCCACACCCCCACAGGGAGTGCAGCGTTCAACACCCCCACAGGGAGTGCAGCGTTCCACACCCCCACAGGGAGTGCAGCGTTCCACACCCCCACAGGGTGTGCAGCGTTCCACACCCCCACAGGGAGTGCAGCGTTCCACACCCCCACAGGGAGTGCAGCGTTCCACACCCCCACAGGGTGTGCAGCGTTCCACACCCCCACAGGGAGTGCAGCGTTCCACACCCCCACAGGGAGTGCAGCGTTCCACAGACACCCCCACAGGGAGTGCAGCGTTCCACACCCCCACAGGGAGTGCAGCGTTCCACACCCCCACAGGGAGTGCAGCGTTCCACAGACACCCCCACAGGGAGTGCAGCGTTCCACACCCCCACAGGGAGTGCAGCGTTCCACAGACACCCCCACAGGGAGTGCAGCGTTCCACACCCCCACAGGGAGTGCAGCGTTCCACACCCCCACAGGGAGTGCAGCGTTCCACAGACACCCACACAAGGAGTGCAGCGTTCCACACCCCCACAGGGAGTGCAGCGTTCCACACCCCCACAGGGAGTGCAGCGTTCCACACCCCCACAGGGAGTGCAGCGTTCCACAGACACCCCCACAAGGAGTGCAGCGTTCCACACCCCCACAGGGAGTGCAGCGTTCCACAGACACCCCCACAGGGAGTGCAGCGTTCCACAGACACCCCCACAGGGAGTGCAGCGTTCCACACCCCCACAGGGAGTGCAGCGTTCCACACCCCCACAGGGAGTGCAGCGTTCCACAGACACCCCCACAGGGAGTGCAGCGTTCCACACCCCCACAGGGAGTGCAGCGTTCCACAGACACCCCCACAGGGAGTGCAGCGTTCCACAGACACCCCCACAGGGAGTGCAGCGTTCCACACCTCCACAGGGAGTGCAGCGTTCCACACCCCCACAGGGAGTGCAGCGTTCCACACCCCCACAGGGAGTGCAGCGTTCCACACCCCCACAGGGAGTGCAGCGCCCGGTGTCGAGTCGGTTAGATACACGGTTGTCCAGAACCGCCACAAAAAGGCATACAAGAGGTAAAGCTGCTTGTAAGCTGTTGCATGTGATAGAAAATCGGGGCACGCACGCACGCACGCACGCACGCACGCACGCACGCACGCACGCACGCACGCACACACGCACGCACGCACGCACGCACGCACGCACGCACGCACGCACGCACGCACGCACGCACACAGTTCCACTATATTATAGTGAAAATAGCCGATCTTCATTCTACGACATCACAACGTGATGCTTTGTGTGTTTGAGTGAAAGTCATGAGCTTTGGGTCGGGAAAAAAAGGGGGGGGGGGAAAGTAATTAAAGCGACACTATGCCACCTTTTTTAACGATTAAAATGTAACTTTGTTAACAGCTTGAATGCCTACAATTTACGGTCGTCTTTCAGGCTAGACTGCCTATTATGTTTAACCCATTTTGAGCGGGAACCCCTTTTGGTGATTGAAGCATTCTGTTCTACTTTAGCTATTGAAAAATAGCAGATCTACAAGCTCATAGCTTGTAGATCTGCTATTTTTGAAAAATCGTGAAAATGTGGCGCAAATGTTTGAATATATTCTTTCAGAGTGAACGTTTTTAATTCAAATCTTTGCTTCTGGGGAGCTGGAACGACTGACATAGAAACATTCAGAAAACTATTTAGAAGACATTTGTAGAATCGTCCTCAGGTCTAAATGGGTTAAAGTTACCTTTGAACAGCCAGTGCACCGACCGCTGAGTTGCTTGTCATGAAAATCCACTTTAAAACGGTGTGAATATTCCTTTATACCTTAAGAGAATAATCTCCTTTACTTCTCTTTTAGCCCAACGCCTTATACTCCTCAAATGGAAACATGTTTCTCCACCTACACATAACGGATGGATAAAGGACGTACTATTCTATCTTAAGCTGGAAAAGATTAGATTCTCACTTAATGGTTCCATGACAACTTTCCAGCAAACATGGAAGCCCTTTGTGGACCATGTAAGAACCCTGATGGTAATCCCAGAGATGAGCGATATTTGAACTAATAGAAAATGGTGAATGCATAGGCCTATGCGTTGTACGTGCGTCGTGTAAACCGGTGAATGTGCGCACACACAGGTGGTCCCCCCTCCCCTCTTTTCCTCCTTTCTCCTCTCTCTTCTAATTGATTCACTTTTTTTTTCTTTTTTTTTTTAGCATTGTCTCTGCATTGGGGTAGAGTGGGTGGGTACAATGGGGTGGATGGGAGGGAAATGAGGGGTGTCTATATCTATGTATCACAAATGTATATGTATATGTATATGAACAAGGACCCCACATAGGAGGGGAAAAAAATGTAAAAAACCCAATAAAAAGATATTAAAAAAATAAAACGGTGTGATCGCTTGTTGTAGTGCCGACCACAACAACAGACCGGACGGGGCAGCCGCACGACACAGTATGCGATCATCTGACCATTATTATTTATTATTTTGATTACACTATCATGCTCGTTTGAGGACAGGTCGAGAGAGAGCAGAGCATACATGTGTTTGGGAATGTTGCTGAAGGTTATGATATTTTGTCAGCTGACGCCCGAATCAAAGAACCCATACAGCGTGTACTATTTGATATCTCCGACAGTCAACGCACTGCGAGGGTACAATGGAAGCATAATTCTGACGGCCCGCGGTGGAAATGGAATAGACAAGTTAGGGTATAAAAACGGACAGGGCAGACCCATTACTGTTGTGGATCAAGTTTATGTTATTTTGTCATCTGACACCCAAACCATACAGTGTTTATTTTTATTTTTTTAACTTTGTTTTTATTTCAAAAAATGAAACATGAACAATGAAACAGAAATCAAACATAAATGTGAATGCAAGAAAACAAAAACACATAACAAAAACAGAGACAATAAAATAAATCCAAAGAAAAACAGAAAAACAGCTTGACAAACTTAAAAAATACAGCATTTTTCAGACAGTACAAGGCAAGGCAGGGAACAGCAGGAGACATGACTCATAATATACAGCAGATATCCAACATTGATTGTCACAAGCCCGGCCTGCATCATACAGTGTTTATTTAATTTAAATTTGTAATTGTCTCCACAGTGAGGCTGGAAAATGTAGCCCCCTACCAGGGCCCAGGAAATGATTCCCCGTTCATTTTCCTCATAGACATTTCTAGAGAGATGACTTCCGCACACCCGGTAGGTTTGGAGCAGGTGCGATGATGACGAGGCATATACAATGCAACGTTTCGGTCTTGCGACCTTCCTCAAGCCTGAGGAAGGTCGCAAGACCGAAACGTTGCTTTAATAAAATGCTCTGAACCCAGCAAGTGGCAGTGTGCGGGTGTCCCTCCTTTCACCTCATAGACATTTCAAAAAGTATTTATTTAAAGACCTTTTAAGCCTCGTACAAAGCCAACTCCAGTTGTGACAAATCATGACAAGAAACAAAAGTTTTCGGGCCGAACAAATAATTAGAAAGAAGAAGAAAACGGCAGGTTACAACACCTTTTTTTTTTCTTGTTTTTCTTCTTTGAAATTATTTGTTTGGTCCAAAGTATTGTGTTTGATGTCATGATTTGTCACGACTCGAGTTGGCTTTGTACGACGCTTAAAAGGTCTTTAAATAAATACTTTTTGAAATGTCTATGAGGAAAATGCATTGGGAATTATTTCCTGGGCCTGGCGTCGTTATGAAAGGGGGCGGGACTGCGACACTCTATAGCCTACTAGTCTACTGGTAGGCAGGAAAATGGCAACCAGAATAACCCGTTCTGAGCGAAACTCCTCCCTGATCCCTGGCCCTATAGTGCTGCTGTTGTGGTCATTCTCAGTGCACGGCAGTGTTGATTTCGTCGACTAAAACTAAGACAAAAAATGTTCGTCGACTACCTTTTTTCCGAAAAAAATATATTGACAATTTCGTCAGCAAATAAAAACATAGACTAAAATGTTAGAATGGACTAGTGGACAAGAGATGCAATCGGTTGCATGCTGAAAATAGCAGATCTACAAGCTCACAACGCGTCGCAGCGCGACGCGTTGTGAGCTTGTAGATCTGCTATTTTCAGCAGGTGTAAAAGCAGTCATTACGACGGCATCAAGGCCCGCCAAAATGCATTTCAGTCGACTAAATCAACTGTAGATTTAGTCGACTAAAATCCCATGATATTTAGTCGACTGAAACTAGGCTGAACACTAAAACATTCCGGGTGACTAGAAATGTGACTAAAACTAAATGAAAACTATTCAAGAGACTATGACTAAAACAACACTGGTAGCCTATAGTGCTGCTGGTGTTATTGGTGGTTATTCTCAGTCAGTCTCTGACTCACTGACTCGCCCACGCCGTGACTTGTGACATGTTTTCACTTCCTCGTCTTGACGGCCTGGCTTCAACTTCACACTACACACCCAGAGCCTTATAGATATAGACAGAGTTCACTACACACCCAGAGCCTTATAGATATAGACAGAGTTCACTACACACCCAGAGCCTTATAGATATAGACAGAGTTCACTACACACCCAGAGCCTTATAGATATAGACAGAGTTCACTACACACCCAGAGCCTTATAGACAGAGTTCACTACACACCCAGAGCCTTATAGACAGAGTTCACTACACACCCAGAGCCTTATAGACAGAGTTCACTACACACCCAGAGCCTTATAGATATAGACAGAGTTCACTACACACCCAGAGCCTTATAGACAGAGTTCACTACACACCCAGAGCCTTATAGACAGAGTTCACTACACACCCAGAGCCTTATAGACAGAGTTCACTACACACCCAGAGCCTTATAGACAGAGTTCACTACACACCCAGAGCCTTATAGATATAGACAGAGTTCACTACACACCCAGAGCCTTATAGACAGAGTTCACTACACACCCAGAGCCTTATAGACAGAGTTCACTACACACCCAGAGCCTTAGATATAGACAGAGTTCACTACACACCCAGAGCCTTATAGATATAGACAGTTCACTACACACCCAGAGCCTTATAGATATAGACAGAGTTCACTACACACCCAGAGCCTTATAGATATAGACAGTTCACTACACACCCAGAGCCTTATAGACAGAGTTCACTACACACCCAGAGCCTTAGATATAGACAGAGTTCACTACACACCCAGAGCCTTATAGATATAGACAGTTCACTACACACCCAGAGCCTTATAGATATAGACAGTTCACTACACACCCAGAGCCTTATAGACAGAGTTCACTACACACCCAGAGCCTTATAGATATAGACAGAGTTCACTACACACCCAGAGCCTTATAGATATAGACAGTTCACTACACACCCAGAGCCTTATAGACAGAGTTCACTACACACCCAGAGCCTTATAGATATAGACAGTTCACTACACACCCAGAGCCTTATAGATATAGACAGAGTTCACTACACACCCAGAGCCTTATAGACAGAGTTCACTACACACCCAGAGCCTTATAGATATAGACAGAGTTCACTACACACCCAGAGCCTTATAGATATAGACAGAGTTCACTACACACCCAGAGCCTTATAGATATAGACAGAGTTCACTACACACCCAGAGCCTTATAGACAGAGTTCACTACACACCCAGAGCCTTATAGATATAGACAGAGTTCACTACACACCCAGAGCCTTATAGATATAGACAGAGTTCACTACACACCCAGAGCCTTATAGATATAGACAGTTCACTACACGCCCAGAGCCTTATAGATATAGACAGAGTTCACTACACACCCAGAGCCTTATAGACAGAGTTCACTACACACCCAGAGCCTTATAGATATAGACAGTTCACTACACACCCAGAGCCTTATAGATATAGACAGTTCACTACACACCCAGAGCCTTATAGATATAGACAGTTCACTACACACCCAGAGCCTTATAGACAGAGTTCACTACACACCCAGAGCCTTATAGATATAGACAGAGTTCACTACACACCCAGAGCCTTATAGATATAGACAGTTCACTACACACCCAGAGCCTTATAGACAGAGTTCACTACACACCCAGAGCCTTATAGATATAGACAGTTCACTACACACCCAGAGCCTTATAGATATAGACAGAGTTCACTACACACCCAGAGCCTTATAGACAGAGTTCACTACACACCCAGAGCCTTATAGATATAGACAGAGTTCACTACACACCCAGAGCCTTATAGATATAGACAGAGTTCACTACACACCCAGAGCCTTATAGATATAGACAGAGTTCACTACACACCCAGAGCCTTATAGACAGAGTTCACTACACACCCAGAGCCTTATAGATATAGACAGAGTTCACTACACACCCAGAGCCTTATAGATATAGACAGAGTTCACTACACACCCAGAGCCTTATAGATATAGACAGTTCACTACACACCCAGAGCCTTATAGATATAGACAGAGTTCACTACACACCCAGAGCCTTATAGACAGAGTTCACTACACACCCAGAGCCTTATAGACAGAGTTCACTTCACACCCAGAGCCTTATAGATATAGACAGAGTTCACTACACACCCAGAGCCTTATAGATATAGACAGAGTTCACTACACACCCAGAGCCTTATAGATATAGACAGAGTTCACTACACACCCAGAGCCTTATAGATATAGACAGTTCACTACACACCCAGAGCCTTATAGATATAGACAGAGTTCATTACACACCCAGAGCCTTATATATATAGACAGAGTTCACTACACACCCAGAGCCTTATAGATATAGACAGAGTTCACTACACACCCAGAGCCTTATAGATATAGACAGAGTTCACTACACACCCAGAGCCTTATAGATATAGACAGTTCACTACACACCCAGAGCCTTATAGATATAGACAGAGTTCACTACACACCCAGAGCCTTATAGATATAGACAGAGTTCACTACACACCCAGAGCCTTATAGACAGAGTTCACTACACACCCAGAGCCTTATAGATATAGACAGAGTTCACTACACACCCAGAGCCTTATAGATATAGACAGTTCACTACACACCCAGAGCCTTATAGATATAGACAGTTCACTACACACCCAGAGCCTTATAGATATAGACAGAGTTCACTACACACCCAGAGCCTTATAGACAGAGTTCACTACACACCCAGAGCCTTATAGATATAGACAGAGTTCACTACACACCCAGAGCCTTATAGATATAGACAGAGTTCACTACACACCCAGAGCCTTATAGATATAGACAGAGTTCACTACACACCCAGAGCCTTATAGACAGAGTTCACTACACACCCAGAGCCTTATAGACAGAGTTCACTACACACCCAGAGCCTTATAGACAGAGTTCACTACACACCCAGAGCCTTATAGACAGAGTTCACTACACACCCAGAGCCTTATAGACAGAGTTCACTACACACCCAGAGCCTTATAGATATAAGACAGAGTTCACTACACACCCAGAGCCTTATAGATATAGACAGTTCACTACACATCCAGAGCCTTATAGATATAGACAGTTCACTACACACCCAGAGCCTTATAGATATGGACAGAGTTCACTACACACCCAGAGCCTTATAGATATAGACAGAGTTCACTACACACCCAGAGCCTTATAGATATAGACAGAGTTCACTACACACCCAGAGCCTTATAGATATAGACAGAGTTACGCAAACTGCGTTCACTTCATGGGGCTTCAGTCCAATAGAGCACCGAAGTCTGACGTCACTTTCAGTAGAGGGCGTCAATACACAGGTTCATGTATTTTTTTATTTGCATTGTAATCTCCATAGGGGGATTTTAGGTCGCTTCATATAAGAACTGTGTTTGAAAATTAAACCGACCACCCCGGCCTTTCTGTCAGGGGAGTGGCTGTGCGTCGTTAATGATGTCCATTCATATTTGATACAGCCAGTTTCTGGAGAAAATGGAATTAATGTGGCCGCAAAAGCTTTGAAATTACATATGAAGGCAATGTCGCTGCTAATATACGTCACGTCCAGCTGTCAACACATTGCGTTCCTGAGATTCCTCGTTGACGTAAGCTCAGCTGGTGGTGACTCGACTCGTACTAACCACGAAACATTAAGTATCAATAAAATTAAAATAAACGTAATTAACATTCAGTTTCTGCGACGGGCAGATGCAGCCACCCGCCTACCCGGAAATGTAGTCTCTGGGTTGTTTGGCTTATTTTGTTACTCTTTGGGTATATTTGTACATTTCCACCTTCAGTCGATGCTTCATAATCCATATGAGTGAAAAGGCCGGGGTGATCGGTTTATTTTTCAAACACAGTTCTTATATGAGGCGATCTAAAATCCCCCTATGGAGATTACAATGCAAATAAAAAGTACACAAACCTGGGGACTGACGCCCTCTAGTGACGTCAGGACTTCGGTGCTCTATGGCGGCTCTCCTGCATAGACTTCTATTGGTCACTTCATGGGGCTTCAGTCCAATGGCGGCTCTCCTATATAGACTTCTATTGGTCACTTCATGGGGCTTCAGTCCAATGGAGGCTCTCCTACATAGACTTCTATAGAGCGTCGCAGTCCCGCCCCCTACCAGGGCCCAGGAAATGATTCTCCGTTCATTTTTCTCATAGACATTTCAGAAAGTATTTATTTAAAGACGTTTACGCCGCGGACAAAGCCAACTCTTGTCGTGACAAATCATGACAACAAACACAATTTTTCGGGCCAAACAAAGAATTAGAAAGTAGAAAAAAACGGCAGGTTACAACACTTTTTTTGTTGTTTTTCTTTTTTGTAATTATTCGTTTGGTCCAAAATATTGTGTGTGTTGTCATGATTTGTCACGACAAGAGTTGGCTTCGTACGACGCTTAAAAGGTCTTTAAATAAATACGTTTTGAAATGTCTATGGGAAAAATGCATTGGGATTCATTTCATGAAAGGGGGCGGGACTGCGACGCTCTATTGAGAACTGACATAGAAACATGGGTTTTTCAGAAAACTGTCAGGATTTAGAAGGGATTTGGTAGAATCGTCCTCAGGTCTAAATGGGTTAAGTAAATGTACAATGGTTACCCACTGCCTTTTAGGATTCAAATAAAAAACATGGCTTTGTGCCGCTTTTTGGAGCTTGCAGTCAGATCAGCTGCTTTTGAGGCTTCCATGTGACGCTGTAGTTGTAGTGTGATGAAGTAAGGGGGGGGGGGGGGAATCACAAATGTGTAGAATCTGGAGATAAGACAGCAGAGTGTAGAGTAGGAGAGTAGCGACACGCTTTGATCTCGCCACAAAGCGGGTGCCTTATGGGCTATAGTTCCAAACATTGCTCCTATGGCTGGAACTATCCCATTGAGATAGAAATGAGCACTTCCGCATTCCATTGTTACAATGGGAGGCAACGCTAGTGTCGCCACTCTCTTACTATATCACTCTGCCCCACAGTAAAGACATGTCTAGAACCTGGAGATGAGAGGTTTCTCTGTACCCCACAGTAAAGACATGTCTAGAATCTGGAGATGAGAGGTTTCTCTGTACCCGACAGTAAAGACATGTCTAGAACCTGGAGATGAGAGGTTTCTCTGTACCCGACAGTAAAGACATGTCTAGAACCTGGAGATGAGAGGTTTCTCTGTACCCGACAGTAAAGAAATGTCTAGAATCTAGAGATGAGAGGTTTCTCTGTACCCGACGGTAAAGACATGTCTAGAACCTGGAGATGAGAGGTTTCTCTGTACCCGACAGTAAAGACATGTCTAGAACCTGGAGATGAGAGGTTTCTCTGTCCCCGACAGTAAAGACATGTCTAGAACCTGGAGATGAGAGGTTTCTCTGTACCCGACAGTAAAGTCATGTCTAGAACCTGGAGATGAGAGGTTTCTCTGTACCCGACTGTAAAGACATGTCTAGAACCTGGAGATGAGAGGTTTCTCTGTACCCCACAGTAAAGACATGTCTAGAATCTAGAGATGAGAGGTTTCTCTGTACCCGACAGTAAAGACATGTCTAGAACCTGGAGATGAGAGGTTTCTCTGTACCCGACAGTAAAGACATGTCTAGAACCTGGAGATGAGAGGTTTCTCTGTACCCGACAGTAAAGACATGTCTAGAACCTGGAGATGAGAGGTTTCTCTGTACCCGACAGTAAAGACATGTCTAGAATGTGGAGATGAGAGGTTTCTCTGTACCCGACAGTAAAGACATGTCTAGAACCTGGAGATGAGAGGTTTCTCTGTACCCGACAGTAAAGACATGTCTAGAACCTGGAGATGAGAGGTTTCTCTGTACCCGACAGTAAAGACATGTCTAGAATGTGGAGATGAGAGGTTTCTCTGTACCCGACAGTAAAGACATGTCTAGAACCTGGAGATGAGAGGTTTCTCTGTACCCGACAGTAAAGACATGTCTAGAATCTAGAGATGAGAGGTTTCTCTGTACCCGACAGTAAAGACATGTCTAGAATCTGGAGATGAGAGGTTTCTCTGTACCCGACAGTAAAGACATGTCTAGAACCTGGAGATGAGAGGTTTCTCTGTACCCCACAGTAAAGACATGTCTAGAACCTGGAGATGAGAGGTTTCTCTGTACCCGACAGTAAAGACATGACTAGAATCTAGAGATGAGAGGTTTCTCTGTACCCGACAGTAAAGACATGTCTAGAACCTGGAGATGAGAGGTTTCTCTGTACCCGACAGTAAAGACATGTCTAGAACCTGGAGATGAGAGGTTTCTCTGTACCCGACAGTAAAGACATGTCTAGAATGTGGAGATGAGAGGTTTCTCTGTACCCGACAGTAAAGACATGTCTAGAACCTGGAGATGAGAGGTTTCTCTGTATCCGACAGTAAAGACATGTCTAGAACCTGGAGATGAGAGGTTTCTCTGTACCCGACAGTAAAGACATGTCTAGAATGTGGAGATGAGAGGTTTCTCTGTACCCGACAGTAAAGACATGTCTAGAACCTGGAGATGAGAGGTTTCTCTGTACCCGACAGTAAAGACATGTCTAGAATGTGGAGATGAGAGGTTTCTCTGTACCCGACAGTAAAGACATGTCTAGAACCTGGAGATGAGAGGTTTCTCTACGCAGTTCCTCTCAGCTGACTTCCTCCTCCTTTAGTGAACCGGGTCACGTTCTCTCTAATCAGCTGGGGAATGTCTTCTCTACCTCTCTCTCTCTCTCTCTCTCTCTGTCTCTCTCTCTCTAGCCCTGAAACATGACTGTCATGATTATCATGACAGTCATGGCGCAACTGCAGCCTGTTTTACGCAATCGCTACATTTACAGTCCAAACATGTATATAAACATTCCGATTTCAAATATAAAGTACTCGCCGTTGTTTAATAAAAAGCATTTTTATCCGAGCGCCCCGGCTACTTTTCTCAAACGGGGTTCGTTTGGGAAATACCCAGTTGCACACCGGGAGCGCACTCGCCTATTAGTCTGTATTGGCAGTGCGGTCAGCGTGCCTATATCGAACACACCGAGTGCCACACTCCTCCCGACCGATAGGGGCGCGTAGTTGAAAGCCAATGGCAAAATGCTTTTTATTAAACAACGTGGGATGCAGCAATACTAATCGCTGTACCAGCACATTTCTAACACCCGTGGCACATGTGGCGAGTACTTTATATGTGAAATCGGAATGTTTATATACATGTTTGGACTGTAAATGTAGCGATCGCGGAAGTTAAGCCATGACACTCGTGAAGTACAAGCGTCATGTGAACCATGGCTACTCTCTCTCTCTCTCTCTCTCTCTCTCTCTCTCTCTCTCTCTCTCTCTCTCTCTCTCTCTCTCTCTCTCTCTCTCTCTCTCTCTCTCTCTCTCTCTCTCTCTCTCTCTCTCTCTCTCTCTGTTCCCTAAAAATCAGATCACTGCCTTCCCTAGGTCAATTCAGGGAAATGATTTCTAGCACTTTTACTCAACTGTTTTAATTGATTCTCATCTATCTATTATAGTTATTTTAGCTTTGGACACTTTCTGTTTTACAATTCATATATTTGATATTGCTGTATTTAGTGTATGTTGTTGATTTTTGTGTTTTGTATTTCGGCTACATTGAAAATGAGGGCCTGCCCCTCAATTGTACTCTGAGTTTAAATAAAGGTTATGATGATGATGTTCCTTAATCACATTGTTGTGACAATTTAAATTAATCGTCAGCTTAACACTAGCATGACTGAAGTCAAATGTGACAGAAGTAGCATGTGCTTAAATTCATATTCAGAAAATGTTTCAGATGTAAAAAAAATAATCTGAGATGATGGATGATGGTCATGGAAGGGGAACCTTCTGAATGATGATGGTCATGGAAGGGGAACCTTCTGAAAGCTGCATGGGCCAAAGATAATCAACTTCAAAACAACAAAAAAGGTCAAAATGACCTACTTGTAATGGTGACAGTCCTATACATGTATACTCTCTCTCAGTTTAGTTCTCTCCCCTCTTTGTTCTGTTCTGTTCTCTCCTGTACTACCCCACCCCCCCCCCCCCCCCCCCACACACACACACACACACACACACACACACACACCTCTCTTCGTCCGCCCATCCTCATCGCCTGTCTTATTTTTTAGCTCTCAGGAAAGCAACCAAATCCACTGGACCGTGACACTGTGTGTGTGAGTGTGTGTGTGTGTGCGCGGGTGTGTGTGCGCACGTGTGTGTGTGTGTGTGTGCGCGCGTGTGTCTGTGTGTGTGTGTGCGCGTGTGTGTGTGTGTGTGTGCGTGTGCGCATGTGCGCGTTCGGATGCCCTTGGCAAGGCAGCAGAAAACCAAATTCAGTGGAGCTTGACTTTATCTTGTCTTGGTGTGTGTGTGTGTGTGTGTGTGTCAGTGGACTGTGACTCTCCTCACAACTTTATTTGGATGTGAGTACAGTACAGTACAGTACAGTACAGTACAGTACAGTACAGTACAGTACAGTACAGTACAGTACAGTACAGTACAGTACAGTACAGTACAGTACAGTACAGTACCAGTCCATGCCTGAGTGCACATCATCAGCACAGTGGGTCCTGGTATGGTGACGTACCACTAGTCAGACTCTGTTAGTAGTCACTAGCAGGGTCACAGTGGGTCCTGGTATGGAGACGTACCACTAGTCAGACTCTGTTAGTAGTCACTAGCAGGGTCACAGTGGGTCCTGGTATGGAGACGTACCTCTAGTCAGACTCTGTTAGTAGTCACTAGCAGGGTCACAGTGGGTCCTGGTATGGTGACGTACCACTAGTCAGACTCTGTTAGTAGTCACTAGCAGGGTCACAGTGGGTCCTGGTATGGAGACGTACCACTAGTCAGACTCTGTTAGTAGTCACTAGCAGGGTCACAGTGGGTCCTGGTATGGAGACGTACCTCTAGTCAGACTCTGTTAGTAGTCACTAGCAGGGTCACAGTGGGTCCTGGTATGGAGACGTACCTCTAGTCAGACTCTGTTAGTAGTCACTAGCAGGGTCACAGTGGGTCCTGGTATGGTGACGTACCACTAGTCAGACTCTGTTAGTAGTCACTAGCAGGGTCACAGTGGGTCCTGGTATGGAGACGTACCTCTAGTCAGACTCTGTTAGTAGTCACTAGCAGGGTCACAGTGGGTCCTGGTATGGAGACGTACCACTAGTCAGACTCTGTTAGTAGTCACTAGCAGGGTCACAGTGGGTCCTGGTATGGAGACGTACCACTAGTCAGACTCTGTTAGTAGTCACTAGCAGGGTCACAGTGGGTCCTGGTATGGAGACGTACCACTAGTCAGACTCTGTTAGTAGTCACTAGCAGGGTCACAGTCGGTCCTGGTATGGAGACGTACCTCTAGTCAGACTCTGTTAGTAGTCACTAGCAGGGTCACAGTGGGTCCTGGTATGGAGACGTACCACTAGTCAGACTCTGTTAGTAGTCACTAGCAGGGTCACAGTGGGTCCTGGTATGGAGACGTACCACTAGTCAGACTCTGTTAGTAGTCACTAGCAGGGTCACAGTGGGTCCTGGTATGGAGACGTACCTCTAGTCAGACTCTGTTAGTAGTCACTAGCAGGGTCACAGTGGGTCCTGGTATGGAGACGTACCACTAGTCAGACTCTGTTAGTAGTCACTAGCAGGGTCACAGTGGGTCCTGGTATGGAGACGTACCACTAGTCAGACTCTGTTAGTAGTCACTAGCAGGGTCACAGTGGGTCCTGGTATGGAGACGTACCTCTAGTCAGACTCTGTTAGTAGTCACTAGCAGGGTCACAGTGGGTCCTGGTATGGAGACGTACCACTAGTCAGACTCTGTTAGTAGTCACTAGCAGGGTCACAGTGGGTCCTGGTATGGAGACGTACCTCTAGTCAGACTCTGTTAGTAGTCACTAGCAGGGTCACAGTGGGTCCTGGTATGGAGACGTACCACTAGTCAGACTCTGTTAGTAGTCACTAGCAGGGTCACAGTGGGTCCTGGTATGGAGACGTACCTCTAGTCAGACTCTGTTAGTAGTCACTAGCAGGGTCACAGTGGGTCCTGGTATGGAGACGTACCACTAGTCAGACTCTGTTAGTAGTCACTAGCAGGGTCACAGTGGGTCCTGGTATGGAGACGTACCACTAGTCAGACTCTGTTAGTAGTCACTAGCAGGGTCACAGTGGGTCCTGGTATGGAGACGTACCACTAGTCAGACTCTGTTAGTAGTCACTAGCAGGGTCACAGTGGGTCCTGGTATGGAGACGTACCACTAGTCAGACTCTGTTAGTAGTCACTAGCAGGGTCACAGTGGGTCCTGGTATGGAGACGTACCACTAGTCAGACTCTGTTAGTAGTCACTAGCAGGGTCACAGTGGGTCCTGGTATGGAGACGTACCACTAGTCAGACTCTGTTAGTAGTCACTAGCAGGGTCACAGTGGGTCCTGGTATGGAGACGTACCTCTAGTCAGACTCTGTTAGTAGTCACTAGCAGGGTCACAGTGGGTCCTGGTATGGAGACGTACCACTAGTCAGACTCTGTTAGTAGTCACTAGCAGGGTCACAGTGGGTCCTGGTATGGAGACGTACCTCTAGTCAGACTCTGTTAGTAGTCACTAGCAGGGTCACAGTGGGTCCTGGTATGGAGACGTACCACTAGTCAGACTCTGTTAGTAGTCACTAGCAGGGTCACAGTGGGTCCTGGTATGGAGACGTACCTCTAGTCAGACTCTGTTAGTAGTCACTAGCAGAGTCACAGTGGGTCCTGGTATGGAGACGTACCTCTAGTCAGACTCTGTTAGTAGTCACTAGCAGGGTCACAGTGGGTCCTGGTATGGAGACGTACCACTAGTCAGACTCTGTTAGTAGTCACTAGCAGGGTCACAGTGGGTCCTGGTATGGAGACGTACCACTAGTCAGACTCTGTTAGTAGTCACTAGCAGGGTCACAGTGGGTCCTGGTATGGAGACGTACCACTAGTCAGACTCTGTTAGTAGTCACTAGCAGGGTCACAGTGGGTCCTGGTATGGAGACGTACCACTAGTCAGACTCTGTTAGTAGTCACTAGCAGGGTCACAGTGGGTCCTGGTATGGAGACGTACCACTAGTCAGACTCTGTTAGTAGTCACTAGCAGGGTCACAGTGGGTCCTGGTATGGAGACGTACCACTAGTCAGACTCTGTTAGTAGTCACTAGCAGGGTCACAGTGGGTCCTGGTATGGAGACGTACCACTAGTCAGACTCTGTTAGTAGTCACTAGCAGGGTCACAGTGGGTCCTGGTATGGAGACGTACCACTAGTCAGACTCTGTTAGTCACTAGCAGGGTCACAGTGGGTCCTGGTATGGTGACGTACCACTAGTCAGACTCTGTTAGTAGTCACTAGCAGGGTCACAGTGGGTCCTGGTATGGAGACGTACCTCTAGTCAGACTCTGTTAGTAGTCACTAGCAGGGTCACAGTGGGTCCTGGTATGGAGACGTACCACTAGTCAGACTCTGTTAGTCACTAGCAGGGTCACAGTGGGTCCTGGTATGGTGACGTACCACTAGTCAGACTCTGTTAGTAGTCACTAGCAGGGTCACAGTGGGTCCTGGTATGGAGACGTACCTCTAGTCAGACTCTGTTAGTAGTCACTAGCAGGGTCACAGTGGGTCCTGGTATGGTGACGTACCACTAGTCAGACTCTGTTAGTAGTCACTAGCAGGGTCACAGTGGGTCCTGGTATGGAGACGTACCTCTAGTCAGACTCTGTTAGTAGTCACTAGCAGGGTCACAGTGGGTCCTGGTATGGAGACGTACCTCTAGTCAGACTCTGTTAGTAGTCACTAGCAGGGTCACAGTGGGTCCTGGTATGGAGACGTACCACTAGTCAGACTCTGTTAGTAGTCACTAGCAGGGTCACAGTGGGTCCTGGTATGGAGACGTACCACTAGTCAGACTCTGTTAGTAGTCACTAGCAGGGTCACAGTGGGTCCTGGTATGGAGACGTACCTCTAGTCAGACTCTGTTAGTAGTCACTAGCAGGGTCACAGTGGGTCCTGGTATGGAGACGTACCACTAGTCAGACTCTGTTAGTAGTCACTAGCAGGGTCACAGTGGGTCCTGGTATGGAGACGTACCACTAGTCAGACTCTGTTAGTAGTCACTAGCAGGGTCACAGTGGGTCCTGGTATGGAGACGTACCACTAGTCAGACTCTGTTAGTAGTCACTAGCAGGGTCACAGTGGGTCCTGGTATGGAGACGTACCTCTAGTCAGACTCTGTTAGTAGTCACTAGCAGGGTCACAGTGGGTCCTGGTATGGAGACGTACCACTAGTCAGACTCTGTTAGTAGTCACTAGCAGGGTCACAGTGGGTCCTGGTATGGAGACGTACCTCTAGTCAGACTCTGTTAGTAGTCACTAGCAGGGTCACAGTGGGTCCTGGTATGGTGACGTACCACTAGTCAGACTCTGTTAGTAGTCACTAGCAGGGTCACAGTGGGTCCTGGTATGGAGACGTACCACTAGTCAGACTCTGTTAGTAGTCACTAGCAGGGTCACAGTGGGTCCTGGTATGGAGACGTACCACTAGTCAGACTCTGTTAGTAGTCACTAGCAGGGTCACAGTGGGTCCTGGTATGGAGACGTACCACTAGTCAGACTCTGTTAGTAGTCACTAGCAGGGTCACAGTGGGTCCTGGTATGGAGACGTACCACTAGTCAGACTCTGTTAGTAGTCACTAGCAGGGTCACAGTGGGTCCTGGTATGGAGACGTACCACTAGTCAGACTCTGTTAGTAGTCACTAGCAGGGTCACAGTGGGTCCTGGTATGGAGACGTACCACTAGTCAGACTCTGTTAGTAGTCACTAGCAGGGTCACAGTGGGTCCTGGTATGGAGACGTACCACTAGTCAGACTCTGTTAGTAGTCACTAGCAGGGTCACAGTGGGTCCTGGTATGGAGACGTACCACTAGTCAGACTCTGTTAGTAGTCACTAGCAGGATCACAGTGGGTCCTGGTATGGAGACGTACCTCTAGTCAGACTCTGTTAGTAGTCACTAGCAGGGTCACAGTGGGTCCTGGTATGGAGACGTACCTCTAGTCAGACTCTGTTAGTAGTCACTAGCAGGGTCACAGTGGGTCCTGGTATGGAGACGTACCACTAGTCAGACTCTGTTAGTAGTCACTAGCAGGGTCACAGTGGGTCCTGGTATGGAGACGTACCACTAGTCAGACTCTGTTAGTAGTCACTAGCAGGGTCACAGTGGGTCCTGGTATGGAGACGTACCTCTAGTCAGACTCTGTTAGTAGTCACTAGCAGGGTCACAGTGGGTCCTGGTATGGAGACGTACCTCTAGTCAGACTCTGTTAGTAGTCACTAGCAGGGTCACAGTGGGTCCTGGTATGGAGACGTACCACTAGTCAGACTCTGTTAGTAGTCACTAGCAGGGTCACAGTGGGTCCTGGTATGGAGACGTACCACTAGTCAGACTCTGTTAGTAGTCACTAGCAGGGTCACAGTGGGTCCTGGTATGGAGACGTACCACTAGTCAGACTCTGTTAGTAGTCACTATAGGGACGTGCAGAGAGTTAGAGAGGCAGGGACTAAAATCCTGTGAGAGGGCACTTTTGGACAAAAATAGCTGATCTACAAGCTCTCAACGCGCCGCGCTGCGACGCGTTGAGAGCTTGTAGATCAGCTATTCTCGGGGCGCAACCCAGCACTCTTTAGCTAGTGGAGATGCGGTGTGTAACAACATGGATTTCTAAAACAAATTAGTTCGGCGCAAAATTCTGCGTTCAAGTTCAGGAGACTTCGGGGAAAAGGCAATTCTCCTGAATGCTGCCTTCCGGTATGGCATGGAAAGGAGAGGCATCAGCATTTCTTTCACCATGTAGTAAATGCTGCATTCGTGGTCTGGAGAGGGCAGTTGTTTTACAGACGGGTAAAAGGGCAGGGGCTGAAGCCCCCTTTGATGTGAGGCTCGTAAACGAACTGCCCCCCCCCCCCCCCCCCCCCCCGAATAAAAACTGTATGAAGCGGTGGACTGAACTACCGATGGGGGTCGGAGGCCAATTATATATATTTTTTGGGGTCCTTGACATGCAAATGTTTTGAGAATAAATGGGTTAATTCATGGAGAATTTAAAAACAAAGAACAAAAGTTAACACCGGACACGGCCCGGGGAGAACATGTTATTTTGTATCTGTATTAATTCGGATGGTTTTGGTCCCTCCCTCCTCCTCCTCCTCCCCCTCCTCCTCCTCCTCCCTCCTCCCTCCTCCTCCTCCCCCTCCTCCTCCTCCCTCCCCCTCCTCCTCCTCCACCTCTCCCTCCTCCTCCTCCTCCTCCTCCTCCTCCACGGTGCAGGTACGGCGTGCGTCCAGAGAACGTGATCGTGTACGGGCAGAGCATCGGCACCGTGCCGTCGGTGGACCTGGCGGCTCGTTACGAGGCCGCCGCGGTGGTCCTGCACTCCCCGCTGACCTCCGGGATGAGGGTGGCGTTCCCCGACACCAAGAAGACCTACTGCTTCGACGCATTCCCCAAGTGAGTGCATGTACACACACGCGCACGCATGCATGCACGCACACGCGCACGCATGCGCACGCGCACGCACACGTGCACGCACACGCACACACACATGAGGGTGGCCTTCCTCGATACCAAGAAGACCTATACTGCTTCGACGCGTTCCCCAAGTGAGTGCACACACACACACACACACACACACACACACACACGTTTAACCTCTTGAGCTGTATTCAATTCCTTTCGAAAATATCAGATCATCTTGATCTACTTATAATGTGTTCAAAAACGAACATTATTATGATCATGAATCATCATTACTACACTACATCAGTGGTTCTCAAAGTGGGGTCCGTCCGGGGACCCCCAGGGGTCCTTCGGGGAGTTCCAGGGGGTCCCCAGCTAAATGTTAATTAGGAACCAAAGGGACCCTTATGGGTCTGTAACTCAGAGAGTGTACAAATGGAACCAAATGGACCCTAACGGGTCAATTTGGTTCTGTTTGTACACTCTCAGAGTTAAATTAACATTGATTTTACAATATACATTTGGGGTCCCAGAGATAGAAATGCCATTAAATGGGGCGTCCGTAGCCTAACAGGTCAAACTGGGGTCCTTCAAATTAAACGGGTTGAGAATCACTGCTAGAGCCACAAAAATCTCTTATGGGGGTCCCTGGCATATCATTTCAAATGAGGGGGTCTGCGGGCTAATGAGTGTCAATTTGGGGGTCCTTGACATGAAACGTTTTGAGAACCCACTGCACTACATGGTCAAGATAGCAGGATAAATGGACACACATCAATAGCCCAATAGCTCCCTCCGGTGGCAGAATCCTGTGACAAACAGGAGAATAATAGTTGTCTTCATTTTACACATTATTGCTCTGCCTGAGCGACATTACATGTTTGAACAAATACCACTACGAATGCATTTATTTATTTATTCATTTATGTCTCTGACTGACATTGAAAATCCTTTTATTCCAACAATTTTCAAACTTGTTTTGTTATGTGAAGAGATCAAATAATTTGTAAGAAGAAAAACAAAACAAAAAATGTTGTATCCTACCTTTTTTCTAATTATTTGATCGGCCCAAAACATTGTGTTTGTTGTCATGATTTGTCACAACTCGAGTTGGCTTTGTCCGCGGCGTAAACGTCTTTAAATAAATGACAGGAATTATTTTCCGGGTCTCTCGCGGGACTGCGACGCTCTATAGTGACGGGACAAATAACGTTGATTCTGCTCGTAATTCTGAACCCCTTCTCTCTCTCTCTCTCTCTCTCTCTCTCTCTCTCTCCTCTCTCTCTCTCCTCCCTCCCCCACCATCTCTTTCTCTCCTCCCTCCCCCCCCTCTCTCTCTCTCTCTCTCTCTCTCTCTCTCTCTCCCCCTCTCTCTCCCCCCCTCTCTCTCTCTCTCCCTCCCCCCCCTCTCTCTCTCTCTCTCCCCCCCCCCCCCCCCCCTCTCTCTCCCTCCCACCCCCCTCCCCCTCCGCAGCATCGACAAGATCTCCAAGGTGACGTCTCCGGTGCTGGTGATCCACGGCACGGAGGACGAGGTGATCGACTTCTCCCACGGCCTGGCGCTCTACGAGCGCTGCCAGCGTCCCGTGGAGCCGCTGTGGGTGGAGGGGGCGGGGCACAACGATGTGGAGCTCTACGGACAGTACCTGGAGAGGCTCAAGCAGTTCGTCTCCCACGAGCTGGTCAACTTGTAGAAAATAAAATGGTGCCATTTATGGAGCAGCCTTTTATCCAAAGGAGCTTCACATAGACTGTTGCATTTACATTCAGCCCATTCACACACACACACATTCATTCATTCCTTCACACACACACACCGATGGAGGAAACCATGCTAAGGCACCAACCTGCTCATTGGGAGCCATTAGGGGGTTCAGCGTCTTGCTCAAGGACACTTTTGACACTTAACTCTGTGGGGGAGCCGGGGAGCCCCACAGGGATCCAACTGGGAACCTTGCGGTTTCCCATCCGGCCGATCTTACCCCTGAAGCCACTGCCGCCCCCCAACTTGTAGGGCTCAGACGCTGAGGCTCCCATCATCAACCTTATATAGGGTTTTCAAAAATAGCAGACCTACAAGCTCGTAGCGCGGCACTGGCTTGTAGGTCTGCTATTTTTTACGACATTCACGTCGTAATATTTTGATGCTGAGGCTCTCTACCTGGAGACACATAGGGCCTCCCATCATCAACCGTATAGGGTTTATAAGTGTCTATACGGGACAGTACCTGGACAATGCTTAAAGGCCTGTTGTTCATACTCACCTTATCACCTAAAAGTGGAGTAAAAGGCCTATTCATAGTCTGGATTTTCGGTGGTCAGCTCACCACCGCTCCGGTGGTGAGCTGACCACCGGAGCTGAAATAACGTTGAGCGGTGGTGAGTAAAAACAGAGAGAAGGGCTGGAGCGGTGGCAGTGGTTTGCTCTTCACCGCGGCTCGTGACGTCATGTTGTAGTTCGGTGGTCACCTAACCACCGAAAATCCAGACTATGTATGAGCCTTTAGCAGGCCTTCAGGGTGAGTATCTCTACAGGACAGTAAATACACCTGGAGAGGCTCAAGCAGTTCGTTTCCCACGCGCTGGTCAACTAGTAGAGCTCTGATGGGGGTAGAGTCTCTGTACGGGACAATATCTGGAGGAGTCTCTACGGGACAGGACAGTTACCCTGGAGACACTCTGGGCCTCCCATCATCATCCGTATAGCGGAGGATTTGAGTGTTATCAACCTAGCCTGGCTAATAAGCCAGACCGAATCAGCCGTTGGCAAAAAAAAAAATCCTGCCGGCGGATTACGGTCTGGAGAGGCTCAATTGTACGCCCATTTCCTACAACAGGGAACTGGTGTGGCCAATCGGGACACGGTATGCAATCTGGGCGGGCTTTGGTACAGTGACGTTCAATGCTTGAGACCTTTGACTGACAGTAGCTCTGACCAATTGCGTCAAAGAGAAAATGTTTGAACCCGCCCCCCGGGAAACAAGATCCATACACATCATCTCCAGCCTCAAATACCACACGACTGATTTGAGTCTGGCTTATTAGCCAGGCTATTATCAACCCATATCAACCATTATGTTTACTTATCCAGACCATATGATGGAGCCAGTAGGCTCTGCTGAAGCAGAGACATTGTTGTTGTTGTCGTCAGCCATTGTCCGACGTGGCGATGGTCGCGTTGTCCGACTATAGGCCTATTCATAGTTTGGATTTTCGGTTTGGATTTTCGGCCCAGGACATTGTCACTCTTCGCAATGCTCTTGGCCAATAGAAGTCTGTGTAGAAGAGCCGCCGTTGGACTGAAGCCCCATGAAGTGAACGCAGTTGTCGTAATTCTGTTTTACTCTATAGCTCTGGTCTTGATGAGTTAACCTACTGGTGAGTATGGGTTGGTATAGCATTGGAAACGGCTGAACCGCATAGGGTTTAAATATGTGGTTAAATGCGAGCGTATACATACGTGTATCGTGTATTTTCTTTTTTTTCTCTCGTTGACCGGGTCATACGTGCGCCGTCCGTCTACCACTGCAGCAAAAATAATAAAGAATATAGTGTCGGTGCAGAAACGCCTCGTCTTCGTATTCTAACGTTTCTTTTGCACTATACTTGATCAAACTACGGCGTGGGTTTTCAACAGAGTTTGACCCAACTGAGTTTGAGTTTTTACCCCAAAAGTAAAAGTAACTAGTAAATAGTAAGTTATTCTATTTGTTTTGTTTTTTTAAACAAAAGAAAATAGGATTTTTCTGAATGCTATAAGGCCAGGGACCACCTGCAATACCCGGCTGAAAACCCATGTTCTACAGCACTGGTCCTCAAACCCTGGAACTACATATTTTCAGATGGGGGTCCGCAGCCAAATTCTGGGGGTCTTTGACATGAAAAAGGTTGAGCACCACTGACATAGAAACATGAGGTTTTTCAGAAAACTGTTAGGATTTAGAAGACATTTTTTCGGTTCTGAACCTGCGGAGAAGGATGGATTTTTATTTTGTAATTCCCTTCATTAACGTGCTTTACATACCGTGACCTTTACATGGAGGAGATGGGACGGCGATGATGATTTTGTGCCAACATGATGACGTTTTAAAATGTTGGGACTACCTCCAAGCAGACAAGGCCCAGACAAGCCCCCCCCCTCTCTCCCCCCGGTTGGGACAGACCACTGGAATAGCGTGCGTGCGTGCGTGCGTGCGTGCGTGCGTGCGTGCGTGCGTGCGTGCGTGCGTGCGTGCGTGCGTGCGCGACATAGTCGCTGCCTTTTGAGGAAAGCGCACGGCGCCCGGCCCATCATGACTCTTGAATCTTGATCATATACCATGTTTTTTTTGTAACTGGAACTGTAAAACAGGACCGGATCGGATTACCATGGGACCGGAATGGACCTCATCCTATACACCTATATACCCACCTCCTCTGAGCGTGCGTGTCTGTCATGTGAACCCGAACCGGATTGTTGGACGGAATGGACCTGGACTCTTTTGAGTGTCCATAACGTCTGCATTCATTCATATATTGTTGAAAGCGTCCGTGACCCCCGCCCAGATGACCACTTAACACATTTTGGGGCGGGAACCCCGTTTTTGGTGTTTTTAGCATTATGTTATGCTTTAGCTATTGAAAAATAGCAGATCTACAAGCTCATAGCTTGTAGGTCTGCTATTTTTGAAAAATCGAAGAACGACTGACATAGAAACATATATTGCGTTACTGTTGTAGCAAAAATAGCCGATCTACAAGCTCGTAGATTGTAGATCGGCTATTTTTGCTATAATTTGAATTGAAATCCTGAACCTTTTTTGCTATTTTTGAATTGGAATGCTGAAAAGTAAAAAAATATATATTTAATTTCAAATGCCTTTAAGTATATATGTTAACTTTATGAACTAAATACAAATACATTGGACATAAGAAAATTACATTTCAATACTACTCATTAACCTACTAATTTTACTAATATAGAAGTAATTAAAGCAGGTCATGTTTGCAAATCAATACTATATCAGTATTCTGATATTTACCTGAGGGCCGCATTTAGTGAAAGTGGGGGCCGCATGTGGCCCCCGGGCCGCCGGTTGCTTTAGGTGGTCATATTGGCGGGTCACATCATTCCAGAGCATGTTTTTTTTTTTTTAGAAAGATAGTTATTTAATTATCGGTATCACGATGATACCCTTTTTTTCCCCTAAGGTTTTAAATCAAAATGTCCTTTCTTTTTATAGAATCTTAAATGTTTTAGCCTACATGGCATACCCTCAGGGCCCACCAGGGGGCTCAGTCAGTCCCACAGGTTGTGAATTGCTCATGTACTGTCTACAGTTGTTTTGTTTTTTTAATATAATATAAGAAATAATAAGAAAAATCTTCGCTCTGAAAGAATATATATTCAAAGATTTGTGCCGCATTTTCACGATTTTTCAAAAATAGCAGACCTACAAGCTCGAGCTTGTAGATCTGCTATTTTTCAATAGCTAAAGTATAACATAATGCTTAGTTAAAACACCAAAAGGGGTTCCCGCCCAAAATGGGTTAAGCCATTGAGACATGAGGACGATTCTACAAAATGTCTTCCTGACATCCTGTTTCTATGTCAGTCGTTCTCAAACATTGTCATGTCAAGGACTCCCAAAGATTATATGTAATTGGCCGCCGACCCTCATCTGAAAATATGTTGTTCCAGGGACCTCCCTCCCAGAAGCAAAGATTTTAGCTAAAAATGTGGTCCGAAAGAATATAACATTCAAAGATTTGCGCCCAGCTAAATGATAGTTTGGAACCAAATGGACCCCTTATGGGTCTGTAACTCTGAGAGTGTACAATTGTACACTCTCGGAGTTAAATTGACATAGATTTTACAATATAAATTGGGGGTCCCAGAGATATAAATGTCATTAAATGGTGGTCCGTAGACTAATGCATGTCAAACTGGGGGTCCTTGAAATGAAACGGGTTGAGAATCACTGCTAGAGCCGTAAAAACCTTCTCTTATATATCTTTTCAAATAGGGGTCCGCGCGCTAATTAGTGTCAATGTGGGGGTCCTTGACACTGGGAAACACTTATATACAGTAGCCTATATATGTTGTACCCTACATAAAGTTTTGCACGTATATGTCATGTGACTGAGAAGCGTACCAGATGGCACCCATAATCTAACTGTGCCAAACACACACACGCACACACACACACACGCACACACACTCGCACGCACACACACACACACGCACACACACACACACACACACGCACACTCGCACGCGCACGCACGCTCGCACGCACATACACACACACACACACACACACATTTTGTATGGGCGCCATTCTATAGAAACGTCTTCAAAGCTGTGTTATGCTGCATTTTATTTTTCATTTTTTTAATGTTTTTATCATGATTCTTTTTTTTGCTTTGTTTAAAAAAATAATAAAAAATAATAATAAAAGGTACAATCGTCAATTTGCTCTAATGCAAGATTCACTGCCGTCGTTCCCACAGGTTTGAGAACAGCTGCAGCCACATACTAACCTGACTCCGCCAGATGGGGCAGCAGAGAGTACACTGGGTTCCCCCCTCCTGCTCCAGGAGGGGGGAACCCAGTGTACTCTCTGCTGCCCCATCTGGCGGAGTCAGGTTAGCCACATACCAGAGAGCCCATAGAGTATAAAGAAGGATAGAGACTGAACTGGCGCTAAGCTCCGCCCGGAAGAACCGTCTCAGAACGTCTACTTCCGTCTACTTCCGCATTTGACCACCACATTTTGGTGGTCAAATGCAGAAGTGCAACCGAGCGCTCGATGTTAAAGCCCAGCTGCACGGGGTTTCCCGGTCATGAAGCCACGGGTCCGCATGTAGTCCCTCCTCTTACCACTAGGGCCCAGTGCTTCAACATTGAAGAGACTCACTGGGACCTTGAGAGAGCCGCGGACGTTTCCGGCCGTCTCCCAGCTTCTTTTCCGTTTTTTTAGACAGCTGGTGGATGGAAATTAAGCTCCACCCCCGCGGCTGACTGCCGCGGGGGCAAGCGTTTCCGGGAATCTGTCAGTCGCGGCAACCTGCCGTGGGGGTGGAGCTTCTTTTCCATCCACCAGCTGTCTAAAACCCCGGAAAAGAGTCTTTCGCCTGGCCACCGAAAGACTTAGAAAATAAACGCCTGGCCACCGAAAGACTTCGCCAACAATGTATGAATGAATGAATGACCGACCGGTCATTCATTCATACATACATACATACATACATACATACATACATACATACATACATACCATACAGAAATAGGTTACATATACATGTATGCAAATACAGTATACCTACAGATATTCCTGGAGTTTATAGATAGCCAACATACATCCTTATACTGTATGTGAAAAGCCTCTTTTCAACCTAGATGTTTTCTTTACACACATGAGGGCAAACACATGACAAGCCACAGGGAGAAGTTAGTGGGGGAGGGGAGGGGTTTGGGGGGGGGGGGTCTGCTACGCTCTCACTCTCTCTCTTCATGCTCCTGTGCTGACCAGCTCAGTGGCCTTGTGGTTAGAGTGTCCGCCCTGAAACTGGGAGGTCTGGGGTTCGATCCCCGGCCGCGGGTCATACCAAAGACTGTAAAAATGGTGACCCAGTGCCTCCCTGCTTGGCACTCATTGGGGGTCAAATCAAGTAATGATTCCCGAGCGAGCGAGCGCTCACAATGAGCGAGCGAGCGCTCACAATGTGTCGCGTTGCGACGCATTGTGAGCTTGTAGATTGGCTATTTTCAAATGGCCAAACTGTATAGGGTTGAAGTGGTTAATGTATGTTTTCTAATCAAAATTAAAATCTCCAATATAGTAACTAGTAACTAAAGTTTTCAAATAATTGTAGTGAAGTAAAAGTACAAATTTCGGCTCTGAGATGTAGTGGAGTAGAAGTACACGTACTGGGAATTGGAAATGCTCAAGTAAAGTGCAAATACCTCAAAATTGTACTTAAGTACAGTACTTAAGTAAAAGTACTTATTTACTTTCCAGCACTGCCTATACTCTACTCTATTCTACGCTCCACTGGCGTGACTACAGGCTGTACAGAGACAACAGTAGGCCGCTGTGTGTCTGCCAGGGAGGGAGAGAGGGAGAGCTCATCGTATATCTCTCTCTGCCAACGGCCTTCCATCATCATCATCATCATCATCATCACCACTTCACTCCAGGGCCTATTGTCTTTGTTTCATTGTTACAAAACAGTCATACGGCACCATAGAACGACATGACTTCAGTGTACTGTACTGCTACTGTATATGTTGAGTTACAGCATGCAGGGGTGGGCAACTTTGACGATGGAGAGGAACACTATAGTTCCACACTCACTCCAGAGGGCCACTATAGTTCCACACTCACTCCAGAGGGCCACTATAGTTCCACACTCACTCCAGAGGGCCACTGTAGTTCCACACTCACTCCAGAGGGCCACTGTAGTTCCACACTCACTCCAGAGGGCCACTATAGTTCCACACTCACTCCAGAGGGCCACTATAGTTCCACACTCACTCCAGAGGGCCACTATAGTTCCACACTCACTCCAGAGGGCCACTATAGTTCCACACTCACTCCAGAGGGCCACTGTAGTTCCACACTCACTCCAAAGGGACACTATTATTTCCACACTCACTCCAGAGGGCCACTATAGTTCCACACTCACTCCAGAGGGCCACTGTAGTTCCACACTCACTCCAGAGGGCCACTATAGTTCCACACTCACTCCAGAGGGCCACTGTAGTTCCACACTCACTCCAGAGGGCCACTATAGTTCCACACTCACTCCAGAGGGCCACTATAGTTCCACACTCACTCCAGAGGGCCACTGTAGTTCCACACTCACTCCAGAGGGCCACTATAGTTCCACACTCACTCCAGAGGGCCACTGTAGTTCCACACTCACTCCAGAGGGCCACTGTAGTTCCACACTCACTCCAGAGGGCCACTATAGTTCCACACTCACTCCAGAGGGCCACTGTAGTTCCACACTCACTCCAGAGGGCCACTGTAGTTCCACACTCACTCCAGAGGGCCACTATAGTTCCACACTCACTCCAGAGGGCCACTGTAGTTCCACACTCACTCCAGAGGGCCACTATAGTTCCACACTCACTCCAGAGGGCCACTGTAGTTCCACACTCACTCCAGAGGGCCACTATAGTTCCACACTCACTCCAGAGGGCCACTGTAGTTCCACACTCACCCCAGAGGGCCACTATTATTTCCACACTCACTCCAGAGGGCCACTATAGTTCCACACTCACCCCAGAGGGCCACTATAGTTCCACACTCACTCCAGAGGGCCACTGTAGTTCCACACTCACCCCAGAGGGCCACTATTATTTCCACACTCACTCCAGAGGGCCACTATAGTTGCACTCACTCCAGAGGGCCATTATTATTTCCACACTCACTCCAGAGGGCCACTATATTTCCACACATATTTCTGTCATATAGCAAAAATAGCCGATCTACAAGCGTTTTGAGCTTGTAGATCAACTATTTGTGCTATATTTGAATTGAAACACGGAATTATTTTCTGCTATTTTTTTGGAATCCTGAAAAGTAACTTTATATTATTTCAAATGCATTTAGTTATGTTAACACCCCGAGCGGCAAGGACGGAGTTCACACACAGAACACCAAGTAATTATTATAGTACTAGTCCAACTGGATATTCGGTGATCAACATCATATTATAATTATGCATATTACAGCCAGCACCACATATTGTATACAGAAGATGCCAAGCATATATAGTGCAGTCGTTTTCAAACAGTGGTCCGGGGACCACCAGTGGTCCTTGAGGTTCCAGCTGGTCCCGAGCTAAATGATGATCAAGGATCCAAATGGACCCTTATTAGATCTTTAACTCTTGAGAGCGTAAAATGAAACCAAATATATTCCCAAGAGTTAAATTATTGTTAAACATCTGTATTACTTTAAATTACAAGAGGTCTACACAATTAAAGAATGTAGTATAATTGTTATTTTGCCTGTTATCTCCCCGATGTTACCAACATCAATACAGCATGGAATTGCGGACACAAATCATCTCCAACAACAACAACAACATATTCTTTCGTTTTGGGTCTGAGAGGCTAAATGTCATCAAATGGTGGTCAATGGTTCAAATGCCTAATACATAATGGGCCTTGATATGAAAAGGGATGAAAACCACTGATGTAGTGGAATGCCACTCTAGAAACAACCTTTCATTTTGAAGAGCCCTGACATATTGATCTGATGGTCTTAGGTGTGAGACTAAGACATTACTGACCTGTCCAAAGCTTGATAGTTTGATGTAGTGGTTAAGATGTGTCACCTGTTAGCCTCTTGCACAGTATATATCAAAGACTAATTATAGTACCAAGACAGGATAAACAATCATAACAATATAGAGTATAAATAGATATAATAAAATATGAATACATCACAAAGAGCTATCATACTGAATATGGGGCCTGCCCCTAAAGTGCCTGGGAAGTTAATAGACAAAACAGACAATGCTGAACTCAAAGGTTAAGATGTGGACTTTCACACGATGAGACCCGAGTTCGAATCCCGGGCGTTACATCACCAGCACCACCGCACTAACCTCGCGTCACCAGCACCACCGCACTAACCTCGCGTCACCAGCACCACCGCACTAACCTTGCGTCACCAGCACCACCACACTAACCTCGCGTCACCAGCACCACGGCACTAACCTCGCGTCACCAGCACCACCGCACTAACCTCGCGTCACCAGCACCACCGCACTAACCTCGCGTCACCAGCACCACCGCACTAACCTCGCGTCACCAGGCTTTCCAGCTCGGAGGAAAGCCTGGTGGTCTGTGTTCTAAAATCGCCGTGTGAAACCGGTCTGGAGCGGAAGGTAATTTACGTCATGTTGTAGTCACTGATTTGTAGTTATCAGGCAGGAAATCACAAGGCGGAATGAGAAAGTATAGCCATTCATAGTACTGATTCCGCCTTGTGGTTTCCTGCCAGATGACTACAAATCATTGGACTACAACATGACGGAAGTTACCATCCGCTCCCGACAGGATCATAAACACGAAATGGAACGCTGCCCAGGCTACCACCGCACGGCACAAACACTCTGGGTTTTGTTCCCCACATGAAATGATTGCACAAACATAACCCGATGACATTAACCCATTTTAGACGGGAACCCCTTTTGGTGTTTAAAGCATTATGTTATGCTTTAGCTATTGAAAAAATAGCAGATCTACAAGCTCATAGCACAGCACCGAGTGCCACGCTACGAGCTTGTAGATCTGATATTTTTGAAAAATCATGAAAATGTGGCACAAATTTGGAATATATATTCTTCAGAGCAAACGTTTTTGAGTGGTGCAACCACTCCAAGGAACAGCAATGTGTGTGTGTGTGTGTGTGTGTGTGTGTGTGTGTGTGTGTGTGTGTGTGTGTGTGTGTGTGTGTGTGTGTGTGTGTGTGTGTGTGTGTGTGTGTGTGTGTGTGTGTGTGTGTGTGTGTGTGTGTGTGTGTGTGTGTGTGTGTGTGTGTGTGTGTGTGTGTGTGTGTGTGTGTGTGTGTGTGTGTGTGTGTGTGTGTGTGTGTGTGTGTGTGTGTGTGTGTGTGTGTGTGTGTGTGTGTGTGTGTGTGTGTGTGTCTATGTCTATGTGTGTGACCAGTACCAATGAGCACCAAAAGTGGCGCTGTTGTGCCAGAAACAGAGAGAGAGAGATCGTGTTAGAACCAATAGGAACTGAAATTGGAACGATACAAATTGGAACGATACAGAGAAGAAATTGGAACGATACAAATTGGAACGATACAGAGATCTAATAGGAACTGAAATTGGAACAATACAGAGAAGAAATTGGAACGATACAGAGAATAAATTGAAAACGGTCAGGATTTAGACTTTTTTAATTTCGATGTCAGGTCTAAATGGGTTAATCACACATTGATTCCCATAAAAAACGCAGAATTCCCACTGCAAATATAAACAGCGCAATATCACAATAACAACAAAACGATAAACATGTGTGTTGTTGTGCAGGCATGACTGCCGAGAGATGCTGGGAAGTCCCGCCCATATTATCCCAATGCACCAATCACCACATCATGCCATGCTATGTGTTGGATCAATCAATCAATCAATCAATCAATCAATCAATCAATCAATCAATGTGTCTTTACCAGATCTACACCACTGTTTCCCAAACAGTGGGTCGGGGCCCATTTGCAGGTCGCAGACACATTTTTAAGGGTCCCTTTATGTTTTTTGTTTCCAACATTTTGTTTATACACATTGTTTCAGAATATTTTCAAATAACATCCTCAAAAAAAGCAAAAATTGGCATGATTTAAAAACAAAATTCAATGCTTTTTTTTTTCTTTTTTGTGAAAAACAAAATCAAAGACAAATCAAAGAAATTCCATATAGGAAAAAAAAAGATTGTTTAAGAAAATAGCCAATTTACAAAACGTTCTAATCTCTCTTTTAGGTCTCGACTTGAAAGGTTTGGGAACCACTGTGGACATTTACACTAATAGACTCGGCCTGGGCCATGGCTCAGTGGTCCAGGCACCTTGGCTGGTAATCCAGTCTGGCAGTGTGCCGCGGGTTCGACTCCCGATCCCGACGGCCTCTACTGCATGTCTTCCCTGGCTGATTTTACACTTGATGAAAATAGCAGATCTACAAGCTCACAACGCGTCACAGCGCGGCGCGTTGTGAGCTTGTAGATCGGCTATTTTCAGCATGCAACCAAGTGTAAAATTACTTCTACTGGATCTCTTGTCCACTAGTCCTTTCCTAACATTTTAGTCTAGTTTTTAGTTGTTGACGAAATTGTCAATATATTTAGTCTCAGTTTTAGTCACCATAGCTTATTTTTCATTTAGTTTCCTCAGTGAAAAAAGGTAGTCGACAAACATTTTTCATCATAGTTTTAGTCGACGAAATCAACACTGCAAGGAAGTAATAATTATTCATAATATGATGTATTTTTATTCTGAGTTTATGTTTTTTCCCCATTTGAGAGGCATTGAAAAGGTCTTGAAAGTTCTTCAATTGTCACAAATGTGTTGGTCTGTTTACTGTTGAGTGAGAAAACAATGTTGCACATAATCATCACCTGGGGATCCCCTTAGGGACCCCTCAAAATAAATAATGTTTTCCTGCAAAAGGCATTGTCACAATTATGCCATGCACTCCCTCCTCTCTCCAGCAGGCGGCGGTGTTTCTCAACCTTTAAACCCCAGCCGTGGACCCTCCTCCTCCTTATTCGCCACACAGTTTCTCACCAGGGTTGCCATGTCCGCGTATTACAAGCTTATTTTTCTGTAAAGTTGCTTCTAAATATTGGTGGTTCTCAAATATTTTCATATAGGACTCAGAGTCATATCAAGGTACTTTAAACCTATATACTGTAAATAGTATATAGGTTTAAAGTGTATTTTCTATTCTCATACCTCCTCCATCTCGAAAGTGATGGAAAAAAAGTTTATCTTGCCAACTAATGTACGAATTCCCAATCTGGCCCGTGCCGATGCTGGCCAATACTGCGGCATGGTCAAGCTGGACCTCCAAAAGGCTTAATTTGACACTCCCTGCTGATTAATAAGCTAAAAGCAACTGGTTTTGAGCACATCAGTGAGCTAGACGCAGTCCTGCCTGGAGAGGAGACAACAGATGGTGGAGGTGAAGTGAACGGAACACTGTCTTATTGCTTGTGCAAGTAAGTATAGCCTATAGCAGAGAGCTCTAGGACTCAGAGCAGCAGTCGTACCCAGACAGACAGCTCTATAGGGACTCAGAGCAGCAGTCGTACCCAGACAGACAGCTTTATAGGGACTCAGAGCAGCAGTCATACCCAGACAGACAGCTCTATAGGGACTCAGAGCAGCAGTCGTACCCAGACAGAGAGCTATAGGGACTCAGAGCAGCAGTCGTACCCAGACATACAGCAGAGAGCTCTAGGACTCAGAGCAGCAGTCATGCCCAGACAGACAGCAGATAGCTCTAGGACTCAGAGCAGCAGTCGTACCCAGACAGCAGCAGATAGCTCTAGGACTCAGAGCAGCAGTCATACCCAGACAGACAGCAGAGAGCTCTAGGACTCAGAGCAGCAGTCGTACCCAGACAGAGAGCAGATAGCTCTAGGACTCAGAGCAGCAGTCGTACCCAGATAGACAGCAGATAGCTCTAGGACTCAGAGCAGCAGTCGTACCCAGACAGCAGCAGATAGCTCTAGGACTCAGAGCAGCAGTCATACCCAGACAGACAGCAGAGAGCTCACATGTAGGCATGTGAGTGTGAGTGCACGTGCGTGTGCGACATGTGACATGTGTGACATCCATGCCGTGGTACCGGGGGAAAAAAATCACGAGTGCACGGTGCACCCCATCATGGCGCGCTCTGCTTGCGCACAAGTAGGCCATACATGTGTGCAAGGCGCACGTTGGCATCTCGACAGAGTGCATTTCTAGTTTTGGTAGACCGCATGGTTCCTTATTTCTCTCACACACTCTGGCAACACTGCACACACACAAGCTTGCTTCTCACTTCCTCTGTCCAAGCCGCGCCTGGTCCGCTCCACTCTCTCTCAGTGTGTGTGTGTATGTGTGTGTGGGGTGGACAGTGGTGTGGACACTAGGACAGGACAGGACAAGAGGGGACAGGAGGAGGGGGGGCCCGGTGGGGGGGCGTCAGGACAGGACAGGACCGTTCAAAAAGAGGAAGAAAAAAAAACACACACACCATGTGAAGCAAAAGTATATAAAGACGAGACAGCCCGAACGCTACAACCTCCTTGGACTCCAGGAGGAGGAAGACACACACACACACACACACACACACACACACACACATTACACACACACTACACACACACATTACACACCGCTAACCAAGTGGACGCTTTTCATGCTGAAGAAGACAGAGAGAAGGCGAATGGACAGCGGAGAGACACGGACACATTGTATCGAGTGAAAGGTAAACCCACTACTCTCACTCCACTCGCCCGCCGCCACAAGTCAAGCTCTTTTTTTTTTATACATTTTGTAAGCTAAAGTCTATTCAAACTTTTTAGAGTCAGACCCCCCCCCCTTTAACTCTGAGCGGGGGTCCATTTGGTTACATTGTGTACATCGCGACGCTGCTTGCTCTCAGTCAGAGTTATTTTTTGGCCGGGGGGGTGGCTGGGGGTCCCCCTTCCCCACGTTGAGTAGGCTAACACTTCAGCTGGGATACATTGTTTCCACATCCACGCTGTGTGCGTGCATTTGTAACCGTTTTTAGAACAGCTGTGTTTTCATCTAGTTGCATATGGGTTCTCAACCAGTGGTCCGGGGACCCACCTGTGGTCCAGGTGGTCCCCAGGCAGCTAAATGATGGAGAGTTATAGTTGGTAACCTTTTAACTTGAGAGTGTGAAAAAGTGGACCATAATATGGTTTCATTTTACACTCAAGATTGATTACAATTTGTTAAACATCTGCATTACATAATTTACACACACTTTGAGTTATTCAATGTTTGCCTGCCCAATATCTCTCCTATAGAGAGTATGCACATGCTTAAAGTGAATGGCACATCGAGTGGCAAAGCAACATGCAAAGTGAGTTTAACATTGTTTAATGTTGTTTAATGCAATCAGATAGGACTGTTCTGTGTGGATGTATGGGCTGTCAAGGCCAGAAAGTAGTTTTTTGCCACTTATTAGGTGTTCCTGCATAACTTCCTGGTTTGATGATGATGTCATGCGCATACCCTCTATTGGTACCAACATCAATACAGC